>NC_091163.1:24086164-24216164 GCF_040958095.1 Procambarus clarkii
ATAAGAAAAAATAATCATAAAAACATATACCCCAGTCCATTCTCAACCAATCATGTCTCCCAAAAACAAGACTGTGCAGGGAAATAAGAGCAATAAAGCCCCTAACAAGGCATCCATCCCGACCAACACTGACAGCCTTCGTGTTTCTCCGTCTGGTCGAAGCTCTGGGGCCGGCGGCGGTGCTGTTCTCTCCTCTACCCCATCACTGAGCCGTCCGTTCTCGCACTTGCTTACAATCAATATTGGCTTATTTAATAAGTGCATATGTGACATACTAATTGATTGTGAATATTTTAGTTTACCTTGAAAAGCTTCACAGAAAACACCGACTTCACCTAACCTTCTTAGTATGTTAAGATAAGCATCTTATTGATTCTTAATTAATAATAATTTTTATTTAGGTAAGGTACATACATAAAGAGATTTTACAAAGTTTGTTGGCTTTATAGATAGAGCTAGTACATACAATGCCTAAAGGCACTATTACGCAAAGCGTTTCGGGCAGGAAAAACATTAATGACTAAAGCTTAAAACTAATGGGTAAAAAGAATCAAATGTGTTGAGAACAAATAAAAATAGAGGTAAAAGAGGGGGGAACATTGTTGAAAAAGCAGCAAAAATACAATTACAAATTATTACAAAAAATTACATTCAAACAGCGTTGATTTGAAAAACAATAAAAAAAACAAAAAACATACATGGGTTGACAACAGAGGGGTAAGGTAGGTTACAGGGAATTTATTAGGTATAGCTTCGTTTTTAACTTAAACTGGTTGAGAGAGGTACAGTCTTTAACATGGTTGGGAAGGTCATTCCACATTCTGGGCCCCTTGATTTGTAGAGCATTTCTGGTTTGATTAAGTCGTACTCTAGGAATATCAAAATTGTATTTATTTCTGGTGTGGTGCTCATGGGTTCTGTTACAACCTTCTATGAAGCTTTTGAGATCAGGATTGGCATTATAGTTTAGCGTTTTATATATGTATAATACACATGAGAGAATGTGCAGTGACTTAATGTCTAACATATTCAGAGATTTGAGTAGGGGTACCGAGTGATGTCTGGGGCCAGAATTGGATATTGTCCTAATAGCAGCTTTGTGTTGAGTAATTAGAGGCCGTAAGTGATTTTGGGTAGTAGAGCCCCAAGCACAAATACCATAGTTGAGATATGGATAGAAAAGGGAGTAATAGAGAGTCACCAGGGCAGGGCGTGGTACATAATATCTGATCTTAGAAAGAATGCCCACAGTTTTTGAAACTTTTTTTGATATGTTTAGAATGTGTCCCTGAAAATTCAGCTTGTGGTCAATGAGAATGCCAAGGAATTTGCCATCTAATTTGTTACAAAATTGGGTATTGTTTATTTTGAGATTTATTTGATTAGAGGATTTATTGCCAAACAGAATATAGAAAGTTTTGTCAATGTTAAGGGTGAGTTTGTTGGCAGTTAGCCACAGATGGACTTTATTTAGCTCAGTATTTACTGTGGCATTTAGAGCAAGGGGGTCAGGATTGGAGTAAATGAAGGTTGTGTCGTCAGCAAATAGAATTGGTTTGAGGTGTTGTGAGGCATTTGGAAGGTCATTAATGTAGATGAGAAAGAGGAGAGGGCCAAGTATGCTGCCCTGAGGAACACCAATGTTGATGGGTAGGGTGGGAGAAATTGTATTATTCACAGAAACACATTGGAGCCTGTCAGTAAGGTAGGATTTGAGGTATTGTAGGGAGTGTCTTCTGACACCATAATGATGTAATTTAAGAAGAAGGTTTTGGTGGTTGACAGTATCGAAAGCTTTATGCAGGTCCACAAATAACCCAACAGGGAACTCACTTTTATCAAGAGTTGTATGAATCGAGTTAAGCATACTAATAAGTACATCGTTTGTGCTTTTTTTGGGCCTGAAGCCATATTGGCAAGGGCTAAGTATATTGTGTTTGGCTAGAAAAGAGTAAAGCTGCTTGTAGATTAGTTTTTCGAATATTTTTGATAAGTTAGGCAGGATTGATATAGGTCTGTAGTTGTTATCATCTGTGAGATCACCACATTTGTGGACAGGGGTTACTCTTGCTTTTTTTAGAATGTCTGGAAAGGTTTGGAGTTCAAGTGACTTGTTGAAGAGCAATGCAATAGCAGGGGCTAAGGATCTGGAAAATATATTGAAAATATTTTTTCAAAAAATATTTGAGAAACTAGTCTACAAGCAGCTTTACTCTTATCTATGCAAACACAATATACTTAGCTCTTGCCAATATGGCTTCAGTCCCAAAAAAAGCACTAACGATGCAATTATTAGTATGATTAACTTGATTCATGCACCTCTTGATAAAAATGAGTTCCCTGTTGGGTTATTTGTGGCCCTGCGTAAGGCTTTTGACACTGTCAACCACCAAAACCTTCTTCTTAAATTACATTATTATGGAGTCAGAGGACACTCCCTGCAATACCTCAAATCTTACCTTACTGACAGGCTCCAGTATGTTTCTGTGAATAATTCAATTTCTCCCACCCTACCCATCACCATTGGTGTTCCTCAGGGCAGCATACTTGGCCCTCCCCTCTTTCTCATCTACATTAATGACCTTCCAAATGCCTCCCAACACCTCAAACCAATTCTATTTGCTGACGACACAACCTTCATTTACTCCAGTCCTGACCCCCTTGCTCTAAATGCCACAGTAAATACTGAGCTAGAGAAAGTCCATCTTTGGCTAACTGCCAACAAACTCACCCTTAACATTGACAAAACTTTCTATATTCTGTTTGGTAATAAATCCTCTAATCAAATAAATCTCAAAATAAACAATACCCAAATTTGTAACAAATTTGATGGCAAATTCCTTGGTGTTCTCATTGACCACAAGCTGAATTTCCAGGGACACATTCGAAATATATCAAAAAGTTTCAAAAACTGTTGGCATTCTTTCTAAGATTAGATATTATGTACCCCGCCCTGCCCTGGTGACTCTCTATTACTCCCTCATCTATCCATATCTCAACACTAGTATTTGTGCTTGGGTTTCTACTACCCCAAATCATTTACGTCCTCTAATTACTCAACACAAAGCTGCTATTAGGACAATATCTAACTCTGGCCCCAGACATCACTCGGTACCCCTACTCAAATCTCTGAATATGTTAGACATTAAGTCACTGCACATTCTCTCATGTGTATTATACATATATAAAACGCTGATCTGTAATGCCAATCCTGACCTCAAAAGCTTCATTGAAGGTTGTAACAGAACCCATGAGCACCACACCAGAAATAAATACAGTTTTGATATTCCAGGAGTACGCCTTAATCAAACTAGAAATGCTCTACAAATCAAGGGACCCAGAATGTGGAATGACCTTCCCAACCATGTTAAAGACTGTACCTCTCTCAACCAGTTTAAGATAAAAACGAAGCTATACCTAATAAATTCCCTGTAACCTACCTTACCCCTCTATTGTCAATCCATGTCTGTTTTTTTAAAGAGCGCTGTTTGTCGACAGAATTGTATTTGTGCTGCTTTTTCAGCTATGTTTTCATTTCTTGTTTTCATTTTACTCTTTATGCTCAATTAGTATTAAGCTTTAGTCATTTAAGTTTTTCATGCCCGAAACGCTTTACGTAATAGCAAAGAAATTCTCGTATGTATGTACCTTACCTAAATAAACATTTATTTATTTATTTATTTATTATTTACCAATCAAGCTGTCAATGTAATCAATCAGAGCTTTAATATACCAATGTGCTTTAATATACTTACTAATCTCTCTCATCTCATTTTTTTTCTTGCAATGTATTTGTTATCATTTTATTAATTCTGATAGAATTTACCTATTTAAAATTATCTGTTAGATTTAGGACCTGCCCGAAACGCTGCGCGTACTAGTGGCTTTACAAGATTGTAAATAGTGTACTATGCTATGTATTCTCACAAACCCAATGTACCTTCTTGTATATAAATAAATAAATAAATAAATAAAGTAAAATAAATAAATGAAGCTTTTCAAGGTAAACTAAAATATTCACAATCAATTAGTATTTCACATATTTAGTATTAGTATTACCACAAGCTACACAAGCTTCACAAAGCTTCAGAAAGCTTCCTGGCAATACGTTAGTAATGAATAAATATGATATGTTAGGTTAGGCTGATCTAACCTAAACTAACCTCACCTAACGTAACCAAACTAAACCTAACCAAACCTAACCTAACCTAACCGACGCTTGGATCGTCGACTTTATTTGGTGTCACCAGCTCTTTATTTTCGTCTAATTTCTTAATAAAAATATACTTTTTCAGATTAAAATTATGTTTTCTCGTGTTGTACATTCAGCACCAACATTATAATGAGTAAATATATCATATTTATTCATTACTAACATAACATTATAATGAGTAAATATATCATATTTATTCATTACTAACATATTGCCAGGAAGCTTTGTGAAGCTTGTGTAGCCTGTGGTAATTAGACGGACCGTTGCCGGGTAGTTAGGCATGTTTAAAGAGTTGAGTAGTATCCTCTTTCAACCACGTTTCAGTAAGTATAATAAAAGAGAATTTGTTGTCAATAGTTTCAATCACGCACTAACATCATACAAGTGTTTACCTAGAGATCTAATGTTCAAGTTGATTACAGATATATTGTGATTATGTGTTAATACATTGTTTACCGGTCCGTCTAATTACCACAAGCTACACAAGCTTCACAAAGCTTCAGAAAGCTTATGTTAGTAATGAATAAATACGATATATTTACTCATTATATGTTGGTGCTGAATGTACAACACGAGAAAACATAATTTTAATCTGAAAAAGTATATTTTTATTAAGAAATTAGACGAAAATAAAGAGCTGGTGACGCCAAATAAAGTCGACGATCCAAGCGTCGGTTAGGTTTGGTTAGGTTAGGTTTTGGTTAGGTTTGGTTAAGTTAGGTTAGGTTAGGTTAGTTTAGGTTAGGTTAGTTTAGGTTAGGTCAGCCTAACCTAACATATATTGCACTCCTGTATGCTAATCCCCACAATCACCAAGCCCACCCGAGTCACTCAAACATCTGCCACTACCCTGGATCACCTATGGACTAATATAACAGCTCCCCTTACATCTGGGGTAATTTATGACAGAACAACTGACCACTATCCTACTTTCCTCATAGCAAACATTGACACATCACCACCAGAAACCAAAAAACTTTCATTCAGGCTACATAGTGAATCAGCTTTAGGCAATCTCTCTAATGCACTCCACAATATTAACTGGGAATCTGAATTTAATAATTCACAGGATATAAACTCATCAACTAACCTCTTTCTCTCCAAAACTCTAAGCCTCTACAACACTCACTGTCCCCTCCTTACCAAACAAGTAACTGATAAAAGAAAAAAATAACCCGTGGCTCACAAGTGGCATAATTAAATCAATTAACAAAAAACATGAATACGAAAAGAAATTTAGGAGTGGCCTAGTTTCAATGGAAGTAGTTAAAAGGTACTCATCAGTGCTTACTAGTATCATAAGAAAAGCAAACTTTCATATTATGAGACTAGATTCAAAGAAGCAAAAGGCAACATGAAAAACACATGGAATACCATCTCTAACATCCTGGGAACTAAACAACACTCCCACAACCAGATAACACTCTCTAAGGATGGCCTTACACTGTCATCTGACCTAGAAATGGCGAATGAATTTAATAGCTTCTTTTCATCGATTGGTGCTAACCTTGCAAGTAAAATCCCACAGACTCAGACACATATCAACACATATCTCTCAGGCAGCTATCCAAACTCTCTTCTCCTCTCACCAGTCAGCCCGTCAGATGTTGTGTCCATCATACACTCACTAAAAAACCAAAGCTGGGAACATCAGTGAAATCCCATCCATTGTATACAAGAGCGCCTCCCATGTCCTTGCGCCACCTATAGCTCTGCTGTTCAACAAATCCCTTGAGTGTCATACCTTCCCTGATATCCTTAAAAAAGCAAGAGTAACACCAGTTCATAAAGGAGGTAATCCGTCAGACATAAACAACTATAGACCAATATCGAACCTACCCCTACTATCAAATATATTTTGAAAAAATTATCTACAAACAGCTCTACTCCTATCTCGTAAAATTCGACATTCTTAGCCCCTGTCAGTTTGGATTCCGCTCTCAAAAGAGTACCAACGATGCAATTATTAGTCTCCTTCATATAATTTACTCAGCTCTTGACAAAAATGAGTTTCCAATTGGACTCTTCATTGACCTGAGAAAGGCCTTTGATACTGTTAATCACGATTACCTCTTAAGTAAACTCCATCATTATGGAATCCGAGGCCATGCACTGGACTATATCCAATCCTATCTTAGTGATAGACACCAATGTGTAGCCATCAATAATATAATCTCTCCCATTCTACCAATACTGTTGGAGTGCCACAGGGCAGCATCTTGGGACCTCTTCTTTTTCTTATATACATTAATGATCTGCCTAATGTCTCTAACATTCTGAAACCTATTTTGTTTGCTGATGATACTACCCTCATCTACTCCAACCCCAACCCACATACACTAAATGGTGTTGTTAATAATGAACTAAAAAAGTCCACTTATGGATGTCAACCAACAAACTAACACTTAACATAGAAAAGACCTACTACATCTTATTCGGAAGCAAATCTACAAATGCATTCAGCTTCAGATTGACAATGTAAACATTAGCAATAAAAATGATGGAAAGTTTCTTGGCATATTCCTAGACAAGAGACTCAACTTCAGTACCCACATACAACACATAACTAAGAAAGTCTCTAAAACAGTTGGTATACTCTCCAAAATCAGATATTATGTTCCTAACTCTGCTCTCATCTCTCTATATTATGCACTAATCTATCCCTATCTCAACTATGGTATCTGTGCATGGGGTTCAACCACTGCAAACCACCACAAGTCCATCATCACCCAGCAAAAATCTGCTATCAGAATAATATCAAATTCTGCTTTCAGACAACACACAGCCCCCATGTTTAACTCCCTAAACATGCTAAACATAATTTCACTCCACAAATTCTCTTGTGTCAACTACATTTACAAAACCCTGTTCTTAAATGCAAATCCTTGTCTGAAACTCTTCTTGGACAGATGTAATAGGACCCATTATCACCACACCAGAAATAAATATCTCTTTGATATCCCCAGAGTTAAACTTAATCTGTGTAAACACTCTATGCAAATAAAGGGACCCAGTTTATGGAACTCACTCCCTACTGAATTGAAAAGCTGTCCAACTTTTACATCATTCAAAATCAATACTAAAAAGTACCTAATTTCATCTTCATACTTTTTCACTTTTTGCCTTAAAATTGCACTGTATCAATTGCTACCCAATCTCCCAACCTTTATATTCCCAATTTGAACACCTTTACCATTGTGATCATTGCTGTTTTCTTATATGTGCTGCCAATCTGTTGTATGGTGTTTATAAAACTTGTTTATCATATTCTTTTGCACCCAGTCTCCCAATCTTTATGTACCCAATCTGAACATCTTTACCATTGTGATCATTGCTGTCTTATATGTGCTGTCAATCTGCTGTATGGTGTCTAGTAACCTTGTTTAAATTACTAATCAAGCTGTCAATGTAATCAATCAGAGCTTTAATATAACAATGTGCTTTAATATACCTACTTATCTCTCTCATCTCATTTTTCTCTTGTAATGTATCTTTATCATTTATCAATTCTGATTGAAGTTACCTACTTAAAATTATCTTGTAGATTAAGGACCTGCCCGAAACGCTGTGCGTACTAGTGGCTTTACAAGAATGTAAATACTGTACTATCCAATGTATTCTCACAAACCCAATGTACCTTCTTGTATATATATAAATAAATAAATAAATAAATAAATAAATAAATAAATAAATAAATAAATAAATAATTATTCATTACTAACGTATTGCCAGGAATCTTTCTGAAGCTTGAGTAGCTTGTGGTAATTAGACGGACCCCTCAGTTACTACCTACAGTTCGCAAACTGGGGATATTTGGCTAAAATTTCTGATAGCAGATCATTTTGAATGAAATATTTACACATCGCTGGAACATTGGTTATAGAATTGTCTCTAAATTCACGTATCTTTTCGCACTCCATCACATAGTGACGGAGGGTGTGTGAATAATTTTGTTGACATAGTTTACATTTGGTTAGGTCTACATCAGCAGATAATGAGAATTCCCAGAGATACTTGTAACCGAGTCTAAGCCGAGCAGTAGTAACATCTAGAAGTCTGTTGATTTTATTGGATGATCCATAGATGTGTGGCTCCTCTTGCATGATAGTATGATGATAGATGGAATTATTGGTGTCAATTTCACTTTGCCTCAGATCTACAAATAATAGTTAAATAAAATACAACATTTCTTACTAGTTTCGGCAAAGCTCAGTAACCAAAGAAAATGAAAGAAGGAAGGTGGCGGGCAAGCGAGCGAGTGACGTCATCATAACAAAGGTTCCGCTATACTATGTACACGACCCGCGGGAGGACGAACCCTTCGTGCAAACTGCACCTACTATCAAGAAGAAGAAGTACATGACCCATGAGGTGCTCCTCGCCTGTCTTAAAAAACGTTCTCCTTTGTCCAAAATAACCGCCAAGTTGTCCGTCCCACAATACTCTCAAGACAAGTATAATAGTGTAAGTGTGTTGGTGAGGGCACTCCGCTGAAGACAGAGGAAATACCACGAGGGAGAGGCAGAACTGTTGAAGGAAGGAGTCACTGGTACCATCTGACCACCTGACCTCACACTCATCATCCTCCGTAAGTACTTGAGTGCTTTCTGCTCCACCATTGTTTTACATAGGCCTATACAAGTGTTGGCATGTGGACATAGGCCTATGGAAATGCTGGAGCGTGGACATTGACCTATTAAATTGCTAGTTTTGGGCTGCTGACCTAATCATCGACCTGGAAAGTGAGGGTACTGCCTCTGGTGGTTAACCAAGAGAGATACAGACAACTGTCCAAATACTGATGATCTTCCAGATACTGGTGACCATCAAAATACTGGGGATTGTCCAGATGCTGGCGGCTGGGTACTGGTAACTCTGGATACTGGTAACCATTCAGGTACTGGAAACCATCTAGATATTGGTGACCATCTGGTTACTGGTAACCGTCCTGATAGTGGTAACCATCCAGTTACTGGAAACTGGTTAATGGCAGCTATCCAGTTACTGGCAACTGCCTGGTCATTGGTGACTGTCCAGATAATGTCATCGTTTCGGATGCTATCACCTGTCCAGATATGGTAATTGTCCGGATGCTGATGCCCTATCATATACTGGTGACCATCCAGATACTGGTGATCGTCCAGATACTGGTGACCATCCAGATACTGGTGATCGTCCAGATACTGGTGATCGTCCAGATACTGGTGACCATCCAGATACTGGTGATCGTCCAGATACTGGTGACCGTCCAGATATTGGTGATCGTCCAGATACTGGTGATCGTCCAGATACTGGTGATCGTCCAGATACTGGTGACCATCCAGATACTGGTGATCGTCCAGATACTGGTGACCGTCCAGATACTGGTGACCGTCCACATACTGGTGATCGTCCAGATACTGGTGACCGTCCAGATACTGGTGATCGTCCAGATACTGGTGATCGTCCAGATACTGGTGATCGTCCAGATACTGGTGATCGTCCAGATACTGGTGATCGTCCAGATACTGGTGATCGTCCAGATACTGGTGATCGTCCAGATACTGGTGACCATCCAGATACTGGTGATCGTCCAGATACTGGTGACCATCCAGATACTGGTGATCGTCCAGATACTGGTGATCGTCCAGATACTGGTGACCGTCCAGATACTGGTGATCGTCCAGATACTGGTGATCGTCCAGATACTGGTGATCGTCCAGATACTGGTGACCATCCAGATACTGGTGATCGTCCAGATACTGGTGACCGTCCAGATACTGGTGACCGTCCAGATACTGGTGATCGTCCAGATACTGGTGACCGTCCAGATACTGGTGATCGTCCAGATACTGGTGATCGTCCAGATACTGGTGATCGTCCAGATACTGGTGACCGTCCAGATACTGGTGATCGTCCAGATACTGGTGATCGTCCAGATACTGGTGATCGTCCAGATACTGGTGATCGTCCAGATACTGGTGATCGTCCAGATACTGGTGATCGTCCAGATACTGGTGACCATCCAGATACTGGTGATCGTCCAGATACTGGTGACCATCCAGGTACTGGTGATCGTCCAGATACTGGTGATCGTCCAGATACTGGTGATCGTCCAGATACTGGTGATCGTCCAGATACTGGTGATCGTCCAGATACTGGTGACCATCCAGATACTGGTGATCGTCCAGATACTGGTGATCATCCAGATACTGGTGATCGTCCAGATACTGGTGATCGTCCAGATACTGGTGATCGTGCAGATACTGGTGATCGTCCAGATACTGGTGATCGTCCAGATACTGGTGACTATCCAGATACTGGTGACCATCCAGATACTGGTGACCATCCAGATACTGGTGACTGTCCAAATTTTGGTAATCATTCAAATACTGGCAACTTCAGTAACTGGCAGCTGTTCAGTTTCTGGTAACTGTCCAGATACTGGCTACCCTCAAGATACTAGTGACCGTCCAGATACTGGCTACCCTCAAGATACTAGTGACCGTCCAGATACTGAGGACCATCTGGATACTGGCATGCATGCAGATACTGGTGACCATCCAGGTATTTGTGACCATCCAGATACTGGTGACCTTTCAGATACTGGTGACCATCCAGGTATTGGTGACCCTCAAGATGCTAGTAACCAGACACTGGTGACTGGTCACTGGCAATCGTCCAGTTACTGGACTATCCATATACTAGCAACCATCCAGATACTGTCAACTATCAATAGATATTTTGTGTAGTGCATCCTGGGGTTCAGGGGCTTTCTTGTTTAACATTTTCAGATAAAATGGGTACTGCTCGCAGCAGATTTCTGGAATCTTTATGTCTCATCCCATTTTGGGAGGATGGAATGGGTCAGGTACCTGGCCCTGTGGGAAAAACCTGTCGAGATTGATATGAGAGAAGACTACTAGGGACTTGTACTGAACTAAATTAAAAATTACTGTCTGCAAATTAATTCAACTAAAATCTCTAGCTAGGGTCGTAAATCCTAGCTCCTCTTTTCCTAATGACAGATTGTGGGCTGTAAGGGGCAGGTGGGGTGAATGAATTAGTTGATAGGTTGATTGAAGATCCACAGTCCACCTGCCGACAGGTATCTCACATCAGCTTGTATTTTATACAAGGATAAGATTTAATAAATTTAGTTCTATGCTGAACACTTTAAACATGTACATAGTCTAGCCTAGCACCATAACTATTAATATAATCTTATACTATAAACACAGTTTAAATTGTATAAGTATGATAAATGACCTTAACCCCTTAAAGTGCGCATCACGTCATATGACGTGTTGGACGTTGTTCCAGTCAACTGCGCATCACGTCATATGATGTGTTGGAGTACTATGCAAGATTTAAACAGCCTGCAGATACACCACACCTTCATCAGGGCTCTTGTAAACAGACGCCATTTAAAAAAAAAATCGTGGGCCAATTTCCCGGGTGTTATTGGCCTCAGTATTGAGTGAGCAACCAAGCCTGATGCATGCAGCATGAGCTAACAGCACTGCTGTTCAGCTTGTGACCACAGCATCGCCTAAAAATACCAAAATATACTTGTTCATGCTATTATGTAGCGATGATATTATTACAGAAGACCCCTGACTGTGATAAAACTGACCAGGGTTCTGATAATAGGAGGATTGTGGTGATATTTAGCGCTGTGTGCCATGGAGGGAGGGTGGTGGCGATGTCTTCTGACTGTGTGTGGCCACCTTTTATTGACTGCACTCAGCATACCAGCTTAGTGGTTTGCTATGGTGAACACAAATGTAGATACTTATATATAACGTGTGTATAGAGGACACCACTGTGCAGACGACGGTGTTGTTTACTGGTTACCACGATGGTCTTTGGGCACCATACCAGTATATTTGTACAAGTATGGTGAATAAAACAGGTAGATATTTATATATAATGTGTGTATATAGCGTAATAACACCACACAGTATTGTTGGAGGAGAAATATTAGTGCGTCTAGCCTTGAGGGCGGCAGCCATCAGCTGACTGTGTGAGGTCCTACGTTTTTGTGCCTTTACTCACCATACAAGCTTAGATGTACAGTTATGGTGAACAAAACATGTAAATATTTATATATAACGTCTGTGTATAAGATATATAGCGTAATAACACCACACAGTATTGTTGGAGGAGAAATATTAGTGCGTCCGGCCTTGAGGGCGGCAGCCATCAGCTGACTGTGTGAGGTCCTACGTCTTTGTGCCTTTACTCACCATACAAGCTTAGATGTACAGTTATGGTGAACAAAACATGTAGATACTTATATATAACGTCTGTATATAGTGAATTATAGCAAAAACATTATTGTGGGAGGAGAATGTGGGTGAGTTAGATGACTGGAGGGAGGGCGGGAGTGGCTGGCTGGTATACGGCGGTCACTCCTCGTGACTACTACTACTACTACTACTAATAGCTACTTAGTGGTTCGTTATAGTGAACAAAACATGCAGATACTTATATATAACCTGTGCTTATAGTGTAATAACCGACAAAGTATTTGTTCACTGATTGATGAACATAATTGAATCAACAATATGCACACCGCCGGTCGGCCGAGCGAGGGAGCTGGTCGGCCGAGTGAGGGAGCTGGTCGGCCGAGCGGACAGCACGCTGGACTTGTGATCCTGTTGTCCTGGGTTCGATCCCAGGCGCCGGCGAGAAACAATGTTACCTAGCAGTAAATAGATACCTGGGTGTTAGTCAGCTGTCACAGGGTGCTTCCTGGGGGGTGGAGGCCTGGTCGAGGACCGGGCCGCGGGACACTGAAAATCCCCGAAATCATCTCCAGATAACCATATTTTTGAGTACAGCAAAGATTCACTCATTTATTATATAAATATATAAAACTACACACTATTGAATAATATTACAGCAAAAAAACTATGAAAAATCAATCAGAGACATTGAAATAATTAGGTAATTATCTCTTTGTGGCAACTCCGGCCTGACAGCTGGCAAGCAATAGACCGCATGGGACGCATGCTGAGCCAGCGCCTATAATTTGCCAGACTTCCTCGCCCTATAGCGGGCAATATATGCCACTTACGATTTTTTTATTATTTTTCCCGTGATCAGTGAACACAAATTAACAGGTTAGGAAGAAAAAATAATTTTTTTTTTTTCAAAATGACATGCGCCTGTGGGGATGACAGGATATTAAACCCCGAGCATGTTAAGGGTTAAATAGAGTCTAAGTACTGTTAACTAAGTACTAAAGATTATATTCAATTAAATGAACTTATATGATAACTTAAAAATAACTAAGCAAGCAATTGTTAACTTAATTTATATATTCAAGTTTATGTGCAGATGTATTTATACTCAATTTATATGAATAGATGCAGTCAGCCTGACTGAATCTTTTTGCACACACTGGACACCCATGAGGTTTTGTTTATTTATCATGACTGAATCTTTTCTTACACAATAGACGCTCATGAGGTTTGGTGTTTAAAGATTCAACTGCTGCACTACAGTATTAATAAACTTACTGAAATATGAGGCGTCGCCTCGATTTATAACCGACAGACAGACTTATTTAATATATTAAAGTCATACAAGCATACAATTGCCCAATTAATATACTAAATAACCTTCAATATACAGTGGTACCTCGAGTAACGAATTTAATCCGTTCCATGTTCGTCATGTGAAACGGACGTCATACAAAACGAGTGTCCCCCATGTAACCAATGTGATGCACTGTGTTTATTGTGAAATTCCCCCAGTGTGCATGACATTAAATGTTCCCCGAAATATAATTTTTCTTTGTAAAATGATAAATTACCTTCCCTGAACATGTCTATGTAAAAATAATTACTAAATTCCACTTACTTTGGCTGTGAAGGCGTGGACAAGGTGCGCTGTGACGTCATCAGGGCCTGGTCGCCCGTGTGTGAAGCTCCCAGACACGGTCGCAGGCCATTCAAGCACCGCGTGTTGCCACAAACATATTTTCAAATATTTTTCTATGTATTTCCAATGCGGTTTTATTTGTTTCTTTTATCGTATATGATGCATATTTGTGACCTTTACAATATATATACAGTAGAATGTTCATAATTTTCCATGGAACTGTGATACATGTGTCAGTAATGTGTCCACAATAAATGTTCATTGTCACAATATTATGTGGTAAAAATTCACTAAAATTACAATATGTAATTTTAGTGTTTTTAGTGAATAGTTTCACATACTATTTACACAGTAACACACTGTATTACACACTCAGTACTTTGGAGGTGCGTAATAGTCAACGAAGTAGTCCATGGTACACAGCGCGACTTTGCTCTCCTTGCACCAGCTACAGATAGATTTTCGTTTCCTGTTTCATCGTTCTGTGTGCTTGCAAATAACGCACTCGTGTGCACCCTTGGCTTTAGTACTTGTAGGTGGTATGTAGCCAAGCTTGTAAAGCATAAGGTAGTATTGAAACGATTATAGGAAAAGGTCAATTTGTAAAGTAGTCTTGAAAAGATCGCTTTGTAAGGTCCCACACAGGAAGAGATTCAGCTAGCCTCAAAGAATGTCCATCACTCAGGAAGAGATTCAGGTATTCTTGAAAATATCTATGGACAACACCACCATGGAAGCAGCTAACACTGTTCATCTATGCTACTTGTATCAGATGCATCATCACTGAACGTAGAAAACAATTCATCTTTGTATCATTTATATAAATTGGAGATGGCAAGGGTGGGGCTCAGAGCTACAACTGGAGAGCTCGCTGTATCATCCTCATAGGTGCTGTATCACTGGCATCTGACCGTTGTGTTAAGCCCTTATTGCGCTTAGCTTCACCTATGTTATGACCCTTATGTTCTTCAAACAATAGGGTCTGAATTGCACCAACTGAGCGCAGTCTTTCAACACCGTGTCGGACAGGTGTTTGAGAGCCAGAGGCACGTGTGCCACAAATGGTTGCTCACGCACTACTAACCCAGCCAGAAGCCCTTGTCTTTCATATTCGTTATAGCAATAGGTTCATTCAGTGTTTGTTGGGTAGGCTGCTCCATTATGACAATCTTTGTTTCAAATGTGTTCCATTTGTTTTGTATTTGTCACTTACATCTCAATAATGGAGCAGCCTACCCGACAAACACTAAACGAAGCTTTATGGCATTTGTCCATTTTTCAAATTGTTTCAACAGTTCTTTTATTTTTCATGTTTTTTTTATTTAAGAAACATGGAGCAGCCGACCTGTAGACGACCGAAAGAACCTTTTTGACATTTGTACAGTACTGGTTTTCAAAATTCTTCATTTTTTTATTATTTACAATTTTTGTATGTAAAAAACATGGAGAAGCCTATCTGCCGACCACCGAACGAACCTTTTGCTATAAGACAAATGAAAAATAAATATTAAACACATTTGAAGAAAGGAAAATGTCATAATGGTTTGTTGAGTGTATATGTAAGGTAGGCTTCAAACTCTCTTGTCGCGAGTTTAGGCACGATATTTTATATAACAGCTTTGCTGTAGATTGTTCTTGTAGCGTTGCTACGTGATTTTCTTTAACTGCGGTTGCAGAAAGATGAGGGTGGAGGTGGAGACAGTCACTGTGTGCTCCAATATTCACTCTTATTTTATATAAATGTTCTAGGAATTTTCCTTGTAGATATTGTCCAGGTACTCCCCCAGTTCTAGAAAGTAATCACTGGTGATAAAGATAATTCGATAAGGGGTCCTGAGCTAAGTAATGTTCGCTAAGGTACCCTCACACTTGTTCACTGTGTTGTCAACAAACGCGTAGTGCCGCGGGGTGTGGTGGGCACTTCTTGTTCCCGAGATGCCCCTCCCTCTCCCTTTAGAGGGGGTAGCTTTCAATGAATTTTGATTGATTATTTTTACTGTCTAGATATATGATTGAGATGTGATTATAATATAATTAGATATAGGATATAAAGATTATAAGTAGTACTTGCTAGCACTATTGATTCTTATTATTAAGGATTCGATTTATAATCCCTTCCGGAAATCGAATCATGTTCCAAAAGTTTTTTAATTAAGAAATCCGTCTAGAAGCTTCTGGATCTTTGAGAGATCATGCACAAAGTCACATAGGCAACTATAGGGCCCTATGGCTTACGTGATCATAGTGGCATTGTCATCTAGGATCAAGATGTATAATGAATCTATAATGATTCGGATATGATTTTGATATGATATAGATATGATATAGAAATAATACATTTCTTAGATGATAATATAGGTAGGTGGGTAAAATTTCCCACAGGCCCAGTGCTGGGGTCCCATCATGGTTCCTTGCTCAGTGCTGGTGTCCCATCATAGTTTTCTGAGTTTTCTGTGTCTCATGAGTTATGTCTTCAGTTCTGGGGTTTTGTCATACTGTACTTCTATTCCTTTAATGAAAGGGTGGGGAAGAGGGTTGTATTCTTTCCTCTTCCAGTTTGATGTATTTTATCAGTTCCCTCTTATTCATGCCCACCCTCCTTACTCATGGCCACCCTCCTTACTCATGTCCACCTTCCTTACTCACATCCACACTCCTTATCCCACACTCAGTACTCCGTCCCACCCTTCTTACTCCTGCTCACCCTCCTTACTCCTACCTGTTCTTTTTAAACTTGCTCACTCTCCTTCTGCTCAAAGCACAATACCTAAAGAAATTTATTAAATTTGTTAAAACATTTATTATGTTTTGGTGGGAAAATTTAGTCATAGAAACCTTAACCTCCAAGCTGCTATGGGCTATTTGACCTTTGATACCCACAGGCGCATAAAAAAATCCAAATTTTTTTCGTTCCTATAAACCTGTTAATTTGTGTTCCCTGATCACGGGAAAAATATTTAAAAAAATCGTAAGTTGCATATTTTGGCCACAATAGGGCGGGGAAGTCTGGCAAAAAAGAGGCGCTGACTCAGCAAGCATTGGAAGTGGTCTGCTCTGCCACAGCTGTCAGGCGGGTGTTGCTACAAAGATATAATTACCTAATTATTTCAATGTCTGATTGATTTTTTCTTATTTGTTTGCAGTAATATTATTCAATAGTGTGTAGTGTGATATACAGTGGAATCTTGAATAACGAATTTAATCCGTTCTGGCACCATGCTTGTCATGTGAAATGGATGTCATACGAAACGAATTTCCCCATTGACAATAATGGAAATCAAATTAATCCGGTCTACCATCGAAAAACGTGAATATGATATTCGATGTTTTAAATAATGTAGCAGCCAACTTTACATACACTGAACAAACCTTTATGACATTTTTCTTTCTTCAAATTTGTTCAATATTTTTTTCATACTTTTTTATAGCAAAAGGTTTGCTGCTCCATGTTTCTTAAATAAAAAAAAAAGTTGAAACAATTTGAAAAATGGGCAAATACCATAAAGGTTCATTCAGTGTTAAGTCAGGTAGGTTTGTCGGGTTGTCGGGTAGGTAGTTTGGCGGGAGTGGAGCCGGTCGGCCGAGCGGACAGCACGCTAGACTTGTGATCCTGTGGTCCGGGTTCGATCCCGGGCGCCGGAGAGAAACAATTTGGCAGAGTTTCTTTCACCCTATGCCCCTGTTACCTAGCAGTAAAATAGGTACCTGGGTGTTAGTCAGCTGTCACGGGCTGCTTCCTGGGGGGTGGAGGCCTGGTCGAGGACCAGGCCGCGGGGACACTAAAGCCCCGAAATCATCTCAAGATTACCTCGAGATAGGCTGCTCCATTATGACAATCTTTGTTTCAAATGTGTTCCATTTGTTTTGTATTTTTCATTTATGTCTCAATAATGGAGCAGCCTACCCAACAAACACTGAAAGAACCTGAATGGCATTTGTCTGTTTTTTAAATTGTTTCAACTTTTTTTATATTTTTAATTTTTTTATTTTCAAGAAACATGGAGCAGCCTACCTGCCGAACACCGAACGAATCTTTTTGACATTTGTTCTGTTTTACAATTTTTTATTTTTTTTTATTTTTATTTTTTTTTATTTATTTAAGAAACATGGAGCAGCCTACCTACCGAACACCGAATGAACCTTTTTGACATTTGTTGGTTTTCACAAAAATTTCATTTCTTTTTTCTACATAAAAGTCAATGCATTGCAACATCACAGCCGTCACCCCTTTATATCCCAGCATCATTAGCATCTTTAAAAAAAAAAAGATAATTTATTTGCATCGTCAGAGGCGTCAGAGAATGTGCGAGAAGCAACGCGACCCCACCATGTGTTGTTGTCGTTATTCAAACGAGCGTTTGCCATACGAGACGAATTGTCGGCGATGTGGGTGCTCGTTGCTCAAAATGTTCGCCAGTTGAGGTGCTCGTCACTCGAGGTTCTACTGTATTTATATAATAAAATGTGTGAATCATCGCTGTACTCAAAATTATGGTGTGCATATTATTGATTCAATTATTATGTTCATAAAACAATAAACAAATACTTTTGCAGTTATTACACTATATACACAGGTTATATATAAGTATCTGCATGTTTTGTTCACCATAACGAAGCACTAAGTTGTATTGTGAGTCAAAAAGCAACGAGGAGTGGCCAGCCAGCCTCTCATTACCATTCCCCTCCCTCAAAAATGCCTCACTCGCCAGCAGCATCCTCTCACCATACTGTTTTTTGCTTTTATTCACTACATACAGACATTATATATATAAGTATCTACATGTTTTGTTTACCATAACTGTTGAACTAAGCTGGTATAGTGCCCAAAGAGCATAGTGGCCACTCTTACACAGCATGACAAGTCATGCAGATGTTGCCACCTCTCTCACCAAAATGGCTTCTTCCAATACTCCTTTTGATGTTATTATACTATACATACACATTATATATATATATAAGTATCTACATTTGTGTTCACCATAACGATCCACTAACTTTGTATGCTGAGTCAAAAGACAGCAAAGAGTGGCCTCCACACACCAGGCAGCCAGCCACTGGCTGCTGCTCTCTCCCTCACCTCACATGACTCGCCCACATCCTCCTCCCACCATACTGTTTTTGCTTTTATTTACTATATACTTGTACAAACATTACATGTAAGTATGTGCATGTTTTGTTCACCATGACGAACCACTAAGCTGGTATAATAAGTGCAGACAGCAAAAGGTGGTCACACAGATTCGGCAGACAACGCTACAGCCCTCCCACCCTCAACATTACTTCACCCACAGAACAGCACAAATTATCACAACAATCCTGCTATTATCAGAATCCAGGTCACATATATCACAGTCAGGGGTCTTTTTTAATACTATCATCGCTAAATAATACCAGTTACATATATTTTTGACATTTTTAGACGATGCTGTGGTCACAAGCTGAACAGCAATGCTGTGAGCTCATGCTACATGCGCCAGCCTTGGTGGCTCACTCAGCGCTGAGGCGCTCACACCCGGGAATGTCGCCCTCAATTTAAAAAAAAAATGGCGTCTGTTTACAGGAGCCCTGAGGAAGGTGATGTAAACCCTGCGTATCCATGGGCTGTTTAAATCTTGCATAGTACTCCAAAACTGCATATGGAGTGTTACACACTTTTGGGTTAGTTACTCAAAACTGCATATGCAGTTTTGCGCAGTTTGAGGGTTAATTTTGTTTTAATTTTCCACTAATAGGTAATACGACTGATGCCAGTCTCTGCTCGGCTACCAAGGACGATAGCAAACACAACTTCTGCCCATTAATGATGGTAAGGACAATTTTATTCTTACTGTGCTACCAGTGTGTGTGTGTGTGTGTGTGCGTGTGTAATTACCTAAGTGTAATTACCTAAGTGTAGTTACAGGATGAGAGCTACGCTCGTGGTGTCCCGTCTTCCCAGCACTCTTTGTCATATAACGCTTTGAAACTACTGACGGTCTTGGCCTCCACCACCTTCTCACTTAACTTGTTCCAACCATCTACCACTCTATTTGCGAAGGTGAATTTTCTTATATTTCTTCGGCATCTGTGGTTAGCTAGTTTAAATCTATGACCTCTTGTTCTTGAAGTGCCAGGTCTCAGGAAATCTTCCCTGTCGATTTTATCAATTCCTGTTACTATTTTGTATGTAGTGATCATATCACCTCTTTTTCTTCTGTCTTCTAGTTTTGGCATGTTTAATGCTTCTAACCTCTCCTCGTAGCTCTTACCCTTCAGTTCTGGGAGCCACTTAGTAGCATGTCTTTGCACCTTTTCCAGTTTGTTGATGTGCTTCTAAAGATATGGGCACCACACAACAGCTGCATATTCTAGCTTTGGCCTAACAAAAGTCATGAACAATTTCTTTAGTATATCGCCATCCATGCATTTAAATGCAATTCTGAAGTTAGAAAGCATAGCATAGGCTCCTTGCACAATATTCTTTATGTGGTCCTCAGGTGATAGTTTTCTATCTAGAACCACCCCTAGATCTCTTTCTTTATCAGAATTCTTTAAAGATTTCTCACATAATATATAGGTTGTGTGGGGTCTATGTTCTCCTATTCCACATTCCATAACATGACATTTATTAACATTAAATTCCATTTGCCAAGTGGTGCTCCATATACTTATTTTGTCCAGGTCATCTTGAAGGGCATGACAATCATCTAAATTTCTTATCCTTCCTATTATCTTAGCATCATCAGCAAACATGTTCATATAATTCTGTATACCAACTGGTAGGTCATTTATGTACACAATAAACATCACTGTTGCAAGAACTGAACCCTGTGGTACTCCACTTGTGACATTTCTCCATTCCGATACATTGCCTCTGATTACTGCCCTCATTTTTCTATCAGTCAGAAAATTTTTCATCCATGATAGAAGCTTACCTGTCACCCCTTCAATATTTTCCAGTTTCCAGAACAACCTCTTATGTGGAACTCTGTCAAAAGCCTTTTTTAGGTCCAGATAGATGCAGTCAACCCAACCATCTCTTTCCTGTAATATCTTTGTGGCTCGATCATAGAAACTGAGTAAATTCGATACACAGGATCTTCCAGATCGAAAACCATACTGTCTGTCTGATATTATATCATTTCTCTCTAGGTGTTCTACCCATTTAGTTTTGATTAGTTTTTCCAATACTTTCACTATTACACTTGTCAATGATACAGGTCTATAATTGAGGGGGTCTTCCCTGCTGCCACTTTTGTAGATTGGAACTATGTTAGCCTGTTTCCACACGTCTGCTACGATTCCTGTACACAGGGATGCCTGAAAGATCAGGTGAAGTGGAATGCTGAGCTCAGATGCACATTCTCTCAGAACCCATGGTGAAACGCCATCTGGGCCAGCTGCTTTGTTCTTACCAAGCTCCTTGAGCATTTTTTCCACTTCGTCTCTAGACACCTCTATGTGCTCTATGTTGTTCTCTGGAATTCTTATTGTATCTGGTTCCCTAAGGATTTCATTTTGTACAAACACACTTTGGAACTTTTCGTTTAGTGTTTCACACATTTCCTTTTCATCTTCCGTGAATCTATTTCCCATTTTCAACCTCTGAATATTATCCTTTACCTGCAATTTGTTGTTTATGAATTTATAGAATAGACCTGGTTCTGTTTTACATTTGTCTGCAATCCCTTTTTCAAAATTTCTTTCTGTCTCTCTCCTCACTGCCGTGTAGTTGTTTCTCGCATCTTTGTATCGCTGGTTTGTTTGGGGGTTCGGCCTCTTCCTGTATTGATTCCATTTTTGTGTCTTTTGGTCTCTAGCCCTCTCGCAATTTCTATTGAACCAATCCTGTTTCCTAGTTCTGCATCTCTGTTTTGGTATAAATTTTTTTGTGCCTTTATCATATATTTCACAAAACTTGACATACATCTCATTCACTTCCTTGCCTAGCATCAAGTCTGTCCAATTATACTCACTAAAAAAATTTCTAAGGTCACCATAATGTCCTCTCCTGAAGTCTGGTTTTTCAACTGCTTCAACCTCCTTATTTTCTTCCAGCTTATAACGCATTGCATAATTAATTCCCAAAAAGATATGGTCACTTTTACCCAAGGGAGGAAGGTACTGAATGTCAAATATCTCTTCCTCCTTCCTGGTAAATATCAAATCTAGCATGAAGGGAACGTCCCCTTCCCTCATCCTCGTAGCTTGTTTAACATGTTGATACAAGAATGTTTCCAGGATGAGGTCTACAAATTTACAGGTTAAAAAATCTTCTGTTTTAGCTTCATACGCTTCCCAGTCTATGGATTTCAAGTTGAAGTCACCGACTATCAACAGTCGTGATCTATCGTTATCCGCTCGCTATAATCTCTCTCATTATTGTTATAAGAGCTTCACGTTTACTATCTAGCTCCTCCTTTGACCATGTGCTGCTTGGCGGTGGACTATATGCATTTATTATCATTAGTTTATCATCCTCATGGCAGATCTCTAGTGCTATTATGTCAACTTCTTGTGGATTGGCAGTCATTATTTCCTTCACCTTTAGGTGTTCTTTTACCAGCACAGCAACGCCACCGACTTTCCTAATTTTTCTGTCCCGTCTATAAATTGAGTTGCCCCTTGGGAATGTGACCTCATTTAAAATTACATCTTCAAGTTTTGTCTCCGTGAGTGCAACAATGTCTGGTGTCTGCAGCTGTATTACATCACTTAACTCCAGTATCTTCGATCTCACTCCATCTATGTTGGTGTATGCAATCTTCAGGAACTTGTTCCCCCTCTCCTTATTCTTCACTCCCCCTCTCTCTATTGATTTTGTTGGTTTGCCTTTATGTACCACTTTACTGGTTTGCTTACCCCTATCACTTTGTAGAAATTTTTTTTATTTCTTCTTCATTCCTGCTCTCATTTAAACGTTTTGCCTCGGCGAGGTTCAGTTTCAGCTTCTCTCTATCTTCTTTTGAAAGATCTCGTCTTAACGACCACCCTTTCCCATCCTCATCCCTTTGCAATTTTCTAGCATTCCTTAGTACTTCTTCCATCTGTTTGGCACCGTTTAGGGTGATCCTCAAAGGTCGATCTTTCCCTTCTTCGTACCTGCCTATTCTCCTGTAGTCGCACACATTCTCTCTGTTTGTAAGACCTTCCACGAGGCCAACAATTTTATCTACTACTTTAGCTTCTTCTACAGCTCTTTCTGACCTAGATGTTATCGCCTTTTCTTTGCAGCCAAAAATGATCAGGGACTTACTCCGATCAACTGTGTTTTGCACCAACTTCAGGTTAGATGCCAATTCTTTCCTCACTTCTAGCCTAATGTTTGTTTTATCTTGGTTGCTGCAGTGTTTGACTTCCTTTACTGCTTCTTCTATTTTTTCCTTCTCCTTGGCCACTAGTGCATAAGTGAGTTGCATATCTTTCTTGCACTGTTCTATTCCCTGTGTAACTTCCTCCATCTGTGCTGACTAAAGCTGTTTCTCCTGTTGAATTTCCTTGCCTAACCTATTGTAGTCATTTATGTTTAAATTTACTTTAACTTCTTCCAAAGCTATTTTTAAGAGTTTATTTTCTTCTTCCATGGCTTTGCAATTTGTTTCCAATTGATTCTTATCCTTGCGCAAGTCTTTCACTAAACCCTCAAGACATAAAACTTTGCTATTCAAATGGTCATTACTTTCTTTCAATTTACTAATTATTTCTACATGAGAGTTCACTATAGTATCTAAATTTACCAACTTGTTATGTAGACTGCTAATATCAATGCTTTCTTCATTGAATCCCTCAAAATCAAGCTCTGTTTTGTTTTTCCCCTTGCCAGTGGCCATCTTGAATGTTCTTCTCTGCACTGTAAACACTAGGGCAACTTTTTCTCATCCGATTTTTCACTTCCCTTAGCACTTTCCTGTTATCTCACCTATTTTTTTCAAGAGCACTATACCTTTATGGTCTCTTGGACACCACTCACTACCATCAACCTGTACTACAATACTTAGGATTGTTGAAATATGCTGGAGCTCCTCTGCTGCAAGTGTTGACCCTAGGGGTGTCACCTTTTTGGTGTGTGTGTGTGTAATTACCTAAGTGTAATTACCTAAGTGTAGTTACAGGATGAGAGTTACGCTCGTGGTGTCCTGTCTTCCCAGCACTCTTTGTCATATAACGCTTTTAAACTACTGGCGGTCTTGGCCTCCACCACCTTCTCACCTAACTAGTTCCAACCGTCTACCACTCTGTTTGCGAAAGTGAATTTTCTTATATTTCTTCGGCATCTGTGTTTAGCTAGTTTATATCTATGACCTCTTGTTCTTAAAGTTCCAGGTCTCAGGAAATCTTCCCTATCGATTTTATCAATTCCTGTTACTATTTTGTATGTAGTGATCATATCACCTCTTTTTCTTCTGTCTTCTAGTTTTGGCATATTTAATGCCTCTAACCACTCCTCGTAGCTCTTGCCCTTCAGTTCTGGGAGCCACTTAGTAGCATGTCTTTGCACCTTTTCCAGTTTGTTGATGTGTTTCTTAAGATATGGGCACCACACAACCGCTGCATATTCTAGCTTTGGCCTAACAAAAGTCGTGAACAATTTCTTTAGTATATCGTCATCCATGTATTTAAAAGCAATTCTGAAGTTAGAAAGCGTGGCATAGGCTCCTCGCACAATATTCTTTATGTGGTCCTCAGGTGATAGTTTTCTATCTCGAACCACCCCTAGATCTCTTTCTTTATCAGAATTCTTTAAAGATTTCTCACATAATATATAGGTTGTGTGGGGTCTGTGTTCTCCTATTCCACATTCCATAACATGGCATTTATTAACATTAAATTTCATTTGCCAAGTGGTGCTCCATATACTTATTTTGTCCAGGTCATCTTGAAGGGCATGACAATCATCTAAGTTTCTTATCCTTCCTATTATCTTAGCATCATCAGCAAGCATGTTCAGATAATTCTGTATACCAACTGGTAGATCATTTATGGAGACAATAAACATCACTGGTGCAAGAACTGAACCCTGTGGTACTCCACTTGTGACATTTCTCCAGTCCGATACATTGCCTCTGATCACTCCCCTCATTTTTCTATCAGTCAGAAAATTTTTCATCCATGTTAGAAGCTTACCTGTCACCTCTCCAATATTTTCCAGTTTCCAGAACAACCTCTTATGTGGAACTCTGTCGAAAACCTTTTTTAGGTCCAGATAGATGAAGTCAACCCAACCATCTCTTTCATGTAATATTTCTGTTGCTCGATCATAGAAACTGAGTAAATTCGATACACAGGATCTTCCAGATCGAAAACCATACTGTCTGTCTGATATTATATCATTTCTCTCCAGGTGTTCTACCCATTTAG
The DNA here is from genome assembly GCF_040958095.1 of Procambarus clarkii. Taxonomy (NCBI): domain Eukaryota; kingdom Metazoa; phylum Arthropoda; class Malacostraca; order Decapoda; family Cambaridae; genus Procambarus; species Procambarus clarkii. Next base: position 24,111,585 of record NC_091163.1, read on the forward strand.
TTTTAATTATTTTTTCCAATATTTTGACTATTACACTTGTCAATGATACAGGTCTATATTTAAGGGGGTCTTCCCTGCTTCCACTTTTGTAGATTGGAACTGTGTTAGCCTTTTTCCACACATCAGCTACAACTCCTGTAAACAGGGATGCCTGAAAAATCAGTTGAAGTGGAATGCTGAGCTCAGGTGCACATTCTCTCAGAACCCATGGTGAAACTCCATCTGGACAACTGCTTTGTTCTTATTTAGCTCCTTGAGCATTTTTTCCACTTCGTCTCTAGACACCTCTATGTGCTCTATGTTGTTCTCTGGAATTCTTATTGTGTCTGGTTCCCTGAAGATTTCATTTTGTACAAACACACTTTGGAACTTTTCGTTTAATGTTTCACACATTTCCTTTTCATTTTCCGTGAATCTATTTCCCATTTTCATCCTCTGAATATTATCCTTTACCTGCAATTTGTTGTTTATGAATTTATAGAATAGACCTGGTTCTGTTTTACATTTGTCTGAATCCCTTTTTCAAAATTTCTTTCTGTCTCTCTCTTCACTGCTGTGTAGTTGTTTCTCGCATCTTTGTATCGCTGGTATGTTTGGGGGTTTGGCCTTTTCCTGTATTGATTCCATTTTTGTGTCTTTTGGTCTCAGGCCCTCTCGTAATTTCTGTTGAACCAATCCTGTTTTCTGGCCCTGCATCTCTGTTTTGGTATGAATGTTTGTGTGCCTTTATCATATATTTCACAAAACTTGACATACATTTCATTTACTTCCCTGCCTAGCAACAAGTCTGTCCAATTACACTCATTAAAAAAATTTCGAAGTTCCCCATAGTGACCTCTCCTTAAATTGAGTTTATCTACTGTTTCAATGTCCCCATTTTCTTCTAGATGATATCTTAAAGCATAATCAATGTCTAACAGAACGTGATCACTCTTTCCCAAGGAAGGAAGGTACTGGATGTCAAATATCTCTTCTTCTTGCCTGGTGAATACAAGATCCAGTACTGATGGTACATCTCCTTCCCTCATTCTTGTTGCCTGCTTTATGTGTTGATACAAGAATGTCTCCAGAATGAAGTTCACAAATCTGCATGTCCAAAAGTCCTCCGTTCTTGCTTGATAGGCCTCCCTGTCTATTGCTTTAAAGTTGAAGTCCCCCAGTATCTACAGTCGTGATTTATCCTTATCTGCTTGTACAATAATATCTCTCATGACTTATGAGGCCCTCTCGTTTGTCATCCAGTTCTTCCTTTGTCCATGTGTTGCTTGCTGGTGGGCTGCAGGCATTTAAAATTATCAGCTTATCATCCTGATTCCAGATCTGCAATGCCATTATGTCAATATCTCGAGGGTTTTCAAATATTAACTCTCTTACCTTCAGGTGTTTTTTTACCAGTACAGCCACTCCTCCCTTCCTAGTTTTCCTGTCACGTCTCCAAACTGAATAGCCTCTTGGGAATATTGTGTGTGTGTGTGTGTGTGTGTGTGTGTGTGTGTGTGTGTGTGTGTGTGTGTGTGTGTGTGTGTGTGTGTGTGTGTGTATCCTGTTGATGTCATTACCCAGTGATAATGAGCATATTAATCCATGATGTTTACATTGACTAGTAATGGTGAGTGTATTTATTATGTTTCCATTAACTAGTGATGGTGAGTTTATTTAGTATATTGTCATTAACTAATGATGGTGAGTGTATTAATCTTGATATTGTCATTAACCACTGTGCTGCTTGCCTTTCAAATACGGCACCCCCCCCCCCCCCTATATGCAGGAAATAAATTCTACTGATTTTTTTGTTGGAAAGTGTTAAAGACCCTTCCCTGATAATGGGAATGTGAACAAAAACTCAAAATTGTACTTTGGCCGCAATGGGGTCTGTAACTTTGCGCGTGACGTCATCAATCCCTGGTCGCCCGTTGCGTACGCTCCCGGGGCCAGTAGCACGCCCAGTTCAAGATGTGCGAGTTGCCATGATTATATATTTGTTCATTTTTTGCGCACAGTTCCAAATACATTTATTTTTTTTCTTGCCTATCCTATGTACAGTATTATGAAAACGTACACTATATTTTGGCAGTAGAACATCTGTACTGTCCAAAGATACTGTGTTACATGCATCACACATATGCTCCCATATCTTGCACATATTTCCAATGTATCATGCTAATTTATGTATATATACAATTTATTTACACACTGTTCAGCATCACACACTATATACACACACCATAAACACACTCAGTACACCGCAAGTGTGTGATATGCTGCGAAACAGCCAACAGGGCACAGTGGAACCTTGCACTCAACGCACCAGGTGCTGATGCATCTTCGATTTTGTTCTCTTTGGGTAGTGTTCTTACATACCATACAGGCACGTTTAGCCTTGTCCCATGATACTGTGCCTGGCATATACTTGAGCATGTGTACACCCAAATTTTTGTTATCCCTTAGTCTGTCTGGAGCTGCGTGTGGGATTATTGCTCGCACCCCGTGTGGTGCAACAGAGCCCTCCTTGCCATACTTTATGAGCAGTTGTGACACAACAGCAACACTGAATGTTGGTATTGGCGGTCTCCTGCCTGATTTTACCAGATACATATTGAAGCAGTTGAGCACTGCAACATCTATTAGGTGGAAAAAGAACTTTTTCGTCCACTTCACACTTCCGCGCACACTCGATGGCACCGAGCATCACATCACATTTATCTACGAGGTGCATGTTCACGTTGTAGTCTATGACACAATTTGGTTTATATATGGGGAAGCGCGTTTGAAAGTGGACTTTGCCACTGTCCAACATGGCACCAGTGTGATTCGTGGTCAGCATATTCACCTCGCGTGTGTCCCTCCACTGCACTGAGAGCATATTGCCACATTTGCGCAGCTGGCAATCACCCACTGCTATACCTATGCCAAACACTGGCATTTCCTTCCTGTGGGCCTTCACAGTGCCAGAATATAGAATCATGTCCATGACGATACCAGTCTCACAATCGCACAGCACGAAAAACTCGAGTCCAAATCAGTGGCGCTTTGATGGGATGTACTACTTGAATGCCAGTCGCCCCTTGAACAGTACAAGCGATTCATCTATCAACACATTCTGTGCAGGTTCAAAATAATCGCGGAACTTGCCTCTCATGTCACTGAAAACCTTCCGTACCTTCCATAGTCTGTCGTGTCTGTCCTCATTTGTATTACAGTGTGTCCTCACTAGAACGAACTATATGGGGCGAAGCCAATTCGTTCCAGTGCGGAATTTGTTCCATCCATCCGGCCCCCCCAAAAAAACCTCTAACCCCACTCCCCAATTTTTTTTTTAGCTTCCCTAACTTATGTAATTACCTTATGTAATCTTTCTAAATCTAAAATCTAGTTTCTAAATCTAGCAATAAATTGTTATTGTGTTTTACTGTACTTACCTTACCAGTTGAGTTGTGTAGTGCAGACTTTTAGCCTCAATTCCCTGAGAGTGCCAGATATGATATGAATATAAATTCATTAAAGAACAGTAACTTTTCTAATAAATGTACATTATACACTACAGTCTGTACATAAAGTACAGACCACTAGAATCACACTACTGAAGTAAACGTATACTGTATCACTTAAACTACAATTTTTACACTTTGTACATTTATGTCATTAGATCTGTGTTGTTCAGCTCAATTGGCACTCCCAGGTAAGTTATGGCTAGTGCTGGATGCTGGTCCAGTTGCCTGGGCATCCTCAGGTGAGTCCTTGCTAGTGCTGGGTGCTGGTCCTGTAGGCCTACTGTTAAACTGTACCAAAAACTTTTGAATCTTAGTTTGTTTCTTCATTGTGAGCATCTTTATTATACAGGTACTATCTTTTATACCCTTCAGGTGTACATAATAATCTGCCAGGTCTTCATTATCAGTTAGAGCAACCAAATCAAGCAGATTTTTTATGCTTTGCACTGATTCAGCATATGGAATACTCTTCCACATCCTCATCAGCATTACCAGTAACACACTGGATAATCTCATCATCAGTTAATTCACCATAACCTGGATCATCAGCATCATTATCTAACCACTCAGTCACATCAGAAAGTTGCAAATCTTTCTTGCCAGCATCTCTTAATGTCTTATAAATCGCATTATCAAAGCCCTCAAAATCATAGTCATCTTTGTCTTCATTCTCACCAGGTATCGGACTTAGAATTTTATTCCATGCATTCTTTAATGTGGTGACCTTCAACTCGTTCCGTAGTTTGGCCCAGTTGTCAATTGCGTCTTTAATTGAATATTTCTTGAAGTTTTCTAGTGTTGTACTAGCCTTTGTATCCTTATTAAGCCTCTCGTCTTCCTCAGAGAGCACAACTTCCATAATGTGTACATTCATAGCTCTCTTATAAAGCCGTTTGAGAGTATAGATAACCCCCTGATCCATGGGCTGTATTAGAGATGTAGTGTTTGGTGGTAAAGCCATACATGTTATTTTGCCATCAGGCAATGTTAATTTAGCAATGGGGTGAGCTGGGGCATTATCAATCAACAGTATTGCCTTTACATCAGCAGGGCGAATGGCACGCTCATTGATCTGATGCATTTTTACTTCTTTACAAAAATGATTCTGGAACCAGTCTTCAAAAATAATCTGTGTGAACCAGGCATTTTTTGTGTTGTAGTAGACTGCTTTCTCTTTTAAATCAATTTTCTGATCAATTGACAAATATTTTCTTTTTCGTTTTCAATCTTAAACACCATGAATGCTGCTCTGAGACATCTTGACAGATTATAAGAGTTCAAACAGTAAAAATTGTTCAAAACTATCCTTCGCACGCGAGTAACACGTTTTCACACTAGGAGGAGGGGAGACAAATGGTGCCAGCCACCTCAACAAGGCCTAACGTTCACACTATTGTCTTAAAAATTCTGTGAAAAGGAAATGTGTACCAACTGTTTAAAATACTGTATATATATCACAATTTTCACCATTATTATTGCTTCAATATGACATTTTTCTAATAAAAATGCTATTTTCAGTGTAGATAATGCGATAATTAACATCATTAAATTGACTCGTGGCATCTGACGACGAGAGGAGAGGAGAGCGAGTAGTGGCTGGTCTCTGGTGGTCAGGTGCAGGAGGGAGGGGGTGGGGGGTAGGGCTGGAGGTGGAGCATGGCGATGCCAGCCACGTGTTGCCATTTAGCTGATAACTGGAACCAGAGCTCTCCACATACACAACCTGCTTCCCATGACACCACTCTTACCCCAGTTTCCTTGACAACTTCTACCACTGACAACCTGCCTCTACTGACACCACTATTACTCCAGCTTCCCCTGACAACTTTTACAACTGACAACCTGCCTCTACTGACACCACTATTACTCCAGCTTCCCCTGACAACTTCTACCACTGACAACCTGCCTCTACTGACACCACTATTACTCCAGCTTCCTTGACAACTTCTACCACTGACAACCTGCCTCTACTGACACCACTATTACTCCAGCTTCCCTTGACAACTTTTACCACTGACAACCTACCTCCCACGAAAATAACTTACACCACGTGCCCCAACAACCCTAACTACTGACACCACTTGCCCCTGACAACAACTCTCACCAATGACCCCCTGACACCATTTCATCATCCTTCAACCATTTCTCCCTAGAAACAATGGGTAAGCATGATAAAACACTGTATAACTGTTTACACTTTGGCAAATCATAGTTGATGACAGCCAGTTCCGACGCTCGGCCTCGGTGACTGCTTGGACGGACAATCTTCGCTTAATCGAACATTTGTATGTGTTACAAGTGGGAGTCTGTACTATGGGGGATATAATATAACATGGGTGTAGGGTCAGTAGTTAGCATTAAGAGTTATCAAATATGGGAGATCTCAAAGGCCCGGCCCCCACTAAATATAGAGAAATAACTTGTAGTGGCTTATTACAGCAATAGTCAGCCTAGAGGTTGATCATTGATCTCCTACACAGGAAAAATGGATACTCCTTTAACTAACTTACTTATTTATTAACCCCTAACAACCCCCCATATACATTCACCCCAATAACAATAATACTAATTACTTTACCACACTATCTTACGTTAAAAGCCTTGGTCCACATAAGCAGGAATGTGCGGATCTGAGGTTCGTTCTGGACTTGTCCCATCTGAACCCCCTGGGTCTTTTGCCCCTCTTTTCAGATGACCACTCTGTTCTTTGTCCTGCCGCTTTTGGAGCCAGGGGCTTGGATGGTATTCCTGGACCTCCGGGACTCACATTGGCACGTCTGATTCATCCGGGGTTCAGGGGCTGGCTCGGTTTTGTTGTGGGGTGGCATCCTTACCACTTTTGTTGTCTTCCATTCGGCTTGAATCTAGCGCCTTGCATTTTTACATGCCTTACCCGGGTCGTGGTGACTCGTTTGTGTCTGTTAGGTGTTCGGGTTTTGGCTTACCTCGACGACAAGCTGGTCTGGGCTTCCAGCAAGTCCTCGTGTCTGCTCGCCAGAGATTTGATTCTTTCCCAGCTCGCCGGGTTTGGGTTCTTTGTGAAATGGAGGTTATCCCATTTAGTTCTCTCAGGTTCGTACTTGGCTGGGGTCTTGTGTGAAAAGACCACAAGGAAGACACAAGAAAAGACACAAGGAAGTGGTCTCTCGGACCACTTCCTTGTGTCTCCCTCCAGCGGTGTTGCTGCAGTTGCAATCCCGCCTTTGGCTGTTTTTGGAGGGCACCCGGGTCACTCGTCGGTTGATCAAGCAGCTGTGTGGGAGTCTGAGCTTTGCCGTGCTGGTGTACCTGTCAGGTTGGATCTGACATTGGCAGCTGTTTTAGTTCCTTCAGGGACATATCTTTCGCCACTCTCGCAATCGCTGGTTTCGGACCCCGGGAGCCTTGTGTCAGCTGCTGCATCGCTGGCTTCCTCTTCGGGTTTTTCGGAGTTCAGTGCTTACTCAACGCTAACCCCGAGCCCTTGCTTGATGTGTTCACAGATGCATTGTCTCTCGGCCCGGGCTTTGTGACCAGTGCTCACCAGGCCGGCCATTGTTGTTGGGGTCCATCCTTCCGTCGGACTCGCAGTATAATGCGGGAGTTTGCGGTGGCATGGCTTTCGCTTCAAAGGGTTCGTATCGCTTGCGTACCGACGATTCGGCTCCATTCGGACTGTTTCCCGGTGGTTCATTTCTTGAACCGAAAGGGGAGGGTCGATGCAGGCCGTGGTTCTTTGGGGCTGGGTGACTTGCTTCGGGTGACTTGTCTGCTGAGTTCTCTGGGTTTGGCTCTCCTAGCAGTTCAGATCCAGGGGGTGGCCAACGTCCTGGCAGATGGCCTGTCCCGTTTCATTCTCCTGTCCACGGAATGGACGGTCGACGACGCCTCGTTTCTTTGACTCTGCTGGACGTTTGGGTGCCGCGGAGGCGGACCTCCTTGCGTCCATCTAGTCGAGGCATCTTCCAGTGTATGTTGTGCCCTTCCCCAACTGCAAGGCCGTTGGGGTCGATGCCGTTCGGCGTCTTTCTCTAAGCGTCTATATCACCCAGTGTCCATTGCTAACGAAACGAGTCACAACTAAAAGGTTAAACAATCCATGGCTTACAAAGGATATATACTTAAATCTATTAATAAAATATAACCTTGAGAAGAAGTATAGGTTAGGAGTTACCTCCAAAGAATTTTCAAAGATTTACTCATCAATGATGTCTAAAATAATTAGGAGAGCCAAAATAAAATACTATGAAAATAAATTTACCCAAATTAAGGGCATCATTAAGAAAACATGGAGCACTATTTCCCAAATATTAGGGTGCCTGACAGCTGAATAGACAGCGCTTCTGATTCGTAGTCCTGAGGTTCCGGGTTCAATCCCCAGTGGAGGCAGAGACAAATTGGCAAAAAAATTCTTTCACCCTAATGCTCCTGTTAGCTAGCAGTAAATAGGTACCTGGGAGTTAGACAGCTGCTACAAGCTGCTTCCTGGGGGTGTGTAACAAAAAAGAGGCCTGATCGAGGAAGGGGCCGCGAGGACGCTAAGCCCCGAAATCATCTCAAGATAAATATTAGGATCATAAAAGATTTTGAATTAAAAAACAATACTCCTATCCAATGACGATGGTGTGCTTTCAGTCTCTGACACTGCTATTGAATTCAATAGGTTCCCTTCATCCATTGGGACATCTCTTGCTAATGATATAACATCCTCCCTAACTAATGTTAAGGACTACCTTAACCCTTAAATTGTGCATCGCATCATATGATGCTTTGACCGACTTCCAGTAAATTGCGCATTGCATTATATGATGCTTTGGAGTACTACACAAAATTTAAACGGCCCTCGGATACACGGGGTTCACCACAGTTTCATCAGGGCTCTTGTAAACAGACGGCATTTAAAAAAAAAAAATCATGAGCCAAATTCGCGGGTGTTAGGGGCCTCAGTATTGAGTGAGCTACGAAGCCTGACGCACGCAGCATGAGCTCACAGCACTGCTGTTCAGCTTGTGACCACAGCATAGCCTAAAAATGCATAATATACTTGTTCATGCTATTATGTAACGATGATATTATTACAGAAGACCCCTGACTGTGATAAAACTGACCAGGGTTCTGATAATAGCAGGATTGTGGTGATATTTAGCACTGTGCTCCATGGAGGGAGGAGTAATGCTGTGGGAGGGGAGGGTAGTGGCATTGTCTTCTGACTGTGTGTGGCCACCTTTTATTGACTGCACTCACCATACCAGTTTAGTGGTTTGCTATGGTGAACACAAATGTAGATACTTTTATATAACGTGTGTATAGAGGGTATAAACAGCAAGAGGAGTAGGTTGGGAGCCGCCATTTTGGTGAGGGCGGTGGTGTCGTCTGCACGACTTATCATGTTGTTTACTGGTTACCACGACTTATCATGTTGTTTACTGGTTACCACGATGGTCTTTGGGCACCATACCAGTTTACTTGTACAAGTATGGTGAATAAAACAGGTAGATATTTATATATTATGTGTGTATATAGCGTAATAACACCACAAACAGTATTGTTGGGGGAGAAATATTAGTGCGTCTGGCCTTGAGGGCGGCAGCCACCAGCTGATTGTGTGAGTAGCTACGTCTTTGTGCCTTTATTCACCATACATGCTTAGATGTACAGTTATGGGGAACAAAACTTGTAAATATTTATACATAACATCTGTATATAAAAGCAAAAACAGTATGGTGGGAGGAGAATTGTGGCAAGTCAGGTGAGGTGAGGTAGGGAGGGAGTGGCAGCCAGTGGCGGGCTGTTAACCCTTAACATGCTAGGGGTATAATATCCTTTCTTCCCCACAGGCGCATGTAATTTTGAAAAAAAAAAAAAAAAATCCTAATCTGTTAATTTGTGTTCACTGATCACGGGAAAAATAATAAAAAAATCGTAAGTGGCATATATTGCCCACTATAGGGCGGGGAAGTCTGGCAAAAAATAGGCGCTGACTCAGCGTGCGTTGCCAGGCGGTCTGTTGATCGCCAGCTGTCAGGCCGGAGTTGCCACAAAGAGATAATTACCTAATTATTTCAATGTCTCTGATTGATTTTTCATAGTTTTTTTTGCTGTAATATTATTCAATAGTGTGTAGTTTGATATATTTATATAATAAAATGAGTGAATCATCGCTGTACTCAAAAATATGGTGTGCATATTGTTTATTCAATTATGTTCATCAATCAGTGAACAAATACTTTGTCGGTTATTACACTATAAGCACAGGTTATATATAAGTATCTGCATGTTTTGTTCACCATAACGAACCACTAAGCAGCTATTATGAGTGAAAAAGTAACGAGGAGTGACCACCGTGTACCAGCCAGCCACTCCCTCCCTCCCTCACCTCACCTGACTTGGCACCATTTTCCACCCACCATACTGTTTTTGCTTTTATATACAGACGTTATATATAAGTATTTACATGTTTTGTTCACCATAACTGTACATCTAAGCTTGTATGGTGAGTAAAGGCACAAAGACATAGGACCTCACACAGTCAGCTGATGGTTGCTGCCCTCAAGGCCAGACGCACTAATATTTCTCCTCCAAAAATACTGTTTGTGGTAATATTACGCTATATACACACATTATATGTAAATATCTACCTGTTGTATTCACCATACTTGTACAAGTAAACTGGTATGGTGCCCAAAGACCATCGTGGTAACCAGTAAACAATACCATCGTCTGCACGGTGGCGTCGTGCAGACGCCGCCACCGCCCTCACCAAAATGGCGGTTCCCAACCTTCTCCTCTTGCTGTTTATACCCTCTATACACATATTATATATAAGTTTCTACATTTGTGTTCACCATAGCGAACCACTAAGCTGGTATGGTGAGTGCAGTCAATAAAAGGTGGCCACACACAGTCAGAAGACATCGCCACCTCCCTCCCTCCCACAGCATTACTCCTCCCTCCATGGAGCACAGCGCTAAATATCACCACAATCCTGCTATTATCAGAACCCTGGTCAGTTTTATCAGTCAGGGGTCTTCTGTAATAATATCATCGTTACATAATAGCATGAACAAGTATATTATGGCATTTTTAGGCGATGCTGTGGTCACAAGCTGAACAGCAGTGCTGTTAGCTCATGCTGCATGCGTCAGGCTTGGTAGCTCACTCAATACTGAGGGCCTAACAATCGGGAGTTTGGCCCATGATTTTTTTTTAAATGGCGTCTGTTTACAAGAGCCCTGATGCAGGTGTGGTGAATCCCGTGTATCCGCGGGCTGTTTAAATCTTGCGTAGTACTCCAACACGTCATATGACGTTATGCGCAGTTGACTGGAACAACTTCCAACACGTCATATGACGTGATGCGCACTTTAAGGGTTAAATACTTGTTCATGCTATTATGTAACGATGATATTATTACAGAAGACCCCTGACTGTGATAAAACTGACCAGGGTTCTGATAATAGCAGGATTGTGGTTATATTTAGCACAGTGCTCCATGGAGGGACGAGTAATGCTGTGGGAAGGGAGGGTAGTGGCGTTGTCTTCTGACTGTGTGTGGTCACCTTTTATTGACTGCACTCACCTTACCTGTTTAGTGGTTTGCTATGGTGAACACAAATGTAGATACTTATATATAACGTGTGTATAGAGGGTATAAACAGCAAGAGGAGTAGGTTGGGAGCCGCCATTTTGGTGAAGGCGGTGGTGTCGTCTGCACGACTTATCATGTTGTTTACTGGTGACCACGATGGTCTTTGGGCACCATACCAGTTTACTTGTACAAGTATGGTGAATAAAACATGTAGATATTTATATATAATATTACTTGGGTTGCTCATAATACTGAAGAAGTACTGATGGTAGCCTAGGGTCAAAATTCTGCACTCACTAGGCAATAATCCTACCTTTACTTGAGGTTAGCACTTAAAGTTAATACACATTATATATATACAATCATACACACTAATGATTTGAGTGATAAACCAGTGTCACTGGAAGTACCTCTAGGCTAGCTCCTCGATTATCACCCAAGGATGGTATAGACACTAATTAATCACTCAAAGGTGTAATGATTATAAGTAAATTATTATATATACACAACTCAACTCGAGCTGGTAACAATTACACCCAAAATAGGGTTTGCACCATTCATTAATGGTGATAGGTTGTTTAATGTAGTACAATTAGACTATGGTAATAATGGGACTAGTATGAACAATAAATAGTTCAACTAGTCAATGGTAATATCCTACCCTATTGTGGGTTGGCAATTTGGTAAATATTATATTGTGAACACTAGTGCAATATTTAATAATTCTCTATTTTGGAGAAATAATATACACAATTATTGATGATAGCCTCTTAATTAGCCTCTATGAAACTTCTAATATTATCAAGAAGTATTAAATATTATTAGTGACCTCGCGAAATTAACTCCACAAAATTCGTGGATAATCTCTCGCGAAATTGTTCACGGATTTCGTGGTGTTAATTTCGCAACCCGTTCTCGCAAATTTAATAAGTCAATATTGACTTATTAAATATGTGCATAGGTGACATACTTAACATAATAGATACCCTTAAAAAGATTCATAGAAAACACCTACCTTACCTAACCTTGTTAGTATGTTAAGATAAGCATCTTATTGCTTCGTAATTACAATTATTACCTAACCTATAATAGGTATAGGTTAAGTAATAATTGTAATTACGAAGCAATAAGATGCTTATCTTAAGATACTAACAAGGTTAGGTAAGGTCGGTGTTTTCTGTGAATCTTTTTAAGGGTATCTATTATGTTTAGTATATCACCTATGCACGTAGTTAATAAGTCAATATTGACTTTACGAATTTGCGAGAACGGGTTGTAATTTCGTGAGGACACGGCCACTAATTTGGCTGGCTTCAATATAAGCGCTGTCATTTCATGGAAATAATAAGCCACCAAATCGGTAGGTGACCATGAAACCGCTGAATAAGGCTGAACTGAGCTGAGGGGCTCGTGAACTCACTCGAGGGAGGCAACGCCGCCGGTCTTTGACTGGCTAAGTATTGTTATTGTATAAAGCACTGCACTAGTACCAGTGTATTTAATAAATCCACTGGTTAACTGGTTCATCCGGTACTAAGATGACCAAATAATCTGTCATCCGGTTCGAAGATGACCAAATAATGTGGGAACCGACCTGTGAGATTTATTTTATGTTTAATTTATATGAATTTATATAGAATTTATATTTACGTTAATTTATATATTTCGATAGCAATTTGTATGATGTTAAGTGGACTGTATTTCTGCAATAATCTCACAAATCGATCCTTACACAATAGGGGGGGGGTTTATATTAAATTTATATATATGCAGCCAATCAAACTACAGTATTAAACTACATATATTGGTATACATTGAGGAGGTTCCTTATCTTATTGTACAGCAGGCTTAGTCCAGCAGGTATAACTAGGATGTTGACACCAAATTATCCTCGTGTGAGACAGCTTCCATCACCCAGTAACTGATATACCAAGCCTTGCTTCCTCTTCTTGTTCCTGTCAAAGGGCACTAGCTGTAAAGCCAGAATCCTAATATATGACAGCTATATCAGAGAAAACACTGAATAATAGATCAGATAAGGACCAAGGCTTAATTACCTTTTTTGAGTCGATCATTTGTGTTCTCACCGGTTCGCCCAATATCTACCTAACATTAATGGCCAAAAATGATTAGATAAATGGGTTTCGGAAAGACAACTCCCTTGTATTTGTTGACAGCGTGTTGATGATGGCAGAACTTTGGTCTCCATAACACTTCGTCCAAGAGAATTTATAGGAGCTGAATTTGCCCCACGACTCTGGTCTAACAACAATGGCTGACCTCTCCTTCCTCACTGACGCCTGGCCTACTTTGTCCAGATATCAGTAACTGATAGAAGGGTCACATTTACTTTATTTTGATACTGATAATTAAGTTAATTTAAATGAGATGTTTTTACGATGGTAAAAGTCCAAAGACTAATGTATTTAAGAATAATTCCCAACACAATAGGTGGTGAATTTATAATAGTATGTGGCAATGATATCCTGTTTTCTATTGATGGAAAATTCCACCACAAGCTACATTTTCTATGCGTTAACTTGTGTATACAATGCAGCAGCAATATTATCTGCAATTGCATTTAATATTATTAAATGGTGTCGGGTTTTCCGACAGCCCCCCCCCCCCCCCTGGTGTTCTGGTGTTCTGGCCGATGAGAAGAATAGTATGCTGATTGATGAACCCATTAATATTCCAAATTTCATGACTGAAGAGCAACTAAAAAAATTAAAGACGCATGAAAGAGCTTTAATAAATATGCTCGTTAACACTCGGAATGAGTTATGAAACACCCAGACTACAACCAGCAGTCGGTGGATTCAATTACAGATATGCTGCATAAGTATGTGCCGATTAAGGACCAATTTGGTCGCTCGATGAGACTTACTGAAATACTGAACATTGTGAAACGTACGCTGCCAAACTAATTTTAAACGAATCCTTTCGCTATTATTATTAAAAAGTGCTAATCGTGCAAAACAACCCGGCTTTGTTAAATATTTTAAGCATGATGTACTTAGAAAGTGATACGAAGATACCGAGAATTAGTTTACAATTAATGAAAATAATTTTGGAACCTGACAGTGGGTTCCAACTGGGGCCACGAAAGCCTGGTGGATAGCGCGCAGGACTCGTAATTCTGTGGCTCGGGTTCGATTCCCGCACGAGGCAGAAACGAATGGGCAAAGTTTCTTTCACCCTGAATGCCCCTGTTACCTAGCAGTAAATAGGTACTCGGGAGTTAGTCAGCTGTCACGGGCTGCTTCCTGGGGGTGGAGGCCTGGTCGAGGACCGGGCCGCGGGGACACTAAAAAGCCCCGAAATCATCTCAAGATAACCTCAAGATAACCTCCCCCCCTTCCTCCCTGCATCCGGATTCCTACCGGGTGTGAGTTCCGGGTCAGGGCGGGGCTTCGATAGTCTTGAGACTCGGGCAGTCTCAGGGATTTCCACTTCCAGAGTTGCGACGGAGGCATTCGAGCCTGTTCCTCCAGCCGTGTTGTATGTGTCTGCCAGTGGGCTCCCTTCCTTAGTATTTTTCCAGCTGCCCCGGCCTTTTCTTGTAAGGCGGGGGCTTTGGGGTGACGGCTCGACCCCGGGGCCTGCCGTGTGGGTTCCCGGGGCTGGAGAGGGGCTGCCTTGGGGGGCCTCGGGCCCCGTTGGACCCTGCCTGGGTTTTTCTACCCTCTGGGCTGGGCTTGCGGTTACGAGGTGTGGGGTTTTTCTTTCCCCCCCTCTCCGTACTTGTTTTTGGGAGTCGGCCCTCCCTGAGATCGGTTCCTTGTCCCTTGGATCCGTCGGGTCCGTCCTATAGGTGGGTATGTCACCCTCCACCATTAATGTTTGTGTTGGTAATGACAGGTGCAGGAGACCATCAGGGAGGCCCTGGAGATGACGACCACAGAGACAGGTGCCACAGCTGACCCCGTACACCTGGGAGACTCAGCCTCCACCATTAATGTTTGTGTTGGTAATGGCAGGTGCAGGAGACCATCTGGGAGGCCTTGGAGATGATGACCATAGAGACAGGTGCCACAGCTGACCCTGTACACCTGGGAGACTCAGCCTCCACCATTAATGTTTGTGTTGGTAATGACAGGTGCAGGAGACCATCAGGGAGGCCCTAGAGATGATGACCACAGACACAGGTGCCACAGCTGACCCCGAACACCTGAGAAGCTCGGACTCCAGCATCATGAATAAGGTTAAGGAAATCACTGAAGCGATCCACCTGAAGCCAATAACAGTAAGATTTTTATTTTCTTCTTTAGATTATATCACAATATATTGAGTTCCATTTTGTGGACAGAAAACCTGTTCTTAGGTTAATCTAGGTTCCTCTAGGTCAACTGATGAATTCCATCAATATGCAATCCACAATAGTTGCCTAACTCCTGGATAAATATTTACTGGTAGGTGAACAGAGACATCAGGTGAAAGAAAACATGTGAACCATTTCTGTCCTGCACAGTGATTGAACCTGTGATCCTGTATTGACCCCGGGATCCTGGCCCTCTCACAGAAGCACAGAGACCGGGTGACACTCCACCAACCTACCGGGAAAGTATCCAGAAAGACAGTGAACCAAAACACTGCTGGGTTTGAAGAGACTGAAGCCTTGAAACTGTCAACAAGCTCCCAAACAATGCCAGCACACGATCGCATCTCTCAAAACTTGTGTGACCTCATTAGCACCAACCCCCTGCCCATAGAGGGGGCTGGAGCCACAGGTTCAACCCCACAAACCCCCTGCCAGTAGAGAGGGGGGGGGTACATGTCCAGCACAAACCCCCTGCCAGTCTGCCAGTAGAGAGGAGGGGGGGGGGGTACAGGTCCAGCACCACCACCCCTGCCAGAAGAGGGGGGCTGGAGCTACAGGTCCAGCACCAACCCCTTGCCAGTAGAGGGGGGCTGGAGCTACAGGTCCAACACCAACCCACAGCCGATAGAGGGAGACTGGAGCTACAGGTCCAGCCCCTCTCACCTGCCAGTGGAGGGGGGAAGGCTGGAGCTACAGGTCCAGCACCAACCCCCTGCCAGTAGAGGGGGGCGGGAGCTACAGGTCCAGCACCAACCCCCTGCCAGTAGAGGGGCCCCTGGAGCTACAGGTCTAGCACCAACCCCCTGCCAGTAGAAGGGGGCTGGAGCTACAGGTCCACAACCAACCTCCTGCCAGTAGAGGGGGGCTGGAGTTACAGGTTCAGCACCAACCACCTGCTAGTAGAGGGGGGGCTGGAGCCACAGGACCAGTAACAATGGCCTGCCAATAGAAAGGGGGGGGGGGTTGGAGCTACAGGTCCCTCCCAGCTCTTCTCACAAGTTCTGTCGCTGATGTGGACATGTTTTATGTCCACTGTATGGTTCCTGAGGTGTATCAGGTCGTGCAAGTCTCACTGCTTCTAAGCTAAGTGTTCCTGGGTCGTCTGCAGGTTGTGCATGTCCTGTTGGAAATTTGCAATGTAACTTACAATAATTTTGTAATTTTATATAATATATACACTGGTAGAAATTATGTGTACAGTATAAGAAATTAAATGAACACAAGAGTATTAATTGTGTTTGGCAAGTATTCTACTGCCATAAATAATATTTAACACCTGAATGTACTTCCTAATTGTGGAATATAATGTTATCAGGGTTAGTAATAAATAATTGATTTATGGGATCAGTAATTTGTATTAGTATACTGGATCCTGAAATGTTAATAAATTCACTGACTTGAGTGAATCAGTAATTATAGATTGAATTTAATTTATCCAGTTCGATAAGGACCACAATGTTGGGTATCTGGGGCTTTGACTCAAATATTGAATTTAATTATGGTAATTAACATAATAAAAGGACCACCCACTTTTGAGAAAAGAGGGAAAACAAATAAAGGTGATTATAAAATTGACACTATAGAACCAGTGCCTATGTATGGTAATTGATTTAACATGTCCCACTGCTTCTAAGCTAAGTGTTCCTGGGTCTCTGCAGGTCGTGCATATCCCACTGCTTTTAAACTAAGTGTTTCTGGGTCTGCAGGTCGTCCATGTCCCACTGCTTCTAAGCAAAGTGTTCCTGGACCTAGATTCACGAAGCTCCATGTATTTCTTCGTAAGTATGTGCTTACGAAGAAATACTTACCATGTGTGCTTTGGCTTGCTTTTGGTCTTGGTGTTACATCTGTGCCGTTTGTAAGCTGTCTCGTGCATTGTTTCACCTCTGGCCTACTCATGCGCCGCTTGAGCCGTCCTGGTCTTTGGACAGCATGCTCTTTCTTCTCCTCAGTTGGTTGTTACCCCCTTTGGTTCGGGTTTGTTTCTCGAAGGCTGTTTTCCTGTTGGCATTTGCTTCTTGGGGTTGGGTCGCTGAGCTTCTTGCTCAACTCTGGCGTAGGGGTTTCTGCTCCTTCGGTCATGGCGACTGGTTTGTTCAGTTGCAGCCGTCTCCCTCTTTTCTGGCACGGGATAAGGCTGCTGCTTTCCGGAGGGGTCCTTGGTTTGTTGATGCTAGGTTGGTCGGGCCGGGGGTGCATCGTGTTTTAAGAACATAAAAACAAAGGCAGAAGGCCTATTGGCCCATACGAGGCAGCTCCTATCTATAACCACCCAATTCCACTCATATACTTGTCCAACTCGCGCTTGAAACAATCGAGGTACCCCACCTCCACCACGTTACGCGGTAATTGGTTCCTCAAATCAACAACCCTGTTACCGAACCAGTATTTACCCAAGTCTTTCCTTAATCTAAACTTATCCAATTTATACCCATTGTTTCGTGTTCTGTCTTGTGTTGATACTTTTAATACCCTATTAATATCTCCTTTGTTATGTCCATTCATCCACTTGTAAACTTCTATCATGTCACCCCTAACTCTTCGCCTTTCCAGTGAATGCAATTTAAGCTTTGTTAATCTTTCTTCATATGAAAGATTTCTAATTTGGGGAATAAACTTAGTCATCCTACGCTGGACACGTTCAAGTGAATTTATATCCATTCTATAGTAAGGCGAAAAAACTGAACTGCATAATCTAAATGGGGCCTAACAAGAGTAAGATATAGCTGAAGAACCACACCAGGTGTCTTGTTACTAACGCTTCGATTAATAAATCCCAGTGTCCTATTTACCATATTACGAACATTCATGCATTGATCCTTTTGTTTTAAATTCTTACTTATCATAACTCCCAGATCCCTTTCGCAATTCAACTTCGCAATCTCAACACCATCTAGCTCGTATCTTGTAACTCTATCATCATTACCTAGCCTCAAAACTTTACATTTATCAGCATTAAACTACATCTGCCAATCCTTTGACCATTTCAAAACCCTATTTAGATCAACTTGAAGTGATAGTGAGTCTTCTTCCGTGTTAATTTCCCTGCCGATTTTTGTATCATCGACAAATTTGCAAATGTTGCTACTCAAACCTGAATCTAAATCATTGATATATATTATAAACAACAGAGGTCCCAGGACAGAGCCCTGAGGCACTCCACTTACAACATTTTCCCACTCTGACTTAACCCCATTTATACTAACTCTGTTTCCTTTGGAATAGCCATGCTCTAATCCAACTTAATATAGCACCTCCAATACCATGAGCCTTTATTTTTTTAATCAGTCTTTCATGTGGCACTGTTTCAAAAGCTTTGCTAAA
This sequence comes from Procambarus clarkii, assembly GCF_040958095.1. Taxonomy (NCBI): domain Eukaryota; kingdom Metazoa; phylum Arthropoda; class Malacostraca; order Decapoda; family Cambaridae; genus Procambarus; species Procambarus clarkii. The sequence goes on from NC_091163.1 coordinate 24,130,288, forward strand.
GTCAAGGTACACAACATCACAATCCTGACTGCACCAGTCAGTCAGGTGTAGTCACAGTGAGAGGTTGTGTTAGCTGGAGCTCCAATTGTAGTAACATTATTATTACAATAATGGAAGGATTAGTGAAGGATTTGATGAATCTAGTTGGAACACTGAGAGCAGAGATGGATTCCCTACGAGAGGAGGTACGGCAGCTGAAACTTCGGGAAGAAACAAAGGAGGAGACCAATATTAACAAGACCTCGTCGTGGAAAGACGTTAAGGACAGGGGTCTTAAGAAGACCTTGACAAGGCCGCCTACAGACGCCCTAAGGACAGCAAATTCATTTGCCGTGTTGGAGGACGAGTGCTGTGGTGAGCCTGCAGTTCACTCGGAACGGAAATCAGCGAGGAGCGGCGGAGTGCAGGCCCTTCAGGCTGCTCAGAAAGTTAAAGAGGTACCGAAGCGAATTTTGGTTGTGGGAGATTCCCAGGTGAGGTATTTAGACAGAACGTTTTGTGCCAGAGATAGGGGGAACAGATTAAGGGTTTGCTATCCGGGAGCTGGAATTGGTGATATTGTTGGAAACATGAATGATATTATGACGGGAAATGGGAACAAACCCATTATTTGTATTAGTGCAGGGGGTAATGATGTTGGACGAGTTAGGAGTGAGGAACTAATACAGAGATTCAGGACAGCCATTGAATTAGTTAGGAGCAAGGGAGGAATCCCGATCATATGTGGCAGTCTTCCAAGAGAGGGAGTGGGTAATGAATGGATGTCGAGACTTGGTGTCAATTGCCGGCTGGAAAGATATTGCAAATAAAATGCAATATCTTTCATAGACAACTGGGAACACTTCTATGGAAGAAATGAAATGTATGCTCGTGATGGGGTGCATCTATCAAGGGCTGGGGTTGTTGCTGTTGCGAACTCGTTGGAACCAGTGGTTAGAGATGTTTGTTTGGGTTTAAACTGTTAGTAGATAGTGGTATGGGAATTGATTTGGAGGAAGGAGGTAATAAAAGTATGTGTTCGTGGGAGAATAGAATTGGCAAAATGATCCGGGAAAGAAAAGGGCCTCAAAATAACAATTCACTTAGGGTATATTACACTAACAGTAGAAGTCTAAGAAATAAAATTAACGAATTAAATGCTCTTGTCTGCACAGAAAATATAGATATTATTGCACATACCGAAACGTGGATGAAAGTAGAAAATAGAGAACTATTAGCTGAATATCAAATAAATGGATTTAAACTATTTCACACAGATCGATATATTAGACGAGGAGGGGGAGTAGCCATATATGTTAGGGACAATTTGAAATGTAGTCTCAAAGAGGGAGTCAAAATTGAGCCACACACAGAAACTATTTGGATAGAATTAAACGAAAAAGCAAATAATATTATAATAGGAGTTATATATAGGCCACCAAATTTGGACAGAATGGAAGCAAAACATCTATGGGATGAAATATCTAGAGCATCTAGATCTAACAGTATTTATGTCATGGGTGACTTAAATTTTATTGGAATAAACTGGTTGAACAAAACAGGGAATAGTGAAGCAGAAGATTTTCTAGAATTAATTGACGATTGCTTTCTTCAACCCGTCCTCTTAAAAATAACGTCACTTTTCGCTGGTATGCGCGATATGGCCAAATTTGGACATAATTTGAAATGAAATCGACTCACAAAAGTGACGTTCCGTTCCGTTTTCTATTCGAGTCGTCCGGCGTACGCGCAGAGGTTATAAGAGGACACTTTAAATTAACGTTTTTCATAACGTTTTGAAACTTTATGAGAATTTCCTGCCCACCTAACCTATCAGAGGACCCTTAACTTACTGTTGTTGCAAAAAAAATCCCAAATTTATTTTCATTTTTTTTCATTTACAAATTACGTCCAAATTCGGCCATACGGGCAAACGGCCAAAAGCGACGTTCTTCTTAAGAGGACAGGTTGCTTTCTTATGCAACACATTAAGGAACCAACGCGGGAAAATAATATTATAGATTTAGTGTTAACTAACAGGGAAACACAAATTAATGACATCGAAATAGGGAGTGAGCTAGGGAACAGTGATCACAAAGAAATCAGATTTAGCATAGAATGGAATAGATCTGTAGGAGAAAATTCTGTTAAAGTGCCAGATTTTCGAAAAGCTGATTTTAATAGCCTAATAAATTTTTTGGGTCAAATAGATTGGAAAGTCTTGGGTATGGGGTGTGGGCCAGTCTTGGAGCGAGACATGAACCCAGCGATAGGTGACGTAAAAGGGGATTTTGATGTGGATTTAATATATAAATTATTTAAGAATATTCTAAACAAAGCACAGGAACGTAGTATACCATACAAATTGAATAGATCGAATACTAATGACCCAAAGTGGATAACAAAGAATTTGAAGAACCTTATAGGTCAAAAGAGAGCTTGGTACAAAAGGATTAAGAATGGGGAAGTCAGTTTAGAACAGGAATTCATACAACTGGTTAGAAATGCTAAAAAAGAGATTAGGAAAGCAAAAAGAAACTATGAAGTTCGCATAGCAGAGCAAGCAAAGTCAAATCCTTAAGGGTTTTTTCAGTTATATCGAACTAAGACTAGGGAAAGGATAGGTCCATTAAAAACTGAGACACGTCAAATAACGGATAATGACAAGGAGATGAGTAGTAGTTTTAACATATATTTTATATCTGTATTTACTAAAGAAGAACTTAACAATATGCCTTCAGCCGAACAAGTCTATGTGGGTGGGGATGAGGACAGGTTGACTAGTTTAGCAGTTACCAGGGAGGATGTAATTAAACAATTAGTAAAACTCAAGCCAAACAAATCCCCAGGGCCGGATGAAGTGTTTGCCAGGGTGCTTAAAGAATGCAAAGAGGAGCTTTCCGAGCCACTGTCTACCATATTTAATAAATAGAGTTAGGCAGAGTGCCAGAGTCGTGGAAGGTAGCTAATGTGGTACCAATTTTTAAGAAAGGAGATAGATCACTTGCGTCAAACTATCGGCCAATTAGCCTAACGTCTATTGTGAGAAAGTTACTTGAATCAATAATTGCAAATACAATTCGTCTTCATCTTGAAAAACATAAATTAATAAATAAGTCGCAACATGGTTTTACAAATGGCCGTTCATGTTTAACAAATTTGCTAACTTTTTATTCCAGCATAGTTGAGACAGTTGATAGTGGAAAGGATTGTGATGTTGTGTACCTTGACTTTAGAAAAGCTTTTGATACAATGCCAAATGAAAGACTAATTAAAAAAATAGAAGCTCATGGTATTAGGGGTGCTATATTAAGTTGGATTAGGGCATGGCTATTCCAAAGGAAACAGAGAGTTAGTATAAATGGGGTTAAGTCAGAGTGGGATAATGTTGTTAGTGGAGTACCTCAGGGCTCTGTCCTGGGACCTCTGTTGTTTATAATATATATAAATGATTTAGATTCAGGTTTGAGTAGCAACATCTGCAAATGTGCAGATGATACAAAAATCGGTAGGGAAATCAACAGGAAAGAAGACTCGCTATCACTTCAAGTTGATCTAAATAGGGTTTTAAAATGGTCAAAAGACTGGCAGATGCAGTTTAATGCTAATAAATGTAAAGTTTTGAGGCTAGGTAATGATAGAGTTACAAGATACGAGCTAGATGGTGTTGAGATTGTGAAGTCGGATTGCGAAAGGGATCTGGGAGTTATGATTAGTAAGAATTTAAAACAAAAGGATCAATGCATGAATGTTCGTAATAAGGCGAATAGGACACTGGGATTTATTAATCGAAGCGTTAGTAAGATTATGCAGTTCAGTTTTGGTCGCTGTACTATAGAATGGATATAAATTCACTTGAACGTGTCCAGCGTAGGATGACGAAGTTAATTCCCCAAATTAGAAATCTTTCATATGAAGAAAGATTAATAAAGCTTAAATTGCATTCACTGGAAAGACGAAGAGTTAGGGGTGACATGATAGAAGTTTACAAGTGGATGAATGGACATAACAAAGGGGATATTAATAGGGTATTAAAAGTATCAACTCAAGACAGAACACGAAACAATGGGTATAAATTGGATAAGTTTAGATTTAGGAAAGACTTGGGTAAATACTGGTTCGGTAACAGGGTTGTTGATTTGTGGAACCAATTACCGCGTAATGTGGTGGAGGTGGGGTCCCTCGATTGTTTCAAGCGCAGGTTGGACATGTATATGAGTGGGATTGGGTGGTTATAGATAGGAGCTGCCTCGTATGGGCCAATAGGCTTTCTGCAGTTACCTTTGTTCTTATGTTCATATGTTCTTATCACTATCAACTGCCTCAACTATGCTGGAATAAAAAGATAGCAAATTTGTTAAACATGAACGGCCATTTGTATAACCATGTTGTGACTCATTTATTAATTTGTGTTTTTCAAGATGAAGACGAATTTTTTTGCAATTATCGATTCAAGTAACTTTCCCACAATAGACTTTAGGCTAATTGGTCGATAGTTTGACGCAAGTGATCTATCTCCTTTCTTAAAAATTGGTATCATATTAGCAACTTTCCATAACTCTGGCACTCTGCCTAACTCTATTGATTTATTAAATATGGTAGACAGTGGCTCGGAAAGCTCCTCTTTGCATTCTTTAAGCACCCTGGCAAACACTTCATCCGGCCCTGGGGATTTGTTTGGTTTGAGTTTAACTATTTGTTTAATTACATCCTCCCTGGTAACTGCTAAACTAGTCAGCCTGTCCTCATCCCCACCCACATAGACTTGTTCGCCTGAAGGCATATTGTTAAGTTCCTCTTTAGTAAATACAGATATAAAATATTTGTCAAAAATACTACTCATCTCTTCATCATTATCTGTTATTTGACCTGTTTCAGTTTTTAATGGACCTATCCTTTCCCTAAGAGTGTTTTGTGTTCGGTTGCGGCCCTCATCTGTTAATTGCGCGCCCTGACTTCTGTTTCCGGGATGCGATTTGGGTTGATCCGGTTCCGTTCATCCCTGTTCGCGGGTGAGGGTCTCCTGGGTCATCCACCGTGTTATTGCGGCTAGCCAGCCTGTTTTCTTTCCCCGTGCCCATGGCGTTCGTGGATTCGCTGTTCTTGCTGCAGTCTTGGTGGCATGTCCTAGCTGACATTCTGGTACAGGGCTTTTGGCGATCATACAGGGGCTTGGCTGTTCAGTGTCTCGTGTCAATCCTGAGCCCATTCAGGCCTGTGTCGCTTTGGGTTGGCGGTTGCAGCCAGTTGTCTTGACTTTGAATTGGGGAGTGTGCGGCGACCGCCTCCCGGGTATGCCCCTCTTTTTTCCTCTGTGGATAGTTAGCTCTGAGGAGCCGAAGGGGCTCCCCCCAGAAAACCATTGTTGAATGTAATGAAACACAATTTTCTGGGTGAGACCTGGAGGATCCCTGGCATCCTTCCTTCCCTCCGGTCGGCGGTTTTTGGCATTTTTTGACATCCAGCCTCAAAACTGATGGTGGATAGCCGGCGCGGTAGGTCTGGGGCTTCCCTTTCCCCCTTCCGGGGAGGGGGTAGCTGCGCAGACAGCTCCAGGGAGCCTCTGGGTCTCATCCAGAAAATGGCATTTCATCACATTCAATGCTGGTTTTATGTTTACTTACGTAATTCTAAGAGATAGTGTATGGCTTCCCTTGTCGCTCCCAAGATTTGAGAAGCGATGATATTTATTTACGTATATATTTACCTAAATTTACCCAAGGGCCACTATCTAGTGGCCTAGACAAGGACAAAAAACTGGGGGCTTGTTAAGTCCCGCCAATTGTCCTAATGATATTTTCTAGCTGGATTTTGGCATTTACGGCTTCAGCGGGTAGGCGGTTCCATGGGTTTATTTATTTATTTATTTATTTATTTATTTATTTATATACAAGAAGGTACAATGGGTTTGTGAGGATACATAGCATGGTATTTACATTCTTGTAGAGCCACTAGTACGCGCAGCATTTTGGGCAGGTCCTTAATCTAACAGATAATTTTAAGTAGGTAAATTCTAGCAGAATTTATAAAATGATAGGTACAGTGCAAGAAAAAAATGAGATGAGAGAGATTAGTAGGTATATTAAAGCACGTCGGTAGCTCTGATTGATTGCATTGAACAGCTTGATTGGTAATTTAACAAAGATTAATATGCACAATACAGCATGTTGATATCACATATAAGAAGATAACAATGATCACAATGGTAAAGTTGTTTGGATTACGTACATAAAGATTGGGAGATTGGGTAGCACCAGATACAGTGCAATTTTAAAGCACAAGGTAGGAAACTATGAAGATGAAATTAGGTACAGTACTCACTAGTTTTGTTTTTGAATGAGGTAAAAGGTGGACAGCTTTTCAATTCATTAGGGAGTGAGTTCCATAGACTAGGTCCCGTTATTTGTATAGAGTGTTTATACAGATTAAGTTTGACTCTGGGAATATCAGAGATATTTATTTCTGGTGTAGTGATAATGGGTCCTATTGCATCTGTCCAGGGAGAGTTTCAGAGCAGGGTTTGCATTTAAGAACAGGCCTTTGTAAATGTAATTGACACAAGAGAATGTGTGGAGTGAGTTTATGTTTAGCATGTTTAGGGATTTAAACAAGGGGGCTGAGTTGTCTGAAAGCAGGGTTTGTTATTATTCTGATAGCAGATTTTTGCTGGGTGATGATGGACTTGAGATGGTTTGTAGTGGTTGAACCCCATGCACAGATACCATAATTAAGATAGGGATAGATTAGTGCATAATATAGTGAGATGAAAGCAGAGTTAGGTACATAATATCTGATTTTGAAGAGTATACCAACTGTTCTAGAGACTTTCTTAGTTATGTGTTTTATGTGGGTGCTGAAGTTGAGTCTCTTGTCTAGGAATAAGCCAAGAAACTTTCCATTATCTTTATTACTGATGTTAACATTGTCTAATCATTTGTCATTGATTTGAAATCATTTGTTGATTTGCTTCCAAATAAGATGTAGTAGGTCTTTTTCTATGTGTAGTGTTAGTTTGTTGGTTGACATCCATAAGTGGACTTTTTTTTTAATTCATTATTTACAACATTATTTAGTGTGTGTGGGTTGGGGGTTTTATAACCCTCTGGGTGAAAAAAATATCTGTTTTCAGTCCTACTTGAGAGGACATACTCGCCAACATTATATCTGTGATTGCCCTGTTATCAGTGACTCCAGACCAAATGGTATGAGGTACTTTGAGCTCTGTAATTGCTTCATACACTCAGGAATATTGGAAGATATATTCTTGTGTTGTACCCAGATTTTGCTAGTGGGGGCTAATAGATCAGCCGTACATTTTTTATTCTCTCCTGATTCCATATATGACTGGCCGTCCTGTGAGGTGAGGATGTTGGATGAGCTTGTTGCTAGTTTATGATCTACACTGTAATCTTTCATATAGAACAGGGTAGCAGCACATTGCTGTGTATACCTAAGCTTGTCAATAAAAAGAAATCAGTAATAAAGGTTTTAAATTATAGCTTGTATTATTATTATTACCAGTATTATCCTTATTAAATCATAAATGTTAACCATGGATCATTAAGATCTCATATTGATATGTAATGTTAGTACTGTAGTTCATACAGTCATAATTATAGGTTTAAGTATTCAATGAGAGAAGTTTTTGAAGTTTTACCCCTTCTTACCTAACATAATTTGTGCAACACATTTTTCTCTTACATCTCACCCAGATTTAATTTCAAAATAAAACCAAACAAAATAAATTAATTAAAAATGGGTATGTATAGCTAAGCTATACTTATTGTGAGGTGAACAGGGGCATTTGGTGATAGTAAAGGCTCCCACCAGCCACCTTCTCTCATATTTCATGTTCACCAGTGATTACTTACTTAATAACTACTGGTATAATATCTTGCTTTTATAAAACTAATTCTAATATCATAAAAGACATATTTACTACAAGTTTCGATGTTCCCTTTGTTCCTTTGCTTTTTCCTTCGCCTCTCCATTGTTCTGCTGCTCGTATCTTTGTGGGGAAATGGTACACAATTTGTTCCATTTATCTCCCCCCGAGTGTCCCGCTCTCTCTTCCTGATTTGAAACACCTCCTAGACTCCTTGCCGGAGCCTGTGCTCCTGCTGGGTGACTTCAATTGTCGCCATTCTCTTTGGGGTGACGTTCTGACGAATACCCGGGGTCGCCTCCTTGAGCCGTTTCTCCTCTCTTCTTCCCTGTCTCTTCTGAATTCTGGTGAGCCCACTCATTTGGACTCTCGGACTCGCACCCTTTCTTGTCTTGATCTTTCTCTCTGCTCTTCTTCTCTTTACTTAGATTTCACGTGGCAGGTTCTTGATGACGTCCATGGAAGTGATCATTTCCCCATCCTTGTTTCCTTTTTCTCTTTTCACCCTTCCCTCTCTTTCCCTAGGTGGCAGTTTGCTAAGGCAGACTGGACCCTATTTACCCTCAGTGCTGCTCTCTCTGACCTCTCCCTTATGCCTCTCTCTCGCGCTCTCCTCCTTTTTCATGACACTGTCTTCAACGCTGCCCTCCGCTCTATTCCTCGCTCTTCCTCTCGGGGTCCACGGAAGTGCGTTCCCTGGTGGAATGCGGACTGTGCTCGGGCTGTCCGCTGTAAGCGTGCAGCCTGGAAGAGGCACCGCCGTAGGCAGACGACCGATTCTTTTCTTTTCTTTCGGAAAGCGAGTGCGGTGGCCCGTGGGGCCATCCGTACGGCTAAACGTGAATGTTGGGCATCTTATGTCTCAACAATTACGTCCGAAACCCCTCTGGCCCAGATCTGGAAGCGTATCCGCAAGATAGCGGGTAAGTTCGTTCCCGATGTTTCACCGGTCCTTCACCTCCATGATACTCTTGTGGCGGACCCGTTGCAGGTCGCTTCCGAACTGGGTTCCCAATTTTCTTCTGTTAGCTCTGGTCTTCATCTTCCCCAATCTTTCCTTCTTCGTAAACCTGTCCTTGAGTCTCGTCCTTTAGATTTCTGCACTCATCTTCAGCTTCCCTATAATGATCCCTTCTCTCTCTCTGAACTTCGTTCTGCCCTGGCCCTCTGCGGTTCTACGGCGGCGGGCTCCGATGGTATTCATTATGAGATGCTTCGCCATCTCCCTCCGAGCACGTCTCAGTATTTACTGAGTACGTATAATCGGATCTGGGAGTCGTCGTCAGTCCCTGAGGACTGGCTCGATGCCGTTGTCCTCCCTGTCCGCAAACCGGGGTCTCTGGGTACTTCCCCTAAGGACTTTCGCCCTATTGCTCTCACAAGTTGTATCTGCAAACTCTTTGAACGTATGGTTAAAGTTCGTCTGATGTGGTTCCTGGAACACCATCACCTCCTCTCCCCTTCTCAATTTGGTTTCCGCAAGTGCCGCAGCACGACAGATGTCCTGGTGAACTTGGAGGTCTATATTCGTACTGCTTTTGCTGCGAAGACCTCCGTTGTTGCCGTCCTTTTTGACCTGGAAAAGGCTTACGACACCACTTGGCGTTATCATATCCTATCTCAACTTCATTCTTTTGGCCTTCGTGGTCATCTCCCTCTCTTTCTCCGCGGCTTCCTCTCTCGTCGTTCCTTTCGGGTGCGCCTTGGTACCGCTCTCTCTCCCTCTTTTCAGCAATACGAAGGTGTGCCCCAGGGTAGTGTTCTGAGCACTACTCTTTTTCTGGTTGCCCTCAATGGTCTTCTTTCCTCTCTTCCTTCTGGTGTCTTCTCCGCTCTCTATGTCGATGATCTTACCCTTTGTTGTCAGGGTGATGATTCGCCTCTCCTTCAACGCCGGCTTCAACTTGCCATTGATGCCGTGTCGTCTTGGGCCACTGATCATGGCTTCAAGTTCTCTACTTCTAAGACTTGTGCCATGACTTTTACGCGGAAACGGGTTGTTCTTCGTCCCTCTTTGTCACTTTATGGTCATCTCCTTGAATACAAAGATTCCGCGAAGCTTTTGGGGTTATTCCTTGACACTCGTTTGTCTTGGTCTCCCCATATCTCTTACCTCCGTGTTGAGTGATCTAAGGCCCTTACCCTCCTGCGGGTCTTGTCCCATACTTCTTGGGGGGCAGATAGGCGCACTCTCCTTGCTTTACATTCCTCTCTCGTCCTGTCTAAGCTCGATTATGGTTGCCCTGCTTACTCGTCTGCTTCTCCTTCTACTCTTCGCCGTCTTGATGCTTTGCACCATACTGGGTTGCGCCTCAGTTCTGGTGCCTTTCGTTCGACTCCCGTCCTTAGCTTGTATGTTGACACTGGCTTCCTGTCTCTCCAGGACCGCCGTGATCGCTACTGTCTTCGCTATCTTGCGCGGTCCTTGCAACATCCTTCCTCTCGCCTCTGTCGTGCTTTAACTTTTACCCCTCCTGCGGTTCCTGTTCCTCTTCACCACCTCCCTCTTTCTGTCCGGTTATCTCGCCTGCAGGATTCTCTTTCCGTTCGTATTTCTGATGTTTCTCCTCGTGTTGTTCCTTCTTTGCCCCCGTGGAGGGTCCCTCTTCCGCGGTTTTGTACATCCTTGACCCGTATCACTAAAGCTTTTCCTACGGTTCTAAAACGCCTTTTCCTCGAGCACTTTTCTTCTCACTCCCGCTCCGTTTCTGTCTTCACCGATGGGTCTAAGTCAGCGGACGGTGTTGGCTACTCTGTTGTTTTTCCTGATCGCACTTATATGTGTCGCTTGCCTCCGGAGACTAGCATCTTTACAGCGGAACTTTATGCTATTCTCTATGCTCTTCGTCTCCTGCTTTCTCGTTGTCAGTCTTCGTTTGTAGTTGTTGTTGACTCTCGTAGTGCCCTCATGGCTCTCGGGTCCTTTAATCCGGTTCATCCAGTGGTTGTCGAGATCCAGCATTGGCTGTTTCTCGTTCACAGTAAATTTAAGTCGGTTGAGTTTTGTTGGGTTCCCAGCCATATTAGTGTGTCTTTAAATGAGCGTGCGGATGCTGCCGCCAAGGAAGCTGTCCGCTCTTGTCCCATCTCTCGTAAGGGCATTCCGTATTCCGACTTTTACCCGGTTATCCATTCCTCAGTCCTTACCCGTTGGCAGGCTTCTTGGTTGTCTGTTACTGGTAACAAGCTACGTACTCTTAAATGTTGTGTTTCCTCGTGGCAGTCCTCCTTCCACCGTAACCGGCAGTGGGAAACAGCTCTGGCGAGGTTGCGTATTGGCCATACTCGCTTAACCCATGGTCACTTGGAGCACCGCCCTGCTCCTTATTGTCCTAGTTGCATTGTCCCTCTTACGGTCGTGCATGTCCTTCTTGAATGTCCTGACTTCCAGGACGAGCGTGTGTCTTGCTTTCCGACCGCCCCTCGCGGTCACCTGTCCCTCGATAGAATTCTTGGTGACTCGGATACTTTTGATATCGTTCGCCTTATGCGTTTTTGTTCTCGTATTGGCATCCTTGGTGATATTTAGCGCCCTCTGATTATTTTGCATATTTGATGGTGCTACATAGCCTTCCCGGTTTGGTGCCTTCTTTTGATAATTACTTACTTACTACAAGTTTCAAGCAGAGAATGCATATATTGTTAACACGAAGGATGCCTCTTGACGAAACTCTCCTGCTAAAATCGATCCTCCGTGTTGTGTAGTAGAGAAAAATTTAGTTATATCCAGTTTACGTAAAGCTACGAGTGGTCGACAGCACTCGTAGCGCGACGGAGCATACTTACGAAGATTTTCCTTCTTAAATGTGTACGTACCTGAATACCGACGTAGCCGCTACGAAGGTGCTAAGAAGGAAAAACATTCGTAAGTACCTTCGTGAATGTGAATACCTGAGAGACATTGGAAATATGTGTAGAATAGTAAACCCCACATTGTTTGAGTTAGGAAAACACTATTTGTCAAATATTGATACTGTTCTTAAAAGATTCCCTCATTTAGCACTCGCAAGATAACATAAGCTTTTAAGGGTTGACAGATGTTAATCTTCTTGTTTGAGGAACTGTTCACTTGAGACAGCTAAGCAAGTCCCAGCTGTGTCTGGGTACAAGTGACAGGATGAACAACCCAGCGGGTTTTCTTCCTTTTTGGGAGTGTTGTACAAGCTGCTATGGCGGTATGTGCACTCACAAGATGAGTGGCGCTGCCCAATAAACTCGGCCCTCGGGGCAAAATTTAATTTAAAAATTTACCTTCGTGAATCTGGCCCCTACGTCGTCTGCAGGTCGTGCATGTCATACTGCTTCTAAGCAAAGTGTTCCTGGTGTGTGTGCAGGTTGTGCATGTCCCACTGCTTCTAAGCTAAGTGTTCCTGGGTCATCTGCAGGTCATGCATGTCCCACTGCTTTTTAGCTAAGCGTTCCTGGGTCGTCTGCAGGTTGTGCATGTCCCACTGCTTCTAAGCTAAATGTTCCTGGGTCGTCTGCAGGTCGTGCATGTCCCACTGCTTCTAAGCTAAATGTTCCTGGGTCGTCTGCAGGTTGTGCATGTCCCACTGCTTCTAAGCTAAATGTTCCTGGGTCGTCTTCAGGTTGTGCATGTCCCACTGCTTCTAAGCTAAATGTTCCTGGGTCGTCTGCAGGTTGTGCATGTCCCACTGCTTCTAAGCTAAATGTTCCTGGGTCGTCTGCAGGTCGTGCATGTCCCACTGCTTCTAAGCTAAATGTTCCTGGGTCGTCTGCAGGTCGTGCATGTCCCACTGCTTCTAAGCTAAATGTTCCTGGGTCGTCTGCAGGTCGTGCATGTTCCACTACTTCTAAGCTAATTGCCAACCATCCTTGGACTTTGTCCTAAAGGAACACAGTCCAAGGATGGTATTATTCCATATTTTAGTTAGATTCTTGAGCATATTTTCTGTCCAGCTTAGGTTATGTGGGCCTGGCTTGTAGGGCATTTAGAGCTGCAAGTGCTCAGGTCTACCTTTTCTGTGTGCTCCCTAGCAATGTCCATGCACTGATAGTGTTCTCTTTTCTGGTTTGTTCAGGAGTTCACTCTTTACAAGCAAAACCACCTAGGTAGGGTCCTTGCCTTGGGTGTATTCACCTAGTTGTTCTTACATGGGTTGAGTTGTGCTCTTTTGGCCCACCTCTCAACTGTCAATCATCTGTTACTAACTACTATTTTTTTCCTCCACCCCCCCCCCACCACACACACACACACACACACACACACACACACACACACACACACACACACACACACACACACACACACACACACACACACACACATCCCTGTGTACAGGAATCGTAGCAGACGTGTGGAAACAGGCTAACATAGTTCCAATCTACAAAAGTGGCAGCAGGGAAGACCCCCCTCAATTATAAACCTGTATCATTGACAAGTGTAATAGTGAAAGTATTGGAAAAACTAATCAAAACTAAATGGGTAGAACATCTGGAGAGAAATGATATAATATCAGACAGACAGTATGGTTTTCGATCTGGAAGATCCTGTGTATCGAATTTACTCAGTTTCTATGATCGAGCCACAGAGATATTACAGGAAAGAGATGGTTGGGTTGACTGCATCTATCTGGACCTAAAAAAGGCTTTCGACAGAGTTCCACATAAGAGGTTGTTCTGGAAACTGGAAAATATTGGAGGGGTGACAGGTAAGCTTCTAACATGGATGAAAAATTTTCTGACTGATAGAAAAATGAGGGCAGTAATCAGAGGTAATGTATCGGAATGGAGAAATGTCACAAGTGGAGTACCACAGGGTTCAGTTCTTGCACCAGTGATGTTTATTTTCTACATAAATGATCTACCAGTTGGTATACAGAATTATATGAACATGTTTGCTGATGATGCTAAGATAATAGGAAAGATAAGAAATTTAGATGATTGTCATGCCCTTCAAGAAGACCTGGACAAAATAAGTATATGGAGCACCACTTTTCAAATGGAATTTAATGTTAATAAATGCCATGTTATGGAATGTGGAATAGGAGAACATAGACCCCACACAACCTATATATTATGTGAGAAATCTTTAAAGAATTCTGATAAAGAAAGAGATCTAGGGGTGGTTCTAGATAGAAAACTATCACCTGAGGACCACATAAAGAATATTGTGCAAGGAGCCTATGCTATGCTTTCTAACTTCAGAATTGCTCTTAAATACATGGATGGCGATATACTAAAGAAATTGTTCATGACTTTTGTTAGGCCAAAGCTAGAATATGCAGGTGTTGTGTGGTGCCCATATCTTAAGAAGCACATCAACAAACTGGAAAAGGTGCAAAGACATGCTACTAAGTGGCTCCCAGAACTGAAGGGCAAGAGCAATGAGGAGAGGTTAGAAGCATTAAATATGCCAAAACTAGAAGACAAGAAAAAAAGGTGATATGATCACTACGTACAAAATAGTAACAAGAATTGATAAAATCGACAGGGAAGATTTCCTGAGACCTGGAACTTCAAGAACAAGAGGTCATAGATTTAAACTAGCTAAACACAGATGCCGAAGAAATATAAGAACATTCACCTTCGCAAATAGAGTGGTAGACGGTTGGAACAAGTTAGGTGAGAAGGTGGTGGAGGCCAAGACCGTCAGTAGTTTCAAAGTGTTATGTGACAAAGAGTGCTGGGAAGACGGGACACCACGAGCGTAGCTCTCATCCTGTAACTACACTTAGGTTATTACACACACACACCTGGAAGCTGCCCGTGATAGCCGACTAACTCCCAGGTACCTATTTACTGCTAGGTAACAGGGGCATAGGGTGAAAGAAACTGCTCAGTGTTTCTCGCCGACGCCTGGGATCGAACCCGGGACCATAGGATCACATGTCCAGTGTGCTGTCCGCTCGGCCGGCCGGGCCCCCTACTGTGTGTGTCAGACGCCTCTTGTCCGTCTATCTAGACTCTTGGTTGTGGGTGATTATTTTGGCTGGTGGAGTGCAATGGTTATTTGTGTACATGTTTACACAGCCTACTGAGGTCGGCCTTCACAGCAATGTTAACTAGGCTGTGTTGGTCTACTTTGATTATATCCAGCGAGCATCCCCAGTACCTGGGTTTCCTGTTTAATCAGTTCTTCTGTCCCTGGGTAATCCCTTTTGTTTTTTTTGTGGTCAATAAATATTCCCCCTCTAAACCCACTCTTGACTTGGGAGGGTTTAAAGGTTCTTTAATTCTATCAGTGAGGTGGAATAAATGTAGAAAAGAAAATTAATTTTTTATGCTAATATACAAATTGCCAGATGCAACAGTTGAGGAATTTAGGGACCAGATATACAAAATAGAGAATAGCCTTGATAACATAGCAAACCCATTACCAGATATCTTACTTGGAGACTTCAATATACCCAGTTTATGATGGAAAACACCAGACAATAACAAATAAGAACAGAATAGCAGGACATCAATTTCAAAATAATCAACTACAGGTCAGAGAACTTCTAAGATTCTGTGACAAATTCTCACTCTAGCAGCAGAAAATGAGAGCCAACTAGGAATGAAAACCATCTTGATCTGATTTTCACAAATAACAAAGAAATAATATATATTTTCTCAGATACTACATACTCAGACTACAAGCTTATTGATGTTCAAACTAACATCAATGCCTATAATGGGTTCCGGAGGAATATTTAGGAAGAAGAGTTATTCAATCATTTCAGTTTCAATAATAAGAGATTGGTAAAAAACCAGAGTTGAATGTAATGAAACGCCATTTTCTGGGTGAGACCAGGAGGCTCCCCAGAGCTTACTTTGCTGATATGCTAATGTCACACTTTAGCATCAGTCATGTGTATGGAGTTCTGTGGGCCTACCGGGGACCACGAGCCAGAACCTGGCCCCCTCAGAGATGCATGGGGAGCAATGGCCTATAGAAACCCCCATGTGGTTGGAAACATTCTATGACTGCCATCAACTGGGTCAGACACCCAGAAAGGTAAGTATCCCAAAACAAACCCCTATTTTGGTGAAAATATTGCTACCAAAAGCTGAACAAGTGGATAGAACTCCCCTAAAAGAAACGAGCATGACGTCACATGTCGCAGTGCCATTGTCTGTGCAGCTCCCCCCCCCCCCTCCTCAGGAGGGAGAAGGGGGAGCCCCAGACCCCCTATGCCGGCTATCCACCCGTCAGTTCTGAGGCTGGATGTGAAAATACGCGAAAAAAAACACCGACCGGAGGGAGGGAGGGAGGGATGCTGGGGAGCCTCCGGGTCTCGCCCAGAAAATGGCGTTTCATTACATTCAACACTGGTTTTCTGGAGGGAGCCCCTTCGGCTCCCTGGAGCTAACTACCCCAGAGTAAAAAATATAGCGACTTACCCGGGAGGCGGTCACTGCACACTCCTCAACACGAAGTCGAGACAACTAGCTGCAGCCGCCGACCCAAAACGACACTTTGTAAAGACAAATCGATACTTGTAAATATCCAGTGGGAAACAGTCCTAAGTGACAATACCCGGGATAGCCCAACTGACTGCTGAAGCATACAAAAACCATATGCCTTTGCAAAGGGGTCAGATAGGGTACCACTCTAAAAAGAGAATGCAAAAGACTGGAAAAGAAATAAATTAATCACGGAAATGCTTAAGCAGACACACTGCACCCAGCCATTGTTTCCTGCATCTACTTATCATGACACAACCTAATGTTCCTTTACAATATATAACCTTGTGGAAATGGATTCATATTCTGGATTTTTGTGATAGAAATGTGGTAATAACAACATTTTTTGTAGCTGGTCATAGCGAATATGTAGAATATTGAGGCATTCATTGTTTTGCATCATGATTGGTGACATCGTCTGCTTGTATCATGTGACTACATGCTGCGTTTTGATTTCATCACCATACTCATCAGAACTACTTATTAGTTTGTTATAGTGCATATAAATGTGGATAGTGATATATAACGTGCGTATATAGCATAATAACAGGAAGAACACTGTCTAGTTGATCTAAGAATATACTCTACGTGTCATTGTATATGAGGCTAATATTTTTGAGAATAGCAATGTTCCACACATTTAACTATGTAAATTACAGTACACATTATTGAATAACATTACTGTAAAAAACTAAATATAAAACCATTCACAGACACTGAAATAATTATATAAAAGTGTATTTGGGGCAGGTCCCTGCCATGAAATAATAATGTAAATACATGTATCTACAGGTTTTGTTCACCACAACTGTACAACTAAACTGATATAGTTACTTCAGGCACTAAGAGACATTGCTGCACACATTCAGCTGGCGGCTGTAGGAAGTTTGGCAAAATGTGGGCGTTGACAGAGCAGTTGTCAGAGGCGGTCAGCGTCACCCAAGCTGTCAGGTGGGAGTTGCCACAAAGCTCTTATTACCTAATTATTTCAATGTCTCTGATTGATTTTTTCTTAGTATTTTGCAGTAATATTATTCAATAGTGTGTAGTGTGATAGATTTATGTAATAAAATGTGTGAATCATCGCTATACTCAAAAGTACTGTATGGTGTTCATATTAGTGATACAATTATTACGTTCATAAAACAATAAACAAATAGTTTTGTTGTTATTACACTATATACAATACACACATTATATATAAAAGTATCTACATGTTTTGTTCACCACAACTGTACAACTAAGCTGATATAGTTAGTTCAGGCACTAAGAGACATTGCCACACACAAATTCAGCCGGCTCCTGCCTCCCTCACTTATTCAAGCTCAGGAGCACTAAAATTTCTCCCCCAACAATACTATTTGTGGTGTTATTACACTATATACAAGTATCTACATGTTGTATACATCATAACTGTACACCTAAGCTTGCAGGGTGCCCAAAGAGCATAGTGTCCACCTACTCAGCTAGACAAGTTATGCAGATGATGCCACCTCCATCACCCAAATAGCTCCTCCCAGCATAATCCTTTTGCTGTTATTACACTAATACACACATTATATATATATAAGTATCTACAATTGTGTTCACCATAGAGAACCACTGAGCTGGTATGGTGAATGCAGACAATAACAAGTGGCCACACAGTCAGTAAACGATGCTATCTCCCTCCCTCCCTAAGCATTACTCCTCCCTCACTGCGTTAATTATCACAACAATCCTGCTATTATCACAATCCTGGTCATTTTTATCACAGTCAGGGGTCATCTGTAATATTGTCATCACTAAACAATAGCAGTTACTTATTTATTTTGACATTTTTAGGCGTTGTTGTGGTCACAAGCTGAACAGCAATGCTGTTGGCTCATTGTGCGTGCACCAGCCTAGGTTGCTTCCACAGTACTGTGGCTCTCACACCGGAAAATATTGCCCACGATTTTTGTTTAACCATGGCATCTGTTTACAAGAGCCCTGAGGAAGCTGATGTGAACCCCGTATAGCCATGAGCCATTTGAATCGTGCCTGGCACCTAATGGCATATATATATATGCCATGCGCATGGTGGGACATGTTACTCATAGCATATATATACACCATGCGCAGTTTAGGGGTTAATAATGATGAGTTTAAATTACTTTGGTAAAAGTAGAAAGACTAACTTAGTTACGACAGAGAGCTAAAATCGTAAAAGTAAAAGTTAATAATAGTGGGGAACTGTAGTTTAATGATACCGATTTATATTAAACTACCAGTCCACAGTGTCTGGGAAGTGAAGACTAGTGTTAGCTCTGAGATCTATAACTTAAAATGCAAGTCATGGGAAATGAAAAATCTTGAGAAATATGTTTGGAAAGCTCAGATATGTAAGTACACATAGATGATTGACACACCCGCAAACAGGGTCATCTACACTCATCCATGTTCGCTCACACACACACACATCCGTGAATGGTCTCCCACTCTTACACTCATCCATGCGAGCTCTACATCTCTTCTCTCATGGTCATCACATGCAGAAATAGTTAGCAATGATTTGAACTAGTCAAACTATGGAAGATACAGAACAAAAGAGTAGTGGTCGTTGATATGATACGAAACAGGTAACTGATTGTAAGATGAAGTCGAAATAGGTAAAAACGAGTTAAATTGTTTGATACTATATAAATGGTAAAGAACCTGAAAGATTAACTTAGCAAGATATATAAGTGATTTAGATGTGTTTAAAAGATTTTGATACAGAGTAACGAAAATATAACTTAGTTATGTCACAGTAAGATCTCTTAGTTTAATATTGTTAATAATAATAGTAATGATCTGTTGTACACCCTACTATTTTTTTAAATATGATGCGCTACCAAATTTAGCGTATGAGAAGAGGGAGAGTACCAGTATAATTTGAAAAACAAAACATGCGAGACCCTAGAACAGAATGAATGGTAAGGAGATTGACGAGAATTTGAATGGAATGTATAGTTAGGCCTACGGGGTGCGGGTCGAAGGTCAACCACACTCACAATTGGCGGTGGTGGTGGTGGTGGCGGCAGGTGATGGAGGGGGGTGGTTGGTGGCGGAGTGTGTAGCCCAATACATCTAAGTGGAACTCATCCACTCCAGAGACTGGGTCTCTATGTCATTGATCGCTGATTGTAAAACTTGCAGACCTGTCACTAGAGGCAAAATCATCCTCTAACGTTACCTAATCATATAATTACAAATACGTATACTGGAATGACTAGGACTTTACTACGTACAAAAAAACGAAGGTTTAACCCTCAACCCTTAGACTTCGCAATACATACATAGATGATTTGAGTAACATTACCGATACTGCGCAATGCATTAATAGCTGTTTTAGTGTCTAGCTCTTTAATTTAAACTCCCTGCGTGGGATAGGGGCAGCTATTGTGCAGCCACGACCGATAGTTGGCAGACACCACCTCGAAAAAAAATCGTGGCCAACATTCCTGGGTGTGAGAGCCTCAGTACTGAGCGATCCGCCAAGGCTGACGCACGCAGCATGAGCTCACAGCACCGCTGTTCAGCTTGTGACCACAGCATCACTTAAAAATGTCAAAATATATATGTACATTCTATTATTTAGCGATGATAGTATCACAGAAGACTCTTGACTGTGATAAAACTGGCCAGGATTCTGATAATAGCAGGAATGAGGTGATATTTAGCACTGTGCTCCATGGTGGAAGGAGTAATGCTGAGGGAGGGTGGTGGCGTCATCTTCTGACTGTGTGTGGCCACCTTTTATTGACTGGACTTACCATACCAGCTTAGTGGTTCGCTATGGTGAACACAAATGTAGATACTAATATATAACGTGTGTATAGAGTGTAATAACAGCAATAGGAGTATGTTGGGAGCTACCATTTTGGTGATAGAGGTGCGTTGTCTGCACGACTTGTCATGTTGTTTACTGGTGGCCACTATGGTCTTTGGGCACCATACCAGCTTATTTGTACAGGTATGGTGAATAAAACAGGTAGATACTTATATATAATGTGTGTATATATAGTGTAATAACACCACAAACATTATTGTTGGAGGAGATATATTAGTACGTCTGGCCTTGAACCAGTGACGGCAGCAAACACCAGCTGACTGTACTCTCCTAATTGTACTCACCTAATTGTGCTTGCGGGGACTGAGCTCAGGCTCAATTTGGGCACTCAGTTTCCACCTGTTTCCCCCTAGTGCGTGTGCCCCTTGTGTTAAATAGCCTGTCTTTATCTACCCTATCGATTCCCTTGAGAATCTTGAATGTGGTGATCATGTCCCCCCCTAACTCTGTCTTCCAATGAAGTGAGGTTTAATTCCCGTAGTCTCTCCTCGTAGCTCATACCTCTCAGCTCGGGTACTAGTCTGGTGGCAAACCTTTGAACCTTTTCCAGTTTAGTTGTATGCTGTACACTGTGTGTGTGTGTGTGTGTGTGTGTAGCTACAATTCTTATTGCTTAAACTCACCATACAAGCTTAGATGTACACTTATGGTGAACAAAACATGTAGATACTTAAATTTAACGTCTGTGTATAGTGTGAATAAAAGCAAAAACAGTATCATTGGAGGAGTATGTTGGTGAGTGAGGGAGTGATGGCGAGTGGCTGACTGGCTGGTGAGTGAAGGCCACTCTTTGTTGCTTTTTGACTCACAATACCAACTTAGTGGTTCGTTATGGTGAACAAAACATGCAGATACATATATATGTAACATATGTGTATAGTGTAATAACAGCAAAACTATTTGTTTATTGTTTTATTAACATAATAATTGAATCACTAATATGAACACAATAATTTTGAGTACAGCGATGGTTAACACATTTCATTATATAAATATATTGCAATACACACTATTGAATAATATTACTGAAAAAAAAATCAATCAAGAGACATTGAAATAATTAGGTAATATCTTTGTGGCAACCCCTGCCTGACAGCTCGGGTGGAGCAGACCTCATCTGGCGACTGCTCTGCCAACGCCTATTTTTTGCCAGACTTCCCCGCCCTATTGCACCCAAAATATGCCGCCTACGATTTTTCAATATTTTTCCCATGATCAGGGAACACAAATGAACACTTATAAGACGAAAGAATTTTTTGGATTTTTTTTTTTGTTGCGCCTGTGGGTGTTGAAGGAAAATGGCCCTTAACCCTTAACCCTTGTATGGCGCCTGGCTATTTAGCATCTGTCACTCACAGGCTCATACCAAAGAAAAAAAAAAATCTTTTAAACCTGTTAATTTGTGTTCACTGATCATGGGAAAAATAATAAAAAAATCATAAGTGGCATATACAGTATTGCCCGCTATAAAGTGGGGAAGTCTGGCAAAAAACAGGCACTGACTCAGCGTGCGTCCCAGACGGTCTGAATGCTCGTCAGCTGTCAAGCTGGAGTTGCCACACAGAGATAAGTACCTAATTATTTCAATGTCTCTGATTGATTTTTCGTAGTTTTTTTGCTGTAATATTATTCAATAGTGTGTAGTGTGATATATTTATATAATAAATGAGTGAATCATCACTATACTCAAAAATATGGTGTTCATATTGTTGATTCAATTATGTTCATCAAACAGTGAACAAATACTTTGTCGGTTATTACACTATATACACAGGTTATATATAAGTATCTGCATGTTTTGTTCACCATAACGGACCACTAAGTTGCTATTGTGAGTCAAAAAGTAATGAGGAGTGACCGCCACACACCAGCCAGCCACTCACTCCCTCAACACCTCAGTCGCCCACATTCTCCTCTCACCATACTGTTTTTGCTTTTATTCACTATATACAGACGTTATATATAAGTATCTACATTCGTGTTCACCATAACGAACCACTAAGTTGGCATGCTGAGTGGCAGCCAGCCACTGGCTGCTACTTCCTCCCTCTCTCAAGTCACCTGAGTCACCCACATTCTCCTCCCACAATACTGTTTTTGCTTTTATTCACTATATACAGACGCTATATGTAAGTATCTACATTCGTGTTCACCATAACAAACCACTAAGTTGGTATGCTGAGTTGCAGTGGCAGTGGCAGCCAGTGGCAGCCAGTTACTGGCTGCCACTCCCTCCCTCCCTCACCTCACCTGACTTGCCACCATTCTCCACCCACCATACTGTTTTTGCTTTTATATACAGACGTTATATATAAGTATTTACACGTTTTGTTCACCATAACTGTACATCTAAGCTTGTATGGTGAGTAAAGGCACAAAGACATAGCTATTCACACAGTCAACTGGTGGCAGCCGCCCTCAAGGCCAGACGCGCGCCAACATTATTTCTCCTCCAACAATACTGTTTGTGGTGTTATTATGCTATATACACACATTATATATAAGTATCTACCTGTTTTATTCACCATACTTGTACAAGTAAACTGGTATGGGGCCCAAAGAACATAGTGGTCACCAGTAAACAACATGATAAGTTGTGCAGACGACGCACCTCCCTCACCAAAATGGCGGCTCCCAACCTACCTTACCTTACCTTGAGGTTACCTTGAGGTGCTTCCGGGGCTTAGCGTCCCCGCGGCCCGGTCGTCGACCAGGCCTCCTGGTAGCCGGACTGATCAACCAGGCTGTTGGACGCGGCTGCTCGCAGCCTGAAGTATGAGTCACAGCCTGGTTGATCAGGTATCCTTTGGAGGTGCTTATCCAGTTCTTTCTTGAACACTGTGAGGGGTCGGCCAGTTATGCCCCTTATGTGTAGTGGAAGCGTGTTGAACAGTCTCGGGCCTCTAATGTTGATAGAGTTCTCTCTCAGAGTACCTGTTGCACCTCTGCTTTTCAACGGGGGGTATTCTGCACATCCTGCCATGTCTTCTGGTCTCATGTGATGTTATTTCTGTGTGCAGGTTTGGGACCAGCCCCTCTAAAATTTTCCACGTGTAAATTATTATGTACCTCCCGCCTGCGCTCAAGGGAGTATAGTTTTAGGCTCTTTAATCGGTCCCAATAGTTTAGATGTTTTACTGAGTGGATTCTAGCAGTAAAGGATCTCTGCACGCTCTCCAGGTCAGCAATTTCTCCAGCTTTGAAAAGGGCTGTCATTATGCAGCAGTACTCTACTCTAGAGAGCACAAGCGTTTTGAAAAGTATCATCATCGGTATAGCATCTCTAGTGTGAAAAGTTCTTGTTATCCAACCTGTCATTTTTCTTGCAGTTGTGACGGCTACTTTATTGTGTTCTATAAAAGTAAGGTCTTCCGACATGAGTACACCCAGATCCTTTACATTGCCTTTTTGTTCTATGTTATGATTTGCCTGAGTTTTGTACGTGGTTTCCGTTTTTATATTTTAATTTTTTCCATAGCGCATGAGCTGGAACTTATCTTCGTTAAACACCATATTATTTTCTGTAGCCCATAGAAAGACCTGATCTACATCTGATTGGAGGTTTCCCGTGTCCTCTATGTTACCTACTCTCATAAAGATCCTAGTGTCATCTGCAAAGGATGATACAGTGCTATAGGTTGTGTTCTTGTCTATGTCCGATATGAGGATGAGAAAAAGTGCTGGAGCAAGCACAGTACCCTGGGGGACTGAGCTCTTCACAGTTGATGGGCTGGATTTTATTTTGTTGACTACTGTATTACACATTGGGTTCTGTTGGTCAGGAAATTGTAGATCCATCTGCCTATTTTTCCGGTAATTTCTTTTGAACGCATTTTATGTGCAATAACACCATGGTCACATTTATCAAAAGCTTTTGCGAAATCTGTGTAAATTACATCAGCGTTTTGTTTGTCTTCCATAGCATCTAATGCCATATCATAGTGGTCCAGCAACTGCGACAGGCAACAGCGCCCTGTTCTGAAACCATGTTGTCCGGGGTTATGGAGATGCTGTGATTCCATGTATTTTGTGATCTTACTTCTTAGCACTCTCAAAATTTTTTATGATGTGCGATGTTAGTGCTATCGGTCTGTAATTTTTTGCCTCTGCCTTATTTCCTCCTTTATGAAGTGGTGCTATCTCTGCTGTTTTTAGTATATCAGGAATAACGCCAGTATCTAGGCTTTGGCTCCACAGAATGTGGAGGGCCTGCGATAGTGGTTTTTTACAGTTCTTTATGAATATGGAGTTCCAAGAATCCGGGCCTGGTGCAGAGTGCATAGGCATACTGTTTATTGCTTACCTACACCTATTGCTGTTATTACACTCTATACACACGTTATATATAAGTATCTACATTTGTGTTCATCTTAGCGAACCACTAAGCTGGTATGGTGAGTGCAGTCAATAAAAGGTGGCCACACACAGTCAGAGGACGACACAACCACCCTCCCTCCCTCAGCATTACTCCTCCTTCCGTGGAGCACAGCGCTAAGTATCACCACAATCCTGCTATTATCAGAACCCTGGTCAGTTTTATCACAGGGGGCTTCTGTAATAATATCATTGCTAAATAATAGCAAGAACATGTATTTTATGGCATTTTTAGGCGATGTTGTGGTCACAAGCTGAACAGCAGTGCTGTGAGCTCATGCTGCGTGCATCAGACTTGGTAGCTCACTCAATACTGAGGCCCCTCACACCCCGGAATTTGGCCCACAATTTTTCATCAGGGCGTCTGTTTACAAGAGCCCTGATGAGGGTGTGGTGAACCCTGTGTATCCGCGGGCCGTTTAAATCTTGCGTGGTACTCCAAAACATCATATGATGCCGAGCGCAAGTTACTGCAAGTCACTCAATGTATCATATGATGTCTTGCGCAACTAAAGGGTTAAAATGACAAACACATCAATAGCTGGGATGAGTAACTGTCGGGAAATTGTGCATCACAGCTATTGATGTGTTGGCGTACCGCGCAAGATTTAAAAGTCCCGCGGAAACATGAGGTTCACATCAGCTTCCTCAGGGCTCTTGTAAACATACGTAATTTAAAAAAAAAATAGTGGGCAACATTCTCGAGTGTGAGAGCCTCAGTATTGAGTGAGCCACCAAGGCAAGCACATGCAGCATGAGCTATCAGCACTAGTGTTCAGTTTGTGACCACATCATCGCCTTAAAATGTCAAAATATATACAGTGGGGCCTCAATTTACGATGGTAATCTGTTCCCAGAGACGTATCGTAAGTCAAAGTGATTTTGCCCATTAGAAATAAAGGAATTGAATTAATCCGTTCCCCACCCTCCAAAATATTAACTTACAAATACATTTATACTGAATAAAAAAAAATTCTGTAACTACAATACAGTACATATGTTATTATAACATCAGGCAGTGATGACTTTTCTGGGATACACACACTGGTACATTTTGCCTGCATACTACTAGGACCTGCTAGTGGCTCTTTGCTTGCTTGTCTTACTAAGAATCTGTCTAAAGACACTTGCTTTTCCCTACATTTTAACACTTGTCTGTAGTAAGACATCACATTGTCATTTAAAGGTCTATGCAATGGCCTGCTTCAGCTTTATCTGGGTGAGTTTTTTGAACAAAACTTTGCAGTTCTTCCCATACTTCACATATTTCTTAATGAGGAAGGGGAAATCCTCTACTGCCTCTACTCACAAATATTTTCTTAGGTTGAACCTTACCACTGATTTTCTTGGAACCCATGGCGTGATATATAATAATCAGTTTTATGATCAAAAAGCAAAAAATCACCACAAAAACGGAATTTCTTATTGGCGTAATCGTCACTAATCTGGCAGCTATAGTAAACTGAGGCAGGTCGGCTCGCGTGACCGGGAACCATGCGCTCGGTCGACCCAAAGATGTACCAACAAATATCATTAGTTGACGACATTATCGCAGGTCAAGTCGCATTTTCGATCAAATTTACATCGTAACTCGAAATTACCGTAAGTTGGGGCAATCGTAAGCCGAGGTGCCAGTGTGTGTAACTGGTATTATTTAGCGATGATAGTATTACAGAAGATCCTGACTGTGATATAAATGATCAGGGTTCTGATAATAGCAGGATTGTTATGATAATTAGCACTGTGCATAGTATGGTGGGAGGAGTAATGCAGAGGGAGGTAGCATTATCTGCCAACTGTCTAGACTGTTATTGTCTAGAACCACTATATCAGCTTAGTGGTTCGCTATGGTGAACATAAATGTAAATACGTGTAGATAACGTGAGTATATAATGTAATAACAGCAAAAGGAGTATGTTGGGAGGAACCATTTTGGTGAGGGAGGTGGTATCGTTTGCATTACATGTCATGCAATGTATGGTGGCCACTATGCTGTTTAAGCACCATACCAGCTTAGTTTTACAGTTATGGTGAATAAAACATGTAGATACTTATATATAATGTTTGTATATAGTGTAATAACACCACAAACACTGATGAAGGAGGAATGTTAGTGCGTCTGGCCTTGAACGAATGAGGGAGGGAGCCAGCATCAGTTGACTGTGTGTGGCGACTTGTGTTATTGTCTGCACGCACCATACCACCTTAGTTGTACAGTTATAGTGAACAAAACATGTAGATGATTATATATTATGTGTGTATATAGTGTAATAACACAAACAGCATGGTTGGAGGAAGAATGTTAGTGTGTCTGGTCTTGAATGAGTGAGGGCGGTCCATCTAATTACCCAAAGCCACTCAAAGCCACCCAAAGCTTCCTGGCATGTTGGAAGGCATGTTGCTCCACAACATTCTTGCTTGGACCGTCGACTTGCTTTGGCGTCACCAGCAGCTTATTTTCGTCTAATTTCGTTATGAAATGATATTTTTTCAGAGTAAGAATATGTTTTCCGTGTTCTACATTCAGCACCAACATTATAATGAGTAAATATATCATATTTATTCATTACTAATGTAATGCCAGGAAGCTCTGGGCGGCTTTGGGTAATTAGACGGACCCATTGAGGGAGGGAGGCAGCATCAGCAGTGGGTGGCGACCTCGATTATTGTCTGCACTCACCATAATACCTTAGTTGTACAGTTATGGTGAACAAAACATGTGGATACTTATATATAACATGTGTATATAGTGTAATAACATCAGAAACTATTTGTTTATTGTTTTATGAACATAATAATTGAGTCACTAATATGCACCCTATAATTTTGAGTATAGCGATGATTCCCACATTTTATTATATAAATATGTCACACTACACACAATTGAATAATATTACTGCAAAAAACTAAGAAAAAATCAGAGACATTGAAATAATTAGGTAATAATATCTTTATGGCAACTCCCGCCTGATTGCTCGGGCGGAGCTGACCGCCTCCCACTCTTGCTCTGTCAACGCCTCAAATTTGCCAGACTTTCTCACCCTATTGTGGCCAAAAAATGTCACCTACTATTTTTTATTTTTTCCCTGTGGTCAGGGAACACAAATGAACACCTTTATAAGAGTTTTTTTTTATTGCGCCTGGGCGTGTTGCAGGCTATAATCACCAGAGCATCCCAGGAGTTAAAACTGGTAAGACCACAGTCTAAGAGCTAGAGTCTCTAAAAATTAATTAGTTGACCCTCACTTAATCTCTCTTCCCATCGAGAGGTGGGGTAACCGGATACCAGCACCCAAGTCACACACATGTGGCGTGCGCTTTCACGATTACCAAGCGATTAATCACACTCATCCGTCAGTTGTCCATTAATCATCTTTGTTACGGCCCTATTGGGTAGCAACTGGGGTTCTTCTCTGATGTTATTAGAGTTTAGGTATCCGGCCCCAAGTTAGTAGTGGCTTTCAAGGGGTGTGTTCCGTAACGCAAGTAAATTAAAGGGGAAGGGATAAAAATGCCCTAATTTAAATATATATATTATCCACCACCATAAATAAATATATAAACAGTCACACGCGGTTAATATAACTACACTTATGTACAATGACTTGTCTTCCTTCGAAGACGCAGGATGTTTCACGGTGCTCACGATGAGTAGCCCTGGTTCTCTTCTCGTGGCCTCACGATGAATCCTCTGATTTATCGGCGAGCCTACCCCGGCCATAGGCCAGCCAAATCACAGTCCCACTGGGTGCACCGTCGTGGAGCCTTCAACCACAAATCCAGCTTGTAGCTGGCAGGTTCCAATCAGCCCTGCTGCGTAGGCCACTCCACGACCGATACTAGGGTTGCGAGCCCTAGGCAGGAGCTTCGTGTGATTCCACGGATCACTTTCCTCACCACAGTGGCTAGTCTCTTTCACCAGTCAACCCCCGGGTACGACGATTCCTCAACTCTGCCACGTCACTGGCAGGCTAACACTCAGCAGTGTACGTCCGGGAGCAACTCACAGCTTCTGCAGCAAATACGTGGAGAGACTTTGGCTGCCTCGGGTAGACTGCCCATCGTCCAATCTTAGACACAAACGCCTACCTATCCACTCCATAGATGGCATTGCTGTCTAAGCGTCACCTCACCAGAGGTCAGCAACGGCTATGTTACGAGGTGATCAAGACGGGAAACCAGCCCCTGTGGCCGGTATATCCTGTCCTCACTAGATGGCGCTGTCCATTTGGAGGGGGTTTCGGGAGCTGACCCACAGATGGCGTGGTCGTCACAGCTCCGTGCTACGACGCTGGGCTCGGGTCTGTAACACCTCCCCTCCAAATAGAATTTGGTTTGGGTTTCTAAAAGAAAAAAACAAACCAAATTAGTACCAAAACCAAAATTTCACGTAAACGATGAACTGGAGTGACGAGGATGTCTTGTCCGCAGAACTGTTCTAATGGGGGACACAAAGGAAACTTGCCGATGAAAGGCGATGACCTGCCTGATGCGATCTTCCACACCTCCACTAAGATGTCAAGCAGGGGCATAATCATCCTACGTGTCTCGAGTAAGGATTGGTATAGACACGATCTGGGGCGACTCGACACTTCCCTGTGTCGTGGCACCGATGATGGCTGGTCACAGACGGCATTTCTGGTACCGGTCCGGTAGTCCTTCAGGGAGACAGGAACCTGGAATACAGGGGTCTGATAATTTAGAGTGACAGCGACAGTGGGTAAGTCAGTACTTACAGCATACGCCTTCTTGAGGTTATCTTGAGATGATTTCGGGGCTTTTTTTTAGTGTCCCCGCGGCCCGGTCCTCGACCAGGCCTCCACCCCCAGGAAGCAGCCCGTGACAGCTGACTAACACCCAGGTACCTATTTTACTGCTAGGTAACAGGGGCATAGGGTGAAAGAAACTCTGCCCATTGTTTCTCGCCGGCGCCTGGGATCGAACCCAGGACCACAGGATCACAAATCCAGCGTGCTGTCCGCTCGGCCGACCGGCCTCTACTAAGTCCACACCTAGTCCCAACAGGGCTGTTCGTACATCGAAGATGGTGTCCATTCTACCACCGTCAGGTCGACCAACGTTCCGCATAACGCTACCTCCCGGCTCAGCAATCACACGGTGGGTGTCAACCTGTCGGAAACAGTCACTCATATCATCACATCTCATACCTCCTGTACCCATCATGACCTTCCAGGTCCCTTCTTTGACTGCAACACTCGCAGTGCAAATCTCCAATCCCTGGGATCTCTTCGCGATGTTCATGGGAGCAATCATCTGTCGGGTTGTCCACTGGTCCTTACTGAGAACACACGCGAGAACAAAAAACGCTAGGAAACATTTGGTTAACTGAGGGATAAGCTTCCCAAGCCTGTAATGTCCATAGCCGGCTATAACCATTAGCCTGGTTTGGACCGAAGAGGGCACTAAAACCTTCGCACATACCTCACATACCTCCGACGTCTGGGGAATCTCTGGCCGGTTCAATGAACGCTGTACCTTGCCATACCGCAAGTACTCATCCGCCTTCGCTCCAGACTCTTTGGCATCCGTGGGTGCTTGTACACGAGGCCCCTCTTCTTGCTCAGTCGCTTCTGCCATCGTAACCTCATGTTCCTTGTCGGGAGAAGAATCAGGAGACTCTGCCAGAACGCTATCAATCTGTAGGCGAGAGGAAGGATTAAATACGTTATCTAATTCCATGTCTGTCTGTACCCGGATATTACCATTGCCTGCTGTTACCTCAGACCTTGCTGTTTTGGCTGGCTCGTCCACAATCTTGGGATGATTGTTGCTCCAATCTGTCACCAAGTCGTTGGCTAGTATCACGTCAATCCCAGCTATAGGTAGGGTATCGACTACTGCCAACGCACATGTGCCGCTGAAGTAAGGCGAGTCTAGATGTACTGGCACTAAGGGGGCGACATACTGCGTCCTAGGGAACCCAACCAGGACAACCTTTTGTCTCCCATCCACACTCACTCCTCGGGTAACGAGTTTCTCACGATCAGGGACTGGGCTGCTCCACTATCTCTGAGCACTACAACTGATCTACCAGTATGATCACTCGATACATACCCGCTTGAAGTGTGAGGGGCAAACAATACTGGTTCTTCCTGACTAGTCAAAGACTGGCTTCCTACTGGTGGTGTCACACAGCTCATTAACATCACCTCCCTACGTGGGCCGCTACTTCTTCTGCCTCGGCACATAGCAGCTACGTGCCCTTTCTGCTCACAAGCCCAACACACCATATTCCTCCTCGGACTGCGGTGTTTCGGACTGCTAGGACTGGTCCTTCGAGGGCTACTTGGGGGCGTCTTCTTAGCGCTTTGTGGGACGGGTCTCTCCTCTTCCTGATGAGGTTTGTCAAACCGGCGTGGGTAATTCCTCGGGACATACTTAGCAGAAGGCCTATGCGTTAAGATGTACTCTTCAGCCATGGTGGCTGCCGCACGTAAGGTCTCTACCTGCTGTTCCTCTAAGTACGTCTTCAGATCTCCAGACAGACAGTCTTTGAAGTCCTCTAACAGCATGAGCTGCTCGAGGTCTTCTTTGGTCTCCACCTTCCGAGAGGCACACCATTCTTGGAAAAGTCGTTCCTTGATTGTTGCGAATTCGGTGAATGTGTGCTCTGAGGTCTTTTTCAGGTTTCTAAACTTCTGCCTGTACGCCTCAGGTACCAATTGGTACGCCATGAGCACTACCTTCTTCACCTTGTCGTAATCACCGGAGTCATCAAGGGACAACGTGGAGTAGGCGATTTGGGCCTTCCCAGTCAGGACGGACTGTATCATGATGGCCCAATTCTCCTTTGGCCACTCCAAAGAGGCTGCGACTTTCTCAAAGGCCGCGAAGAACTTCGAAACTTCCTTCTCGTTGAACTTCGGGACCATTTTGATGTTCCTTACCGGATCGAAAATACTTGTGTCCGTTGTTTGCCTCCGACCACCTAACCGCAATACTTCTAGCTCATGTTGTCTCTCTTTTTCCTCCCTGTCTCGTCGTTCTTGCCTGTCTCGCTCTTCTCTTTCTCTTTCTCGTTCTTCTCTTTCTTGTTTCTCTTCTCTTTCTCGCTCTTCTCTTTCTCGTTTCTCTTCTCTTTCTCTTTCTTCTCTTTCTCGTTTCTCTTCTCTTTCTCGCTCTTCTCTTTTTTCTTCTCTTTCTAGTTCCAAACGCCTCATCTCCAATTCTTTATCTTTCAATTCTCGTTCTATTTCTAATTTCTTCCATTCTATCTCGCGATTTATTTCCAAGGCACGCATTTTTACTGTAAGTAAACTTATATTCAGCTCACCTACATCGCTGTCAATGTCACTGCCTTTATCTTCCTTTTCAGTGGAAGCTACTTCTTCACTTTCTTTTCTAGCTTGTGCCTCACTTTCCTGTTTCTCTTCGGCCATCAAATGCCGGTGAACCTTGGACAAGATCTCCACACGGGAATCACTGGCACATATCTTGATCTCCAGGTAGGCACTCACTAGTATGAGTTCCTGTTTCCCCAGATATTTTAATCTGGCAAGACAGTCCTCCCTGTTCAGAAAGGCCTGAACATCGTCCAGATCGTCGATGGTCGCTTTTTCTGCCATTGTCACTTAGATGGAACACTAGCACTTAACACACCGCTTTCACTTTAGCACTTAACGCACCTAGCACCGCCGTTATTGCACTTTATCGCACTTAACACCGCACTTGCCAATATTGCACGTAATTACACCGGGCACAGCACTACACAATATTGCACTTAATCACAGCGAGCACCGCACTCTACAATATTGCACTGAATCACTTTGAGCACCGCACAGGACGTATAACGTCCTAATAGTCACACACAGGGGAAATTATTTACAGGGATTGCGCCACTTCACCACCCCTGTCAAACATACTTGACAAGGGGTCGAATCCCGCTGGGGATGCCAATTATGTTACGTCCCTATTGGGTCGCAACTGGGGTTCTTCTCTGATGTTATTAGAGTTTGGGTATCTGGCCCCATGTTAGTAGTGGCTTTCAAGGGGTGTGTTCCGTAACGCAAGTAAATTAAAGGGGAAGGGATAAAAATGCACTAATTTAAATATATATATTATCCACCACCATAAATAAATATATAAACAGTCACACGCGGTTAATATAACTACACTTATGTACAATTACTTATGTACAATTGTCTTCATCCGAAGACGCAGGATGTTTCACGGTGCTCACGATGAGTAGCCCTGGTTCTCTTCTCGTGGCCTCACGATGAATCCTCTGATTTATCGGCGAGCCTACCCTGGCCACAGGCCAGCCAAATCACAGTCCCACTGGGTGCACCGTCGTGGAGGCCTTCAACCACAAATCCAGCCTGTAGCTGGCAGGTTCCAATCAGCCCTGCTGTGTAGGCCACTCCACGACCGATACTAGGGTTCGAGCCCTAGGCAGGAGCCTCGTGTGATTCCACGGATCACTCTCCTCACCACAGTGGCTAGTCTCTTTCACCAGTCAACACCCGGGTACGACGATTCCTCAACTCTGCCACGTCACTGGCAGGCTAACACTCTCAGCAGTGTACGTCCGGGAGCAACTCACAGCTTCTTCAGCAAATACGTGGAGAGACTTTGGCTGCCTCGGGTAGATTGCCCATCGTCCAATCCAGCAGTCCCAGGTCGACTCTGTAATCAGACACGTCATCAGTACTAGGGACACCCTAGGGCACCTCACGGGCTTAGACACAAACGCCCACCTATCCACTCCATAGATGGCATTGCTGTCTAAGCGTCACCTCACCAGAGGTCAGCAGCGGCTATGTTACGAGCTGATCAAGACGGGAAACCAGCCCCAGTGGCCGGTATATCCTGTCCTCACTAGATGGCGCTGTCCATTTGGAGGGGGTTTCGGGAGCTGACCCACAGATAGCGTGGTCGTCACAGCTCCGTGCTACGACGCTGGGCTCTGGTCCGTAACAATCTTCGTCGATGGAGGGGACCCTCTACGATGTCGATTCCCCTACTGGTTATGGGTGTGGTGGTTGTGTGTGTGTGTGGTGGTGATGTGTGGAGTGGTTGTGGGTGTGATGGTTGTGTGTGTGGTGGTTATGTGTGTGGTTGTTAAGTGTGTGGTGGTTGTGGGTATGGGTGTGGTTGAAATAGAGGTTATGGTGTGTACTGTACTCACCTAATTGTACTTTCGGGGCTTGAGCTCAGGCTCTTTGTTCCTACCTCTCAGCATTTAATCAACTGATGTACGGTTTTTAATATTGACAAATGCAAGACTCTGCATGTGGGGCATAGCAACCCACACCACCACTACCAAATTAATTGCATTACATTACAGCAGATTGAGGAAGGAAAATGACCTTGGAGTCAAAATTCATCACTCGAAGGTTGCACAGCAGGTTGGTGCAGCAGTCAAAAAAGCTAACCAAACACTTGGAATAATGAAGTGTACATTTGACTTTAAGGAGAAGAAGGTAGTAATTCAGTTGTATAAATCTCTGGTGTACCCTATTTGGATTGCTGGATCCAAGCATGGAGACCTCATCTTCCGAAGGACATAGCTGTTCTGGAGAAAGTACAACACCGAGCAATAAAAGTCATTCCTGCGCTAAGTCAACTCACGTACCAGGAACGGTTGAGTGCCACAGGGCTAATAACACTACAAACCAGGTTTCACAGGGCAGATCTTATTGAACTTTTTAAAATTCTGAACAATTTGGAGGATGTTTATCCGTAAAAATTCTTCAAAAGGTCAGATGTAACACACAAGGAGCAAAAGTTTCAAGCTCAAAATGCCACAAAGTAGGACTGAGAACAGGAGATACTTTTTCACCCACAGAGTTATAAACCCATGGAACCACCTACTCGCCGAAGCCGTAAATGCCGAAATTGTTAAATTTTAAAATCTAACTGGAAAAAATCATCAAGGCTAATGGGGGGGGGGGGGGGGGTCTTCGACAAGCCACCGGCTTCCTGTTCTTGTCAAGGCCACTAGTATTAGTGACAGGTAAATTCAGGTAAATTAAGTTGATTTGGGGACTAATTTTCCACCTGTATCCCTTTGTTCGAGTATCACCAAAGTTAAGCAGTCTGTCTTTATCAATTCCCCTTGAAATTTTGTGTTGGAATCATGTCTTCCCCTAACTCTTCTGTCTTCCAATGACATAAGGTTTAATTTATGTCACCTTTGCTTGTAACTTATACCTTGTAGTTCTGGAACTAGTCTGGTGGCATATGTTTGAACCTTCTTAAACTTCAGCCTTGTGCTTGACTAGGTGTAGACTTCAGGCTGGAGCTGCATACTCCACGATTGGTCTGACATATGTGGTATACAACGTTTTAAATGATTCCTTACACAATTTTCTAAAGGAAGTACTAATATTAGACAGTCTTGCGTTTCCTGCTGATGATATTCTGACGTGGGCTTCAGGAGACGTGTTTGTTGTGACATCAACTCCTAGATCCTTCTTTCTGTCCGTTTCTTGGAGGATTTCATCTCCTATTTGGTATGTGAGTCTGGCCTCCTGCTCCTTCCACCTAGTTTCATTATTTCACATTTACTCGAGTTAAACTCTAGTAGTCAATTATTAGACCATACTTTCAGTTTGTCCAGGTCATCTGGGAGCATTTGGCTGTCTTCCTCTGTCTTAATCCTTCTCATAATTGTTGCATTATCAGCAAACAATAAGAGGAATATGTGTAATCCCTCTAGAAGGTCTTTACATATAAGAGAAACAGGATAGGTTCAAAAAGTGAACTTTGTGGAACTCCATTGGTGACATCTCACCACTCTGACATCTCACTCCTCACAGTGACCCATTGTCTTCTGTTGCTTAGGTACTCCTTTATCCATTGAAGTACCTTCTGTGTCACACCTGCCTGCTTCTCTAATTTATGCTCTTGTCTCTTATGGATAGTGTGATGTGCTGGTTGTGGGTGTGGGGGATGTGATAGGTGATGTGATGGGCGCCTGACAGCTGGGTGGACCGCGCTTCGGATTCGTAGTCCTGAGGTTCCTGGTTCAATTCCCGGTGGAGGCAGAGACAAATGGGCAAAATGTTTCTTTCACCCTGATGCCCCTGCTACCTAGCAGTAAATAGGTACCTGGGAGTTAGACAGCTGCTACGGGCTGCTTCCTGTGGGTGTGTAACAAAAAGCAGGCCAGGTCACGCACCTCCTCCCACGTATACATCGAAATGCTTTAAAGACATGACCAAAGCTAGGGCCTCTCTCAACAGTACTGTAGGTGAGCTGGTACTTTACAAATTTCTTTGAATAGAAGGCCACTGGTCTGTGTACCTCATTTCTTTCTTGGGTCAACATGGCTCTTATTCCCACGTCACTGGCGCCAACATACAGTATGAATCTCGCTGAGAAGTCTGGGGATAAAAGAACAGGGGCCTCTGTCAACAGTCTCTTCGTCTTCTCAAAAGATTTCTGGCAGGCCTCTCCCCACTTCCACCTCTTACACTTGGATAACAACACCGTCAGAGGGTGAGCTATGGTGGAGAAATTCTTACAGAACCCCCTGTAGTAGCCTATCATTCCCAGATACCGAAGTAATTCTTATTTTGGGCACAGGGTACTCCTTGATTGCCGTCTCCTTCTGATCAACTGGGGTCACTTCTCCTTGTCCTATAATGAACCCCAAGTACTCCAAACCAGCCTTTCCAAATCATTTTTCGCCAGATTCACTGTCAAGTTCGCTTCTTCAAGCCTCCTGAATAATTCCTTGAGTAGGACCAAATGTGTTTTCCCATCAATCGGCGTACTCCACGATGCCATCTATGTACACCGTGCATACTTCGGCCCCCCGAAGCACCTCGTTCATCATTCTCTGGAAGCATCTGCCGCTGTTCTTCAAGCCGAACAGCAGCATTTTGTACTGGTATAGCCCGTCCGGCGTGGCGAAAGCAGAAATCTTCCTTGCCTCCGGAGTCAATGATATCTGGTAATATTCCTTCAGGAGATCGACCATCGACACGTACCTGGGGTTGCCTACTTGGTCGATACAATCATTCACGCGGGGCCTAGGATGGGAATCTGACACAGTGATGGTGTTTGCCTTCCGATAATCCTACAAAAATGGAACGTCCCATCGCTCTTCCTTACCAACAAGCAAGGCGAACTCCACTCACTGTTATTAGTCTCCGCTAGGTCGTTCTCCAGAAGATATTCCACTTTTCCTCATTAGCTCCCTCTTCTCTGGGCTGACCCGATAAGAACTTTACTTAATCGGCCTTTCACCTCTCACTTCCACTTCGTGCATCACACTCCTGTGGCGTCGGGGCACGTCCATGAAAAGAGACTCATTCTCCCTCAAAATGGTCATCAATTCGGCCCTCTGCTTCCTTTTCAGATGTTATAACTTCTCCCCAATGCTTCCTAGACTCTCAGTGTTGGAGAGATGCCATCAGCACGGGCCCATTTTCCTTCTTCCTCCGGTAATTCTTGGTTCAGCCTCATACACATGACCGCCCTCCTCTCTCCTTCTGGTTGCATCGTCCCGTTCCGAACGGTGGCCTTTCCTTCTTCCTGGAAATGCAGCTTCAGACGATCTATATGACACACCTGCGTCTTACCGGGTCGGTTCGGCTTGCTGATTTCATAGTTCACCTGGCCTGTACGCTTCACAACCCCTGTACGGTATTTCGAAACGTGGTTCAGTCACCTTGCTCTTTCCAGGTAGCAGCACCATCACCCAGGTCCCAACCTGGAACTCTCTTGTGATGGCCTTCCGATCACACCAATCGGACATCTTCCTCTGGGCCTTCCTCAGATGCTCGGCAGCTAACTTCTTCGTACTTCTAAGTCGTTCCCTGAATTTACTTATTAAATAAGTGCATAGGTGACATACTAAACATAATAGATACCCTTAAAAAGTTTCATAGAAATCACCGACCTTACCTAACCTTGTTAGTATGTTAAGATAAGCATCTTATAGCTTCGTAATTACAATTGTTACTTAACCTATTATAGGTATAGGTTAAGTAGCAATTGTAATTAGGAAGCAATAAGATGCTTTTCTTAACATACTAACAAGGTTAGGTAAGGTCGGTGTTTTCTATGAAGCTTTTTAAGGGTATCTATTATGCTTAGTATATCACCTATGCACGTATTTAATAAGTCAATATTGATTACGAATTTACGAGAACGGGTTGGGGCATGATACATCAAATACAGGTCTGCAAACTGCATCAATCAACACTAGCTGACACCAGGAACTTTGCCTAGCGCAGTGGAACACTAGTGCCTATAT
This sequence comes from Procambarus clarkii, assembly GCF_040958095.1. Taxonomy (NCBI): domain Eukaryota; kingdom Metazoa; phylum Arthropoda; class Malacostraca; order Decapoda; family Cambaridae; genus Procambarus; species Procambarus clarkii. Next base: position 24,168,016 of record NC_091163.1, read on the forward strand.
CCTGCTAATACCAACAAGGGTGGTTGTGTCAACAAATAACACATGAGGTAAGAGGAATAATATCACCTACAGCACCTTGGTATTTCACAAGTTCCTCAAAATATATCACCCCACTAAGACACATAATAATCACCTACCACCTGGTATACATAATGGACAACAGCAGAAAATGATCCATATAAATACATACAGTTACATGAGTAATATCTAGCAGGCACAATACCCAAATAAGGTCACAAATCACGGACTAAACCCTAACAGGTCCGCTCGCCTAAAGAGCTCAAAGAACAGTGACGCCTGGAGCATCCTTGCTGAGAGGCGACACTGTAACCAACTCCAATAAGTCAACTGACCTTCAACTTTCAAATCTCGCTAACTCATTTACAATATAAACTCACTCAGGAACTTCTAATTCACTATACAACAACTTAAAGAGTATAAGGCACAACCTTACATAATGATATATAATAATAATTGACTACATTAAGGAAATTATCTTGATTTAACAAATAAGTACACAAAGAAATCACATGGATTTGAGATGGTAACACTGGCAAAGTCGGTACATCACGGGTGGGGGGGGGGGGGGGGTGAGGATTCAACGAGATTCGCCAACGGTTATACATATGCGTACAAAGATAATAAATATATTAGATATATATACAACATGTGTATCATAAGATTTTCTAAGTGGAAAACGTTTCACAGTGCCATAATTTCATATAATGTCAGGACAAATGGGCAATGCAAGGTGCAACACTAATATGGAATCTTCTCAGTATACACCCCCTCGCCGCTCAGCTCGTTGATGCCATGAGGGGGCTTAGTGGGCAACTGCCGGAGTGTGATGCTCCTTGGGGCAGTCCTCTGTCCTTTTCTAGCTTTGTGCTCCTGCTGCCATCCTCTCCAATTGTGCTGAGCACCTTTTCCTTTTCCTTCTGTTTCGTTTTTCTCCCCCCCCCCCCCCCCCTCTTCTCCTATCAGCTTGTCGTTTCCTGCCGACCTTTTGCTTGTTTTGGATCTTTCTTTGGACTTCTATTTTGACGCCCGGGTGCTTGAGGAGGCTTACTCTTGCACCCGTAGAACTGTTGTACCTGACGTCTCGAGCGAGGGGAACCTTTTATTGTCAATCCCCCTTTCGTCGCAGAACCCGATCTCGACGGACTGACGGTTCTTAAGGTGGCGTTTGTGGGGCGCATACTCACGATACACCCCTAGGGGGCCCCGGCATGATCGGCGATAGCTTCCTGTTGGGTGTCCTGCCTCTAATTGTGGCTCCATGGTGGGTATGGGGGCACATTCGTGGATGAATTTCTTTCTCTTCGTCTCTATGTCGATAACTGTTTCCGTTGTACCCTCTCAGGCTCGTGAGGTGGGCGACTAAGCCCCCGAGTCGGCCTGTATTGGAAGACCAGGCTCTGTAGCTCCTGCTGCGTTGGGCCCCGACCTTGCTCCTCCTTTGACCGTCCTGACTTCTTCCCCCAGCTCCCCTTCCTCCTCTGTGGTTGGGTCAAGCCTCCAGCCCCCAGTGGTGTCCACTTCGTCCCCCTGGTGCGGCTAAGTCTCTCGTTGTGACTACTGCGCCTTTTAACCCCTCTCTGGGGGTTCTCAACGCCGTTCGCACTCCGGCCGCACTCGCTCGATTCCTTCCCGTACTGCCGCGTATCAGGCCTTGTTTGGTCCCGCTTCATGGGCCAAATACTTTGGTCTCCTCCCTCTTGATTCTGTGCCTCCTGACGATATCTCCCTCCATCGGCATCTTGTTGATTCCGTCGATGCGTCTGTTACATTCAACCCCACTCATCTCGGTACACGTGTCGTTGCTGCTCCTTCTCAGGATGCAGCTTCCCGCTTGGCAGCCTTGTCTTGCCTTGGCGAGATCCCTGTTCGGGGGTCTAAGAATGTTCAGATGAATGCCAGTGTTGGCACTATTCTCCTCCCACCCCATGTTGCAACCGGTGTTCGGAATCTACAGGATTGCCACGATGATATTCGGCATATCCTTGATACCCAAGGCCCTTCTGTCCTCCAGGTTGACTCGTTTACTCGTCCCCCTCGTGGTCGTCGCCGTCAACCCCTTCGTGTTGTAAAGATCACCTTTGATGGTAGGACCCTTCCATCCTGTCATTCTTGCTGGTGCTAGGTGCTCTGTCCAGGAGTATATTCCTTCTCCTCGGCTGTGTAACAAGTGCTGGAGGTTTGGACATGGTGCCCTCCGCTGCTCTGGGACTGTCTCTCTCTGTCCTTTGTGTGGGGGTGAAGGTCACTCTAAGTCGGAGTGCCCTTCTTCCTAAGCTCGCTGCCTCAACTGCGGTGAGGCCCATCCTACCTTCTCTCGTGCCTGTATCCATTACAAGCTTGAGGCGGCCGTCCTGAACTTGAAGCACCGGGAGCGTTTATCTTTTCCTGAGGCGAGGCGCCAGGTTTGCCGGCTCCCGCCTTATGCTAACGTCTCTTATGCTCGCGTGTTGCGCTCTTCCTCTCCTCGTCCTTCCCTCCCTCCTCAAACTCACAACCGTTTCCGGGCCTTGGACCCTGATACGCCCACTGCCCCCTCCTCTGTTCCTTTGAGTTCTGTCCCGAAGGGTCCTCCTCCTGGTCCTCTGTCTGGGGTTCCCCTTCTTTCTACCCGGTCTGTCGTGTCTCCTGTGTCTTCTTCCTCGTCTCCCTCCAATCCTCTTTCCCATCCTCTTCCTCCATCTATTGGTTCTCCCTGCCGCCTGTTGGTGCAGGCGGATGTCCATCGCTCTCCTAACGGCCGTCGTGTGTGCTCTCGTTCAGCTTCTCCTGTTGAGACGCTGGAATCCGTTGCCCGGACGTAGTTGCTGGGACACCGGTCTCTTTAAGTCAGAAGCGTAAGCCTGGCTCCTCTCCTTCCTCCTCCCCGGCAGGTAAGAAGGCTTCGCTTTCTTCCTTGGCCCCTACTTCTGGCTCTGTTGCTCCTTCCCCTCCCATTTCAGTGATTGCGCCCCCTGTTCCTGCTATGGAGGTTTCTTTGGCCCCTGCTTCCCTTTCGGTTGCTGCTCTTGCCGAGGTGCGCTCCCCACTTTCTACTCCCTCTCTTCCTGCTGCTGTCCTTGACTGCTCCTCTCCGTTGTCTCCTCCTCTTCCTCCTCCTCCTCCTCCTCCTCCGGACCCCGCCCGCCCACCTCTTATCTGTTCTCCCGTTTTCTTCCCTCCGTCTTTGCTCAGTTTACCCATGCCCCCTAACCCTGACTTTGCTGACCCTGATCCCGACCCTGATATTCTTTAACGTGCTCTGTTGCTCTTTTGCCTTTGTTTCTTCCTTGTTCTCTGTTTTTGTCCTTTCTCTTCTCGTCGTTGTCCATTCTTCAATGGAACGTTCGAGGTTATTACGCCAATTTCCTCGAACTCCAACTTCTGATTTCGCGGTTTTCGCCTCTTTGTGTCTGTCTCCAGGAGCCAATGCTTGGTACTCGTCCTGGTCGTTTTCGTGGCTATTCCTTTCTCTCCCACCCCCCAGCCATTGCTGGGGCTTCTAATTCTTCTGCTCTCTTGATTCGTGCCGATGTTCCCTTTGTTCCTTTGCTTTTTCCTTCGCCTCTCCATTGTTCTGCTGCTCGTATCTTTGTGGGGAAATGGTACACAATTTGTTCCATTTATCTCCCCCCGAGTGTCCCGCTCTCTCTTCCTGATTTGAAACACCTCCTAGACTCCTTGCCGGAGCCTGTGCTCCTGCTGGGTGACTTCAATTGTCGTCATTCTCTTTGGGGTGACGTTCTGACGAATACCCGGGGTCGCCTCCTTGAGCCGTTTCTCCTCTCTTCTTCCCTGTCTCTTCTGAATTCTGGTGAGCCGACTCATCTGGACTCTCGGACTCGCACCCTTTCTTGTCTTGATCTTTCTCTCTGCTCTTCTTCTCTTTACTTAGATTTCACGTGGCAGGTTCTTGATGACCTCCATGGAAGTGATCATTTCCCCATCCTTGTTTCCTTTTTCTCTTTTCGCCCTTCCCTCTCTTTCCCTAGGTGGCAGTTTGCTAAGGCAGACTGGACCCTATTTACCCTCAGTGCTGCTCTCTCTGACCTCTCCCTTATGCCTCTCTCTCGCGCTCTCCTCCTTTTTCATGATACTGTCTTCAACGCTGCCCTCCGCTCTATTCCTCGCTCTTCCTCTCGGGGTCCACGGAAGTGCGTTCCCTGGTGGAATGCAGACTGTGCTCGGGCTGTCCGCTGTAAGCGTGCAGCCTGGAAGAGGCACCGCCATAGGCAGACGACCGATTCTTTTCTTTTCTTTTGGAAAGCGAGTGCGGTGGCCCGTAGGGCCATCCGTACGGCTAAACGTGAATGTTGGGCATCTTATGTCTCAACAATTACGTCCGAAACCCCTCTGGCCCAGATCTGGAAGCGTATCCGCAAGATAGCGGGTAAGTTCGTTCCCGATGTTTCACCGGTCCTTCACCTCCATGATACTCTTGTGGCGGACCCGTTGCAGGTCGCTTCCGAACTGGGTTCCCACTTTTCTTCTGTTAGCTCTGGTCTTCATCTTCCCCAATCTTTCCTTCTTCGTAAACCTGTCCTTGAGTCTCGTCCTTTAGATTTCTGCACTCATCTTCAGCTTCCCTATAATGATCCCTTCTCACTCTCTGAACTTCGTTCTGCCCTGGCCCTCTGCGGTTCTACGGCGGCGGGCTCCGATGGTATTCATTATGAGATGCTTCGCCATCTCCCTCCGAGCACGTCTCAGTATTTACTGAGTCTGTATAATCGGATCTGGGAGTCGTCGTCAGTCCCTGAGGACTGGCTCGATGCCGTTGTCCTCCCTGTTCGCAAACCGGGGTCTCTGGGTACTTCCCCTAAGGACTTTCGCCCTATTGCTCTCACAAGTTGTGTCTGCAAACTCTTTGAACGTATGGTTAACGTTCGTCTGATGTGGTTCCTGGAACACCATCACCTCCTCTCCCCTTCTCAATTTGGTTTCCGCAAGTGCCGCAGCACGACAGATGTCCTGGTGAACTTGGAGGTCTATATTCGTACTGCTCTTGCTGCGAAGACCTCCGTTGTTGCCGTCCTTTTTGACCTGGAAAAGGCTTATGACAACACTTGGCGTTATCATATCCTATCTCAACTTCATTCTTTTGGCCTTCGTGGTCATCTCCCTCTCTTTCTCCGTGGCTTCCTCTCTCGTCGTTCCTTTCGGGTGCGCCTTGGTACCGCTCTCTCTCCCTCTTTTCAGCAATACGAAGGTGTGCCCCAGGGTAGTGTTCTGAGCACTACTCTTTTTCTAGTTGCCCTCAATGGTCTTCTTTCCTCTCTTCCTTCTGGTGTCTTCTCCACTCTCTATGTCGATGATCTTACCCTTTGTTGTCAGGGTGATGATTCGCCTCTCCTTCAACGCCGGCTTCAACTTGCAATTGATGCCGTGTCGTCTTGGGCCACTGATCATGGCTTCAAGTTCTCTACTTCTAAGACTTGTGCCATGACTTTTACGCGGAAACGGGTTGTTCTTCGTCCCTCTTTGTCACTTTATGGTCATCCCCTTCAATACAAAGATTCCGCGAAGCTTTTGGGGTTATTCCTTGACACTCGTTTGTCTTGGTCTCCCCATATCTCTTACCTCCGTGTTGAGTGCTCTAAGGCTCTTACCCTCCTTCGGGTCTTGTCCCATACTTCTTGGGGGACAGATAGGCGCACTCTCCTTGCTTTACATTCCTCTCTCGTCCTGTCTAAGCTCGATTATGGTTGCCCTGCTTACTTGTCTGCTTCTCCTTCTACTCTTCGCCGTCTTGATGCTTTGCACCATACTGGGTTGCGCCTCAGTTCTGGTGCCTTTTGTTCGACTCCCGTCCTTAGCTTGTATGTTGACACTGGCTTCCTGTCTCTCCAGGACCGCCGTGATCGCTACTGTCTTCGCTATCTTGCGCGGTCCTTGCAACATCCTTCCTCTCGCCTCTGTCGTGCTTTAACTTTTACCCCTCCTGCGGTTCCTGTTCCTCTTCACCGCCTCCCTCTTTCTGTCCGGTTATCTCGCCTGCAGGATTCTCTTTCCGTTCGTATTTCTGATGTTTCTCCTCGTGTTGTTCCTTCTTTGCCCCCGTGGAGGGTCCCTCTTCCGCGGTTTTGTACATCCTTGACCCATATCACTAAAGCTTTTACCCCTCCTACGGTTCTAAAACGCCTTTTCCTCGAGCACTTTTCTTCTCACTCCCGCTCCGTTTCTGTCTTCACCGATGGGTCTAAGTCAGCGGACGGTGTTGGCTACTCTGTTGTTTTTCCTGATCGCACTTATATGTGTCGCTTGCCTCCGGAGACTAGTATCTTTACAGCGGAACTTTATGCTATTCTCTATGCTCTTCGTCTCCTGCTTTCTCGTTGTCAGTCTTCCTTTGTAGTTGTTGTTGACTCTCGTAGTGCCCTCATGGCTCTCGGGTCCTTTAATCCGGTTCATCCAGTGGTTGTCGAGATCCAGCATTGGCTGTTTCTCGTTCACAGTAAATTTAAGTCGGTTGAGTTTTGTTGGGTTCCCAGCCATATTGGTGTGTCTTTAAATGAGCGTGCGGATGCTGCCGCCAAGGAAGCTGTCCGCTCTTGTCCCATCTCTCGTAAGGGCATTCCGTATTCCGACTTTTACCCGGTTATCCATTCCTCAGTCCTTACCCGTTGGCAGGCTTCTTGGTTGTCTGTTACTGGTAACAAGCTACGTACTCTTAAATGTTGTGTTTCCTCGTGGCAGTCCTCCTTCCACCGTAACCGGCGGTGGGAAACAGCTCTGGCGAGGTTGCGTATTGGCCATACTCGCTTAACCCATGGTCACTTGATGGAGCACCGCCCTGCTCCTTATTGTCCTAGTTGCATTGTCCCTCTTACGGTCGTACATGTCCTTCTTGAATGTCCTGACTTCCAGGACGAGCGTGTGTCTTGCTTTCCGACCGCCCCTCGCGGTCACCTGTCCCTCGATAGAATTCTTGGTGACTCGGATACTTTTGATATCGTTCGCCTTATGCGTTTTTGTTCTCGTATTGGCATCCTTGGTGATATTTAGCGCCCTCTGATTATTTTGCGTATTTGATGGTGCTACATAGCCTTCCCGGTTTGGTGCCTTCTTTTGATAATTACTTACTTACTTACTTGATCTGAGCTATGCGCTCCTCTCACTTCAGCTGAGCTTCAAGCTGAATCTTCATTATTTCCAGCTTTATGCTTCTGCTGCTTCCTTCGTTGCTCCAGTTCCTACCAACACTGGTAGGTGCTTGGGACGGTCCTTCCCAGGAGGCCTCCTCTCAGGCCTTGAGCTGAGCCATGATCTCAATCTGCCGTTCCGCCACCTTGGAGGACCTCAACTTTAACCCAAAGTGGTCCGCCACTAGCTGCAGCTGGGCCTTGCTGCACTCTTCCAGCACCTGCTTGTCCCTCGACTCAATAAATTTCTTCACTCTATCATCCTCCATCTCTAGGCTATTGAGTAATCTTATACAAGGAAATACACTAGCGAGCAGTGTAAACCGAGACCAATATCGACCTTAGTACACTCGTCACTGCACTTGTAATCCTTGACAACACCGTTGTTCGATAATCCTGGCAAGGTCGCCACTGTCAAGGTTCTCACCCCTTCCTACCTTGTATAGTTAGGGCCGCTCCCACGGGTCCTCGCCCCTCCGTACCCTGGTGCCACTGCTCGCCCTGGGGCTCCCCAGTCTACCAAGGGCTGGCCTTATGCCCCTAGTGAGTGAAGAGGTTTAAGCCCTTTGGCCTCACAGCTGAACCTGCCCATCTTGACACTGGGATACTCTATCTCTTTCGGGTTTTTATACTCGTGTCCCAGCAACACGTCAATGGTCTCATTAGTTATCTTAAATCAAGGATGCAATCTCATGTGCAGTGCAAGGTGACATAAATGGTTTCACTCAAAATAGCCCTAGAGAATGGAGGCTCACTCAAATACATTGGTAAGATTAAAAGTTTACTGAAGAAAATATATACACTTGTGTAAAGAAATAATACAGGTAGAATTGTCCGATGGCAGCAACCTCCTCCCGTCGCGTCTCTGGCAACACGGTTAGCTGACTGGGTCCACTAGTCAGTCGGCGGGCACACACCTCGCACCTCTGGCAACATGATCAGCTGGCTGGGTCCAACTGTTAAACCGGCAGGGACACGCCTCGCGCCTCTGGCAACACTATCAGCTGAATGATTCAAAGTTCGTTTCTGACTTCTTGAAAACCAGCCACTACTTCCATATACAATAACGTCACCGCATCTACATATTTATGTTCCACCACCAACTCATGCCTACATGAGCTCCTTGGCTCCTAGCCTAACACTCTGTCACATAGACAATAAATGGTAACAAGAAATGTTCAGAATATACAGAATATCCTAGCTCACCTAGATCAAAGGGGTAAAGGGAGGGACAATTATCTACTTTACTTCATTCCGATACAAAGCCGACACGTCCTCTGGCGAGGGATGGTGAGGTTCCTGGTCCTGACATCTGGTCTTCCGTTGATCAGTTCCCACACACAAGTTCCTCAGTTGTCCTTGTAGTAGCGCGTCTTCGCTGTCCTCACACTCGGCAGGAACAGTCCTCCTCCTCCTCCCCTCCGTGGTGCCTCCTTGCCGTGGTGAGGGGCTCACATAAACCTCCCTTGGACCTGTGCGGGTGCCTGTGCCCACTCTCCTGCCCCCTCTTTGGGTGGTGTACGTGCTGAAGGGCACCATGTAGGGGCCTTGTGAGTCATCAGACCACCTGCTGGAGGGGTCGCCTGTGAGAGGCCGCCCTGAGTGGATGGTTGGATGTCCAGGCTGGGGGGATAGGGGGACTGGGGTCTTAGCACCAGTGTGGGAGAATGAACGAAGTAGTAGGACTTCCCTGTTGAAAAGGGGGAGCACCGCTGGGGACGACACACCCTTCCTGCACTGGCCTGCGCTCGGCCTCCCTGGCTGCCCTGGTAGGTGGTATCTCTTGGTTCCAGGTCCCATCTCTTATATATTGGTTTGCTGTATGGATGACGACTTGACTTCTCTTACCCAGGCTCATGGGGTGGGCGACCAGGCCCCTGAGTCGGACCGTCCTGGAAGACCGGGATCTGTAGCCCCCGCTACAGGACCCGGTTTAGGCCCAGACTGGACTCTTCCTCCCTGCTCCCCTCCCTCCTCTGTGGTTGGGTTGAGCCCCAAGCCTGCTGTGGTGACCGTCTCGTCCCCTTGCACGGCTCCATCTCTTCTTGTGAATACTGCACCTTTCGACCCGTCTCTCTCTAAGGGTTCTCATCGCCGTCCCCGCCACAGCCGCTCTCGTATGCTCCCTTCCCATCCTACATGCTTTATTTGGTCCTGCTACGTGGACTAAGTACTTTGACCTCCAACCTTTAGATTCAACTCCTCCTGACGATTTTTCCTTTCATAGGCATCTTGTTGATTCCGTGGATGCCTCTGTCACTTTCAACCCCACTCGTCTTGGTACCCGTGTCGTTGCTGTTCCTTCTCAGGATGCGGCCACCCGCTTGGCCGCCTTATCCTGCCTTGGCGAGACCCCTGTTTGAGTCTCGAAGAACGCTCGGTTGAATGCCAGTGTTGGCACTGTTCTCCTCCCGCACCATGTTGCGACCGGTGTTAGGGATCTCAAGGACTGCCACGAGGATATCAAGCATATCCTCGAGGTCCAGGGTCATTCTGTCCTCCAGGTGGATACATTTACTCGTCCCCCTTGTGGTCATCGCCGTCTGCCCCTTCGGGTTGTGAAGGTTACCTTTGATGGTAGGACCCTTCCACCCTCTGTCATTCTTGCTGGTGCCAGATGCTCTGTTCGGGAATATATTCCATCTCCTCAGCTCTGCGGTAAGTGCTGGAGGTTTGGGCATGGTACCCTCAACTGCTCTAGTCCTGTCTCTCTCTGTCCCCTGTGTGGAAGCGAGGGTCACTCTAAGTTGGAGTGCACTTCTCTCCAGGCCCGCTGCCTCAATTGCGGTGAGGCCCACCCTGCCTTCTCCCGTGTGTGTATTCGTTACAAACTTGAGGCGGCTGTCCTCAACTTGAAGCACCGGGACCGTTTGTCTTTTCCTGAGGCTCGGCGCCAAGTTCATCGTCTCCCCTCTTTCACTGGTGTCTCCTATGCTCGCGTGGTGCGCTCTTCCTCTCCTCATCCTTCCCGCCTTGCTCAGTCTCACAACCGTTTCCGAGCCTTAGACCCGGACACACCCACCACCACCTCCCCTGTTTTCCTCTGTTCTGTTCCGAAGGATCCCCCTCCTGGTTCTCTGTCTAGGGCTCCCCTTCTTTCTACCCAGTCTGTCACGTCTCCTGTGTCTTCTTTTTCTTCTCCCTCTAGTCCTCCTTCCCGTCATTCTCCTCCATCTCTTGGCTCTCCACGCCGCCTTACTGTGCGGGCCGACGTCCATCGCTCTCCTGATGGTTGTGTTGTTCACTCTCGCTCTTCTTCTCCTATCGAGACGCTGGAGTCTGTTGCCCGGTACATTGTTGCTGGGACGCCCGTATCTTTGAGTCAGAAGCGAAAACCTGGCTCCTCTCCTTCCTCCTCCCCTGTCAGTAAGAAGGCTTCGCTTTCTTCTTCACCCCCTATCTCTGATTCTATTGTTCCTTCACCTCCCGCTTCGGAGGTGGAGCCCCCTGTTCCTACTGTAGGGGTTTCTTTAGCCCCCGGTTCCATCTCGGTTACTGCCCTTGCTGAGGTGCGCTCCCCTCTTTCTGCCCCTCCTCCTCCTCCAGACCCTGCTCGTCCACCTCTGGTCTGTCCTCCCGCTTCTTTCCCTCCTTCTTTACTCAGTTTACCTATGCCCCCTAACCCTGACTTCATTGACCCTGATCTTGACAATGTGCTTTTTTAGCGTGCTGTGTTCCTTCTTCACCTTTGTTTCTTCTTTGCTCTCTGTTGCTCTCCTCTCTCTCTTTGCTGATGTCTTTTCTTCAATGGAACATCCGTGGATTTTACGCCAATTTCCTTGACCTCCAACTTCTCATTTCACAGTTTTCGCCCCTTTGTGTCTGTCTCCAGGAGCCAATGCTTGGTGCTCGTTCTGGTCGCTTCTGTGGCTATTCTTTTCTCATCCCCCCCCCCAGCTGTGGTCCATAATTCTTCTGCTCTCTTGATTCGCTCCGATGTTTCCTTTGTCCTCTTACTTTTTTCCTCGCCTCTCCACTGTTCTGCCGCCCGTGTCTTTGTGCATAGATGTTACATTGTTTGTTCCATTTATCTCCCCCCCCCCCCACTGTCCCACTTTCTCTTCCCGATCTTAAACACCTAGACTCCTTGCCGGAGCCTGTGCTCCTGCTGGGTGATTTCAATTGTCGTCATGCCCTTTGGGGTGATGTGCTGACAAACACCTGGGGTCGCCTCCTTGAACCTTTCATCCTCTCTTCTTCCCTCTCCCTTCTTAATTCTGGTGAGCCCACTCATTTGGACTCTCGGACTCGTTCCCCTTCTTGTCTTGATCTTTCTCTGTGCTCGCCATCCCTTTCCTTAGATTTCGGGTTGCGGGTCCTTGATGACCTCCATGGCAGTGACCATTTTCCTATCCTTGTTAATTTTTTTCTCTTTTCGCCCTCCTCTCTACTTTCCTAGGTGGCGGTTTGCCGAGGCTGACTGGCACCTCTTTACTCTCCGTGCTACTATTTCCGACCTCTCCGTTCTGCCTCTCCCTCGCGCCCTCCTTCTTTTTCATGACACTGTCTTCGACGCTGCCCTCCACTCTATTCCTCGCTCTTCCTCTCAGGAAACGTGGAAGTGGGTTCCCTGGTGGAATATGGACTGTGCTCGGGCTGTCCACTGTAAGCGTGCAGCCTGGAAGAGACATCGCTGCCTACAAACGGTTCAGTCTTTTCTTTTGTTTCGGAAGGCGAGTGTGCTGGCCCGTAGGACCATCCGTGCGGCTAAACGTGCTTACTGGGTGTCTTATGTCTCCACCATTACATCCAAAACTCCTCTCCCACTGGTTTGGAAGCGTGTCCGCAAGATTGCGGGTAAGTTTGTTCCCGATGTCTCACCGGTCCTTCGCCTCCATAGTGCACTTGTGGCGGACCCGTTGCAGGTTACGACCGAACTGGGTTCCCATTTCTCCTCTGTTAGTTCTGGTTCTAATCTCCCCCAATCCTTCCTTCTTCGTAAGCCTCTTCTTGAATCTCATCCTTTAAATTTCTGTACCTATCTTCACCTTCCCTATAATGATCCCTTCTCTCTTTCTGAGGTTCAGTCTGCCCTGGCCCTTTGTGGTTCTACGGCAGCGGGCTCCGATGGCATTCATTATGAAATCCTTCGCCATCTCCCTCCATGCACGTCTCAATACTTATTGAGTCTGTACAATCGGGTCTGGGAGTCGTCGTTGGTCCCTGAAGACTGGCTCGATGCTGTTGTCCTCCCTGTTTGGAAACCAGGGTCTCTTGGGTCATCCCTCAAGGACTTCCGCCCTATTGCCCTCACGAGTTGTGTCTGCAAGCTCTTTGAACGTATGGTTAACGTTCGTTTGATGTGGTTCATAGAACAATATCACCACCTTTCCCCTTCTCAATTTGGTTTTCGCAAGTGATGCAGCACAACGGATGTCCTGGTGAACTTGGAGGTCTATATTCGTACTGCTTTTGCTGCGAAGACCTCCGTTGTTGCCGTCCTTTTTGACCTGGAAAAGGCTTACGACACCACTTGGCGTTATCATATTCTGTCTCAACTTCATCCTTTTGGCCTTCATGGGCACCTCCCTCTCTTCCTCCAGAGCTTCCTCTCTCGTCGTTCCTTTCGTGTGCGGCTTGGTACTCTCTCTGCCCCTTTTCGGCAGTATGAGGGTGCACCCCTGGGTAGTGTTCTGAGCACTACTCTTTTTCTAGTTGCCCTCAATGGTCTTCTTTCCTCTCTTCCTTCTGGCGTCTTCTCTGCTTTCTATGTTGATAATTTTACCCTTTGCTGTCGGGGTGATGATTCACCTCTCCTTCAACGTCGGCTTCAACTTGCGATTGATGCCGTGTCATCTTGGGCCACCGATTATGGCTTCAAGTTCTCTGCGTCTAAGACTTGTGCTATGACTTTTACTCGGAAGCATGTCATTCTTCGTCCCTCTTTGTCGCTTTATGGTCATCCCATTGTGTACAGGGATTCTGCAAAGCTCTTGGGGTTAGTCTTTGACACTCGTTTGTCTTGGTCTGCCCATATCTCTTACCTCCGAGTTGAATGCTCTAAGGCCCTTAACCTACTTAAGGTTTTGTCTCATACTTCTTGGGGAGCGGATAGGCGCTCGATTATGATAACGATTACTCGATTATGGTTGCCCTGCGTACTCTTCTGCTTCTCCTCCTACTCTTCGCCGTCTTGATGCTTTACACCATACTGGGTTGCGTCTTGGCTCTGGTGCCTTTCGTTCGACTCCCGCCCTCAGTTTGTATGTTGACACTGGCTTTCTCTTCGGGACCGCCGTGATCGCTACTGTCTTCGCTATCTTGTGCAGTCCTTACAACATCCTTCCTCTCGCCTCTGTCGTGCTTTGACTTTTCCTTCTGCTGTAGCTCCTGTTCCTCTTCATCGTCTCCCACTTTCTGTCCGGTTATCTCGCTTACAGGATTCTCTTTCTGTTCATATTTCTAATGTTTCTCCTCATATTCTTCCTTCCTTGCCTCCGTGGAGAGTCCCCCTTCCCAAGTTTTGTACGTCCTTGACTTGTATTACTAAAGCCTTTACCCCTCCTACAATTTTGAAAAGCCTCTTCCTTGAGCACTTTTCTTCACTCCCACTCTATTTCCATCTTCACCGATGGGTCTAAGTCTGCGGACGGTGTGGGCTACTCTGTTGTTTTTCCTGACTGTACTTATATGTGTCGCCTCCCTTCGGAGGCTAGCGTCTTTACAGCAGAACTTTATGCTATTCTCTATGCTCTCCGTCTCTTGCTTTCTCATTCTCATTCCTCCTTTGTGGTTGTAGTTGACTCTCGTAGTGCCCTCATGGCTCTAGGGTCCTTTAATCCTGTCCATCCGGTGGTCATCGAGATTCAACATTGGCTGTTTCTTATTTCTAGTAAATTTAAATCAGTAGAGTATTGCTGGGTTCCCAGCCATATTGGTGTTTCTTTCAATGAGCGTGCGGATGCTGCCGCTAAGGAAGCTATCCGTTCTTGTCCCATCTCCCGTAAAGGTATTCCTTATTCTGACTTTTATCCTGTTATTCATTCCTCCATCCTTGCCTGTTGGCAGGGTTGTTGGTCCTCTGTGGTTGGTAACAAGTTGCGTACTTTCAAACGTCGTGTGTCCCCGTGGCCTTCCTCCTACCATCGTAACCGGCGGTGGGAAACTGCTTTGGCACGGCTGCGGGTTGGCCATACTCGCTTAACCCACGGTCACTTAATGGAGTGCCGCCCTGCTCCTTATTGTCCGAATTGCGTTGTCCCTCTTACAGTTGTGCATATCCTTGTTGAATGTCCTGACTTCCAGGACGAGCGTGTGTCTTGCTTTCCGACCGTCCCTCACGGTCACTTGTCCCTCGATAGAATTTTAGGCGAATCGGATACTTTTGATATCGTTCGCCTTATGCGTTTTTGTTCTCGTATTGGCATTCTTGGTGATATTTAGCGCCCTCTGATTATTTCGCACTTTGATGGTGCTACATAGCCTTCCCGGTTTGGAGCCTTCTTTTGATAATTACCTTACCTTACCTCCTCCTCCTCTTCTTCAGGGTACTGGAGTCAGGTACCTGTGCCATCGTTCTCTTCCTCCTCTCCTTGCTTTGTAGACACAACTTACAGTCCAGTACAGCTTCCATTTGAATCACTTCCAGTAGATTCGGCCCGGCCATCGCTACTCGCTTGATATGTAGAATGTGGTCCGCTGGGCGTTCCAGCCGTCTCCAGCCCAACGTTCAACCCTGCTGCAGATTCTTGATAATAGAGCTCTTGACTCTCTAGCCCAGCCAATCCTTGCGTCTTGGCACTCCATGGGAGGTCTGCAGTATCAAAGTGATGCTTGAATTCACTGGTAGGGGCTCTCTAGCCTCTAGATCTGGAGCTTACTGGAGCGCATCCACTCTGTGACGGTCCGTGACGTACTCTGCCCACCCAGGCGCCTGCTGCCCCGGGAGCCCTCCACCTTGGGATGTCACACTGCCCGAGGGCTCTCGTCATTGGTCACTTCCGGCACGTGACCCTACCTGGCCAATCAGGTGCCGGCAGGCGCCGCGACGCATTGGCGGGAAACAGAATGGCTCGGCGCCATCTTGTGACTCAAAAGGGTGTAAGCCCCTTGCATAATCAAACATAAACGGCAATTTTACAGCCAACCTGACAACGCTCCACACACTCACACATGAAAATGTTTCCTAAATATCAGAGAACGCTCAGGTTATGGAGATATGACTCTTTAAGCTGGGTTAGGAGAAATATAGGGGTGGGACACCGTCACACACTGTCCACATGTGGTAATGGTGGTGACAATGTCCATATGTGATAATGGGCCTGACACTGTTCACATGTGATAATGGGGCTGACACTGTCCCTATGTGATAATGGGACTGACACTGTCCGCATGTGATAATGGGGCTGACACTGTCCCCATATGATAATGGGGCTGACACCGACCACAAGTGATAATGGGGCTGACACTGGGCCACAGGTGATAATGAGGCTGACACTGACCATAGGAGATAATGGGGCTGACACTGATCACATGTGATAATGGGGCTGACACTGACCACAGGTGATAATGGGGCTGACACTGACCATAGGAGATAATGGGGCTGACACTGACCACATGTGATAATGGGGCTGACACTGACCACAGGTGATAATGGGGCTGACACTGACCACAGGTGATAATGGGCCTGACACTGTCCACAGGTTGAGGACCTCCGCAATATGAGTGAGCCCATCAAGAGCCTGGTGGAGGCTGGCCGGGTGTTGACCGTTAAGAGGCTGGTGGAGGCTGGCCGGGTGTTCACCGTCAAGGAAGACCAAGATGGCCGCCGCTCTGCCAGGGTAACTCTACAAGACGAAGAGCTGTACCTCCACCCACTCCTGCATCAGCCCATGCCCACCCACGCCCACACCCTCCAGGTTACTTTATTATACCCACTAGTCGTACTGACATTACTGACTTACAGAGTTTTGATAACTAATATGATAAAATTTTGATACACAGTTATCAGCATGATTTATTTTATCTTCTGCAGGAGAGTGAGGTTGTGGGGCTACTGGACCCGTCCTGCACCCTGGCGTTCCTTGACCTTGGGTGGGCAGGGTCAACAAGAGGGCGGGTCACCATCCAGCTGACCCCTGATACTCCACTGGCCAAACAATTTATGTTGTTGTGTACGGGCCAGCAGGGCCACACCTACCACAACACTAAACTGTTGCGGGTGAGGGACAAGGGTCAGCCACGGGAGCGTGTGGCGGGTGGAGATTACGAGAGAAATGATGGTGAGGGAGGAGCCCCACTGCTGCCTGACCTCCAGGGTCAGTACCGGGAGTCAGGCCGGGCAGGAGCTGTGTTGTCCAGGTGGGGGCCTAGTAATCACAGGAGTGCCCAGTTCCGCATCGTCACCAGGGACCGCCAGGATGGTCAAAAGTGGGCATGGGTCTTTGGTGAAGTGGTGAGTGGACTGGATGTGGTGAGGGCAGCAGTCAACCACCGTGACATCACGGAGGTGACGGTGGTGGACTGTGGTGTTATGCTGCCACTCTAGTTCACTGTATCCTCACCACCACCACCATCACTACTGTGGTGTTGTGCTGCCACTCTAGTTCACTGTACCACCACCATCACTACTGTGGTGTTGTGCTGCCACTCTAGTTCACTGTATCACCACCATCACTACTACGGTGTTGGGCTGCCACTCTAGTTCATTGTTGCACCACCATCACTACTGTGGTGTTTTGCTGCCACTCTAGTTCACTGTACCCTCACCACCACCACTACTGTGGTGTTGTGCTGCCACTCTAGTTCACTATACCACCACTATCACTACTGTGGTGTTGTGCTGCTACTCTAGTTCACTGTACCACCACTATCACTACCGTGGTGTTGTGCTGCTACTCTAGTTCACTGTACCACCACCATCACTACCGTGGTGTTGTGCTGCGTCTCTGGTTCACTGTACCACCACCATCACTACTGTGGTGTTGTGCTGCGTCTCTGGTTCATTGTACCACCACCATCACTACTGTGGTATTGTGCTGCCACTCTAGTTCACCATCACTATCACTGGCAATATATCCGCTGATATATTACTTCCTAACTTAAACTAATATGTCACCACTGTTGCACAATCACTGGTATTTCACTATCATCTCACTATCACTGGTATAACCATCACTGTCACTGCTATATCATCATTACCTCACTGTCACTGCTCTATCGCCATCACCTCACTATCGCTGCTGTATCACAATTACCTCACTATCACTGCTATATCGCCATCACCTCACTATCACTTCTATATAACCTTCACCTCACCAACATTGCTATATCACCTTCACCTCACTATCAGTGTTACATCCACTACTGCTATATCATCATCACTTCAGGGTCACTGCTATACTACCATCACCTCACTAACACTGTTATATCACCATCAACTCACTATCACTGCTATATCACTGCTATATCACCATCATGTCACTATCATTGTTATATCTCCATTACTGCTATATCACCACCTCACTGTCACTGCTCTATTACCATCACCTCACTAACACTGCTATATCACCATCACCTCACTATCACTGCTAATATCACCATCACCTCATTATCACTGTTATATCACCTCGCTATCCCTGGTATATCACCATCACATCACTATCACTGTTATATCAGCATCACCTCATTATCACTGCTATATCACCATCACCTCACTATCACATATCACCATTACCTCACTATCACTGCTATATCACCATCATATCACTATCACCTCACTGCTATATCACCATCATATCACTATCACCTCACTGCTATATCACCTTCACACTTATCACTGCTATATCACCACCTCATTATCATTGCTAAATCACCATCACCACACTATTACTGCTGTCACCATCACCTCACTATCACTGCTATAACACCATCACCTCACTATCACTGCTATATCACCATCACCTCACTATCACTGCTAATATCACCATCACCTCATTATCACTGCTATATCACCATCACCTCACTATCACTGCTATATCACCATCACCTCACTATCACTGCTATATCACCATCACCTCACTATCACTGCTAATATCACCATCACCTCATTATCACTGCTATATCACCATCCCCTCACTATCGCTCAGGTAACACACATGGGGTCAAACCCTGACCCAGATGAGGAACAAAACTTAGCTGTGGATAAGTTGCCATGTATATTTTACACCAAAATATAACAATGCAATATATATATATTATTTCATTATCCATAGTGTATCTCTACAGTTGTAAATTGGGCTGTGCTTGTTATTCTATAAATAATATTACTGCTGAACACTACTAATTATTATGTTGTTATGATCCCAGGTAGCTGGTAAACGAGTCTACCTCCTGTCAGTTATTTAGCAAACCTGACCTAACTAAGCGGTCAAAGGAAATATAGACATGTAAATAAGCATTAAATACTAAGGTAATATTGATGAACAGTTTAAAAGCATGGGCAGAGGATAAATATGCAAATAAATTACTTGACATGAGATGTGGAGAGTTTGTTGGTAAGGTATGAGGCTTACGACATGGGTCTTGCCCTTACTCGAGCAGCAGAGGTCGTGAGAGGAGGTTATCTTGTTATCTTGAGGTTATCTTGATGATTTCGGGGCTTAGCGTCCCCGCGGCCCGGTCCTCGACCAGGCCTCCTTTTTGTTACACCCCCCCCTCCAAGGAAGCAGCTGACTAACTCCCAAGTACCTATTTACTGCTAGGTAACAGGGACATCAGGATGAAAGAAACATTTTGCCCATTTGTGTATGCCTTCACCGGGGATCGAACCCAGAACCTCAGGACTATGAATTCGAAGCGCTGTCCACCCAGCTGTCAGGTGCCCTTTGACACCTGACAGCGTGGAGGAGGCTGCATTGACTTTAGGTTCCTGGCAGTGAGGGAAGAATCTCTAGTTTCGTGCTCCATCAAGAGGAGGAACTAGCCAGGGGTTCATGTATGAAGTCTGGGGACGACTTAGTGTTCGAGTCAAGACCAGGAGGGGCTCGTGAAGCAGTTTAATAGGGATTTTGTAGGGGACGAGGATCGCCAATGTGGAAGACTGGGGTTTGAGCGCACCCTGCACCCGACGAATTCTGTGGTAAGTCATTTTGACCAGTTGCTAGTGACTGCCTGTTGTTGATCGTGTGCCCAGCGATCGTGGCAAGTGTTTGTAGATACGTTAGGCATATTTTATTAAGGCAGAAAGCTTAAATAAGAGAGTAAAGATGAGAGAACCAGCTGAAGGAGGCGGCAAGGCGTCGTCCCTCGCCAAGTGCTTCTGGCCAACTGAGGGAGGCGGGAGTGGCTGCCTCGAGGGAGGAGAGGCCGCCCAGGGGAGGTGGAGTAAGGCCTCTTCCAAACGTGGGGGAGTCCCCACGCGGCGTGCGGGAATTTAAAGAGATGTAGAGTGAAGATACGTATGTTAGGTGAATATTTTAGTTATACTGTATGTTAGTAGGGAAACATTTTTATTGGCTTGTCAATGGGAATTACCGGTTTGTTTGGAGAAGGAGTTGATGGGAGAACTTCGAGGACAGAGAAGAAGTTAGCGGATGGAACTCCAAGGCTGTAGAAGGAATACTGAACTCTGTGGAAGAGCATAGCCCCCATAGTGAGGAGCTGGACTTCAAACTGTGTTCAGCAACAGTGAAGTGAAGTTGCACGTGTTTGTGGAATCAGTGGTGGAGCATCACTGGTGTTCAAGGAAAGCGTCATTGTGTAGCAGTCTGGGAGAGCTGCAGAAGACCCTGGTGGACAGTTCTGAGAGAACTTAGAGATATACAGGGTAGTGAGCCTCTAGATGCAGAGCAGAGGTTCACGGTGACTACTTATAATGTATTAGGAGAGTGCTTGAATGTCATTGGCGTGTGAGATGCAGTGGAAGGTGGGTGATGGACCATTTTTGTGTGTGTTGAGGAATTTCTATGCAGATGTTTCTAGTGTTACAGCTATAGGCTAAGTTTCATATACATATTGGGGCTGATTATGTAATATAATTACGACAAGATTTAACCCTTTTGGTGGGGGGGGGGAGTAATAAGTGGCAAGCCAGGAGTTGGGTAACCACCTGATATAGACGGCTGGTGAAACCAGGAGGGTATTGGATTGCAACCAGGTTTTGGTAGCTTAAAGTGTTTAGGTTAATGTTCTTATTTCTTTTATGTAAGTGTACTGTACATGTTCTTTGTCTATTAAATGTTCATAGTTAACAGGTGTTTGCCCTTGTCCATGTGAGGCTTCCCAGAAAGCAGGAGAGAGAAAGGATCACAGCTGTGGACAGGGTGGTTAGGAATACTAATTCAGAAAAGGAGGATTGAGGAGATCATACCAAGCAAGAAGAGAGTGGGAAGTCACGGTGGCTCAAGTAGAGTGTTGTTGTTGTTGTGTTGATTTAGGGGCGACGACGATCGTAGGATCGGATGCGCCCCGGCTGCCTGATACCGGGAAATAGCGGAGGGATGGGGTCCCTATAGTTTCTTTAGGCCATAGACCCTACAAATTCCTCAGGCCATAAATTTTACAGTCTCTTCAGGCCACGGACATGACGGATGAAGCGGACTCAAGTAGAGTGAGTGCACAGGACAACGAGGCCAGTGTTGGTGCCGTACCCCCTAGGTACGTGAAGCTCAACCCCTCTCCAAGATCCAGAGGCGTACAGGGTGATCTCTTGAGAAAACTGCAAGCACTCTTAGAGTTTATTGTCGGTCGACTGGCGGCAACGAGAGAGTGGCTGCCGAGGTCGGTTCTCTGTTCCGGCAGAGAGTGGTTGGGGGGACGTTGTCTACCTGTACACGAGGAACAGTCTGGTATAGGGACCACAACTCTTTGGAGGTTTAAGCTCCATAAGCCCCAAACCCCTCAGGAAGTTCGGGACAGGACAGTTAATAGTAATGGCAATAATGTTTTGTAACTGTTTGTTGACAGTTTCCCTGACTGTTGCAATATTGATCCATTGTGTGATGTAATATTACCATACTGGTCCATGGTGTGTTTTGATATTACCATACTGGACCATGGTGTGTTGTGATATTACAATACTGGTCCTTCGTGTGTTGTGATATTACAATACTGGTCCTTCGTGTGTTGTGATATTACCATACCGGTTCATGGTGTGATGTGATATTACCATACTGGACCATGGTGTGATGTGATATTACCATACTGGACCATGGTGTGTTGTGATATTACCATACTGGTCCATGGTGTGATGTGATATTACCATACTGGACCATGGTGTGATGTGATATTACCATACTGGACCATGGTGTGTTGTGATATTACCATACTGGACCATGGTGTGTTGTGATATTACCATACTGGACCATGGTGTGATGTGATATTACCATACTGGACCATGGTGTGTTGTGATATTACCATACTGGACCATGGTGTGATGTGATATTACCATACTGGACCATGGTGTGTTGTGATATTACCATACTGGTCCATGGTGTGTTGTGATATTACCATACTGGACCATGGTGTGTTGTGATATTACCATACTGGTCCATGGTGTGTTGTGATATTACCATACTAGACCATGGTGTGTTGTAATATTACCATACTGGACCATGGTGTGTTGTGATATTACCATACTGGTCCATGGTGTGTTGTGATATTACCACACTGGACCATGGTGTGTTGTGATGTTACCATACTGGTCCATGTTGTGTTGTGATGTTACCATACTGGACCATGGTGTGTTGTGATATTACCATGCTGATCCATGGTTTGTTGTGATATTATCATACTGGACCATGGTGTGATGTTATATTACCATACTAGACCATGTTGTGTTGTGATATTACCATACTGGACCATGGTGTGATGTGATATTACCATGCTGGACCATGGAGTGTTGTGATATTACCATTCTGGACCATGGTGTATTGTGATATTTCCATTATGGACCATGGTGTGTTGTGATATTACCATTATGGACCATGGTGTGTGTGATATTACCATTATGGACCATGGTGTGTGTGATATTACCATTATGGACCATGGTGTGTGTGATATTACCATTCTGAACCATAGTGTATACCTAATCTTCCAGTTACCTTGTGATGATTTAGGGGCTCAACGTCCCTGTGGTCCTGACCCAAACCAAGCCTCCTGGTTCCTGAACTGGTCAACCAGGCTGTTGGATGCTGCTGCTCGCAACCTGGTATATGAATCACAGTCTGGTTTATCAGGTATCCTTTGGAGGTGTTTATCAAGTTCTCTCCTAAACACTGTAAGAGGTTGGCCAGTTATTCCGCTGATGTGCAGTGGAAGCGTGTTGAACAGTCTCGGGCCTCTGATGTTGATAGAGTTCTCTCTGAGTAACTATTGCACCTCTGTCTTTCAACTGGGTTATTACCTATTGTACCTCTGCTTTTCAGCGGGGGTATTCTGCACATCCTGCCATGCCTCCTGGTTTCATGTGGTGTTACTTCTGTGTACAGATTTAGGACCAGCCCCTCTGATATTTTCCATGTGTAAATTATTATGTATCTCTCCCAGGTGCACTCTAGAGAACACAAACCTAGGCATTTTAGTCAGTCCCAATAATGTAAATGTGTTTTCTAGTAGTAAACGATCTCTGCACGCTCTCCAGGTCAGCAATTTCTCCTTCTTTGAAAGGGGCTGCCATTGTGCAACAGTATTCCACTCTAGAGAGCACCTGCGTCTTGAGAAGAATCATCATTGGTTTAGCATCTCTGGTTTGAATGGTTCTTGTTATCCAATATGTCATTTTTCTTGCAGTTGTAACGGCTACTTTATTGTGCTCTTTAATGGTGAGGTCTTCCGACATGAGTACATCCAAACCTTTACATTGCTTTCTCGTTCTATTGTATGTTTTGACTGTGTTTTGTATATGGTTTCCCCTTTCCCTTTCCAGCCTGTTGCTGTCCCGAGGGGGCTTGGTGGGCAGCTGCCGGGGTATGATGCTCCATGGTGACAGTCCGCTGACCTTTTGAAGCCTTATGCTCCTGCTGCTGTCCTCTCCAATTTTGCTGGTTGTTTTTTCCTCTTCCTCATGTTTCGTTTTTCCTCCCCACCTCCTCTCCTTTTAGACTGTTCCCTTCCTGCTGACTTTTGGCCATTCTTAAATGTTATTTCTGATTTCTGTTTTGACGCCGGCTGTTTGGGGGTGGCACACTCTCTCACCCGTAGAACTGAGGTACGAGATGTCAAGTAAGAGGATGTTTTTACTGTCAAACTTTGCCTTTGTTGCTCAGCCCGATCTTGACAGACTGATGGCTCTTAAGGTGACGATTGCAGGGTGTAAATCCACGATGCACCCCTGGGAGGCGCCCATCTTGTCAGGAGTTATATCTTCTAATTGTGGCTCCATGGTGAGGTATGCCGGCTTATTTGTGGATGAATTTCTTTACTGTTCGTTTTTTCTTTACTGTTCGTTTTTATGCCTTTTTCTGACCCTTCTTTAACTTCTCAGACTCGTGGGGAAGGCAACCAGGCCCCCCCTAGTCGACCTGTGCTGGAAGGCCAGGCTCTGTAGCCTCGGCTACATTGGGCCCTGACCATACTACTTCTCTGATTCTCCCGACTCTTTGCTCCCCTCCCACCTCTGTGGCAGGGTTGAGAGCCAAGCCCCTAGTGGTGACTTCCTCATCACCTGGCATGGCTCCATCTCTCGTCACAACTGTGCCTTTTACCCCTCTATTACCAAGGGTACTCGGTGCCGTCACCTCTGCACGTGCATGATTCCTTCCCAGTCATCTTATTTCCCATCTTTGTGTGGTCTTGCTACGTGGACTAAGTATTTTAATATTAGTCGTGTTGTCCTTACTCGTCCTGATAATTTATTCCTTGTTGATTCGGCAGATACGTTTGTCACCATTAACCACACCCGTACTGGTACCTATGTTGTTGTTGCAGCCCCCTTCTCATTAAGCGGCTGACCGCTTGCTTTTGTTGTCCTGCATTGGAGAGATGCCTGTCCGGATCTCCAAGAATGCCAGGTTAAAGGCCAGCATTGGTACAGTTCTTCCCCCCGCACCATGTTACAACTGGTGAAAAGGAACTAAAAGAATGCCATGAAGATAATAAATACATCCTTAAGGCTCAAGGCCATTCTATCCTACAAATATTTTCACTTGACCCCCTCGTGGTCGTCGTCGTCTTCAGTTTCTTCGCGTTGTGAAAGTCACTTTTGATAGCAGATCCCTTCCATCTTCCATCATTAATGCTGGTGTTAGGGCATGGTCCCCTCAAGTGCACAATTGAGGTGTGTCTATGCCCCTTGTGTGGAACCTCGAGTTATTCTAAGTCAATACTCTTCTTCCCTAGCTCTTTGCATCAATTGCGGTGATGCCCACCCTGCCTTCTCTCATGCATGTGTGCACTACTAATTTGAGGAAGCCATGCTCAATTTGAAACATCGTGATCATTTGTCTTTTCCTGAGGCAACACACCAAGTACGCTGTCTTCCCTCTTTCTCTGGCATGTCCTATGCTCGTGTGTTGTGTTCCCCTTCTTCTCACCTCTCTCTCTTTCTCAGTTTCGCAACCGTTTCGAGGCCTTGGACCTCGACCCCACCACCACCACCTTGTATGCTCCTTTGCATTCTGAGCCACAGGATCTTCCTCCTGGTTCTCTGTCTGGTGTTTCCTTCCTTCCCTCCCAGTCCCCTCTTTACCTTCTCAGCCCCTCCTCTCTGTCTCTTGGCCCTCCTTACCGCCTGTCTGTTCGGGTCATTGTCCATCCTTCTCCCAGTGTTCTTCATGTTGACCATTCCCATTCTCCTTCTGTTGAAACTGCCGAGGCGGTCGCCTAGAACATTGCTGATGGTACGCCTGTCTCTCTATGTCAGAAATGTAAACTTGGCTCCTCTCCGTCTTCTTCCCCAGCAGGTAAGAAGGCTTCAATGTATTCCTCGTCTTCCGACTCCGACAATATCCCTGCTTCCCCTCCCATTTCAGTGGCAGAGTCACCTGTCTTTGCTATGAAGGTTTCCTTGGGCCTTGATCATCTCTTGGATGCTGCCCTTGCTTCGGTGCCCTTACCTGTTTCTGTCTTTCCTGCCCCTGATACCCTTGACCACCCCTCTCCGATGTCTCCTCCCTTTCCAGACTGTCAGTCCTCCTTTGGTCTCTCCTCCCACTCCCTTGCCTTCATTATCTTTGCTTGTTTTGCCTATGCCCCATCACCCCTGATTTCACTGATCCTGGTCCTGTTCTTCCTTAGTCTACTGTGTTCTTGTTTGCCTTTGTTTCTCCCTTGTTATCTGTGTTTCTGTTCTCTCTTTTTTGTCTATGTCTATTCTTCAATGGAATATTCGTGTGTGTTTTTTTTTTTGCCAACTTCCATGAACTCCAATTTCTAAAAATTCTTCACGCAGTTCTCCCAGCTTTGTGTTTGTCTCCCGGATCCGATGCTTGGCGCTCGTCCTGGTCCCTTCTGTGGTTATTCCTTTCTTTTTTCCCTTCCAGATTTTGCTAGGGGCCATAACTCTACTGCTCTCTTGATCCATCATGATATTCTCTTCATCCCCCTACTTTTTCAGTCACCCATTCAGTGTTTTCCGGACCTTTGTGCATAAATGGTATACAGTCTGTTTCATTTATCTCCCCCCCAAATGTCCCACTGAATGTCCCTTCCTGATCTTAAAGATCTGTTGGACTCCTTACCAGTTCCTGTGCTCCTTTTGGGTGATTTTGGGCGATTTTGGGCATGCTGACAGTTGTCAGCATGCCCTCTGGGGAGATGTTTTGACGAACACCCGGGGCCATCTTGTACCATTCCTCTCGTCTCCTCTCTCTTTTCTGAATTCTAGTGAGCCAACTCATGTTGACTCCCAAACTCCCACCATTTCCTGTCTTGATCTTTCTCTGCTCGTCGTCCCTTTATTTGGACTTCACTTGGTGGGTTCTTGATGACCTCCATAACAGTGACCTTTTTCCCATCCTTGTCAAAGGTGGTCTACCAACACCAATACGTAACGATTTCCTGAATGATTGTGATGGTGATCAATCACATCAGCCCCCCCTCACCCCAATTTAAGGGCTCAAAAATTTCTGGGAATTCTTGCAATGGAGCTTGTACCTTAAGGGTACCTTTCCTCCTTTGGCAGTGACCACAGGATTTAACGAAGTTAATGACCTCTGTTAACATACCGGGAAAGAAAGAGTGACTTGGCTTTCATGTGAGTTTTTAAAACCCCCAGATGACCTGCAATCTTGGACCATTGACGATGATCATTGACGCATGTGCGAGTCTCAACGCCGATGTTCTCAATACATCTGGGATAACCAGCTGAAAAACTGCACAATCCTTCTGTCCCTTTACATAAAATAAGACCCCATCCCTCATTTCAAAGTCGTGAATTGCTAAATTACGTTTCTTTGACGGATATTTACCTCCCTCCAAATGTTCAATAATTTTCTTCCACCTCGGTTTGTTCATCTGGAATTCTTGCATTTTTCCACTGGAAATATTTTCAATATTAAGGTTTACGTTAATCGTAGCAATGTTTCTACTCAATGTGTCAGGTACAACATGTGACGGACCAGGCTTTTACAGTATTTGAAATGAGTGAGCAGCTAGTTCATGAGACCAACGTGACATGAGAGGGCACTTAGTTCTTTTCTTAAAAATATGAGTTAAATCCCTGTGATCTGTACAAATGACAAAGTGACGTTGGAAAAGATTCGGTTCAAAATATCTGACACTTTCTACCACAGCCAAAGCTTCCCTATCCGTTGCTGAATAGCGGAACTCCGGCCACTTAACTTTCCTGCTGAAATATGCTACTGGATAAGGAAGATTGTCATTATCACATTACATTAAACACCCACCAATTGCAATGCCACTGGCGTCAGTGTGTACTTCCTACTCCTTATCAAAATCAGGTACTGCCAATACTGAGGTGGTTATGAGTTGACTTTTTAATTTTACATAAGAGTTATCATGCTCTGGTTTCCAAATGAATTTAACGTTTTTCTTAGCTCAGTTAAGGGTGCTGGTGGAACTTGGAAAACCTTCAATGTGGCGATGAAAATATCCGGCTGCCCCCAGGAACCTGCGAACATCCCTTGCCGTCTTTGGTGTTGGCATGTCAGCAATGGCACGACAGGAGTCGGGATCAGGACGGATACCGTCAGTGCTCACCTGGAATCCCAGAAACTTGAATTTCTGAGATGCCAGAGTGCATTTCCCCACATTGAGTTTGAACCTCTCCTTATCTAATAATATGAACGTCTCGGTCAAATCTTGTAAGTGCTCATCAAATGTCTTGGAGTAGATAACCACATCATCCAGGTACGATAATGAGTGCCTTCCCAAGACTAGACTGAGGATATAATTAATTGCCCTCTGAAATGACGAAGGAACTGTCTTTAACCCAAAAGGCATCTGCATGAATTGATAAGTATGAATCCCATCAGAGAAAGTGGTCTTCTCTGTCCGTCTCCGCGACTGGAATGGACCAATACGCAGATTTGGCATCCAGAGTTGAAAAGTACTTTGCTGACCCAAGCTGGTCTATTATTTCCTGTATCCGTGGCAAAGAGTACACATCACCTTTAGTAATTTCATTGACTTTCCGGTAGTCAACACGAAATCTGTAACTACCATCCAGTTTACATACCAGCACCACTGGCGACAACCATGGTGACGTACTAGGCTCTTATCACATTCTGTCTCAACATTTTCTGACACACATCCCTAATTACTTCCTTTGCCCGTTCCGGAAGCCTCCATTGACAAGTATATATAGGAGAATGATCACGTGTAGGAATAACATGTTCCATTCTATCCAGAAGACCGATTTGATCGTTTTCTGTTGCAAACAGTCTTGGGAATTTACGTAATATCCCTCTCAAAAGTTTCCTATCTGACTGTCGTATATGTTGCAAGTCCAGTACTGAGATTAACTTATCTACTTCCTGAGTATTACTATTTTTCCCTGTCTCGGTCTTTTACTTTCCCTGTTTAATATTATCTGTAACATTAAGTGTACTACATTGTGTTATGGTGGCTGGCATCTCCTCCTGGCTTTGATACTGAAAAATTCCTGTCTTTTCCACAATCGTAGCCTGAGACAACCTATCACCTGCCCTGAAACGATAGGTTTTGTGCGAGAGATTGACAACTGGAATAAGGGCACCTTTATCAAGCACTGTAATTAAATGATGAGGGATCAACAACCTGTCACATCTCCCAGCCACCTGAAGGGTGGTACTTGGTGCAATGTAACGTCCCACTGATACTTTAATAAATTTAACTGAATGGGGTGGGCAACATTGTTTCATCAAGGCATGTAACCCACATGACTTCTTATCTGTGTCCGGAAGAGACTTAAACAACAACTTAAGGTAGTGAATGTTGTACCTCTGTTTCTTACTAATTGAAGCAACCACTGGTGGATGATCTACCATTTTAATGGGATAAACTACGTGTCCCAACTTCAATCTGCAAGTCCTTGCTCCCTCGTGAGCAGACAGAGAAAAGTTAACTCGTCCCAGGAAATCCATTCCCAACAAAATATCTCCAGAGTATGCAAGATTCTCGACAATTTTGCAATTGTGTGGGTAAGATTCATCCTTTCCCACTTCAAAATCGAGAGTAGCCTGGCCCAAGATATTAATGTGTTGACCAATAACTGCTGTTAAATGCTTCCCGCAACGCTTAAGGTGTGTCTCTTTAACTGTACTGAAGGCTGACTTTTTAATTTTAACTTTTTTAAAACCATCTTTAATATTGACTTTAATATTGACCTCTGCGAGCCTGAAAACCCTACTGCTGCCAGCTTCCTCAACTGTATGAATTCCTGCTTCCTCATACCCTTAATCACTAGACCTACTAGAATCACTGATAGTACTGCCACGGCTCATGATCACATCTGGACCAACATAACCTCTCCACTTACTTCAGGGATAATCATCGATAGCACTGCAGACCATTACCCCACATTTCTCCTAACTAACATTAGCAAACCACCTCTAGAGACAAGGTAGATAAGCTTTAGGCTGCACAATGAAACTGCCATAGGCAATTTTATAGCTGCTGCTGCTAATATCAACTGAGAGTCCGAATTAGGTAACATAGGGGACATCAACCTAGCAGTGCAATCTATTCTTTAAAAAACTCAGCCTTTATAACACCCATTGTCCTATGCTAACGAAACAAGTCACAACTAAAAGGCTAAACAATCCTTGGCTTACAAAGGGAATACTTAAATACATTAATAAATAACATGACCTTGAGAAGAAGTATAGATTAGGAATCGTCTCCAAAGAATTTTCAAAGAATTACTCGTCATTGCTATCTAAAATAATTAGAAGAGCCAAAACTAAATACTATGAAGATAAATTTACCCACACAAAGGGCAACATTAAGAAAACATGGAGCACAATTTCACAAATATTGGGATCAAAGAAGAGTTTAAATAACAAACCAATACTCCTGTCAAATAACGATGGTCAGCTTACAGCCACTGATACTGCTATTGAGTTCAATAGGTTCTTCTCTTCCATTGGGTCATCCCTTGCAAATGATATTCCATCTTCCAGTACTGTTGTTCAGGATTATCTTACAGGTAACTATCCACAGTCTCTGTACCTAACGCCTGCAAATTCCACCGATGTTAATGAGATAATCCTTTCCCTTAAAACCAAGTCTAGTGCCCATGAGGAGATACCAACTTTAATTTACAAAAAAGCCTCCAGATCTTTAGCCTCTGCTATTGCATTGCTCTTCAACAAGTCACTTGAACTCAAAACCTTTCCAGATATTCTTAAAAAAAAATAGCGAGAGTAACCCCTGTCCACAAATGTGGTGATGTTAACAATGTTAACAACATTGATGTTAACAACCACAGACCTATATCAATCCTCCCAAAAAAAATTGAAAAACTAATCTACAAGCAGCTTTACTCTTATCTAGCCAAACACAATGTACTTAGCTCTTGTCAATATGGCTTCAGACCCCCAAAAAGGCACTAACGATGCACTTATTAGTATGATTAACTTGATACATGCAGCTCTTGATAAAAATGAGTTCCCTGTTGGGTTATTTGTGGACCTGCGTAAGACTTTTGACACTGTCAACCACCAAAACCTTCTTCTTAAATTACATCATTATGGAGTCAGAGGTCACTCTCTGCAATACCTCAAATCTTACCTTACTGACAGGCTCCAGTATGTTTCTGTGAATAATTCAATTTCTCCCACCCTACCCATCAACATTGGTGTTCCTCAGGGCAGCATACTTGGCCCTCTCCTCTTTCTCATCTTCATTAAAGACCTTCCAAATGCCTCCCAACACCTCAAACCAATTCTAATTGCTGACGACACAACCTTCATTTATTCCAGTCCTGACCCCCTTGCTCTTAATGTCACAGTGAATACTGAGCTAAATAGAGTTCATCTTTGGCTAACTGCCAACAAACTCACCCTCAACCTTGACAAAACTTTCTATATTTTGTTTGGCAATAAATCCTCAAATCAAATAAATCTCAGGATAAATAATACCCAAATTTGTAACAAAATAGATGGCAAATTCCTTGGCGTTCTCATTGACCACAAACTTAATTTCCAGGGACACATTCTAAATATATTAAAAAAAAGTTTCAAAAACTGTTGGCATTCTTTCTAAGATTAGATATTATGTACCTCGCCCTGCCCTGGTGACGCTCTATTACTCCCTCATCTTTCCTTATCTCAACTATGGTATTTGTGCTTGGGGTTCTACTACCCAAAATCATTTACGTCCTCTAATTACTCAACACAAAGCTGCTATTAGGACAATATCCAACTCTGGCCCCAGACATCACTCTGTTCCCTACTCAAATCTCTGAATATGTTAAATATTAAGTCACTACACATCCTCTCATGTGTATTATATATATATATATATATATATATATATATATATATATATATATATATATATATATATATATATATATATATATAAAACGGTGAACTGTAATGCCAATCCTGACCTTAAAAGCTTCATTGAAGGTTGTACCAGAACCCATGAGCACCACACCAGAAACAAATGCCTTTTTGATATTCCAAGAGTACGACTTAATCAAACTATAAATGCTCTACAAATCAAGGGACCCAGAATGTGGAATGACCTTCCCAATCATGTTAAAGACTGTACCTCTCTCAACCAGTTTAAAATAAAAACTAAGCACTACCTAATTAACTCCCTGTAACCTACCTTACCCCTATAATGTCAACCCATGTCTGTTATTTTTTTAAAGTGCTGTTTGTCGACCAAATTGTATTCTTGCTGTTTTTCTGCCATGTTCCCCGCTGTATTTTTATATTTTCTCAACACATTTCATACTCTAATCTCAAGTAGTATTAAGTTTTAGTCTTTAGTGTTTTCCTGCCCGAAACGCTTTGCGTAATAGTGGCTTTAGGCATTGTATGTACTAGCTCTATCTATAAATTCATCAATATTTGTATCACCCCTTATATGTATGTACTTTACCTAAATAAACATTTGAATTTGAATTTTGAATTTGAATTTAATTTAAATGAGCATTGCTTGGCTTCCGGTATCCAAAAAACTGTCAATCTCACACCTTCCACCTTCACCTCAAAAGTAGGTCTATCAGCCAACGCACTGATCTCTCCCGAGTTATCCTTGACCCGTGTGCTCGTGCACACATACCTGTACTGGCCTCGGCCATGACACCTCCAACAAATTTCATCACAAATTTTACGTGTCCCAGAAGCCCGCTGGCTATATTCCCCAGCAACTTCTGTAGAGGCAACACTAGGAATGGGGGTAGGGGGGGGCAGAGGGGTGGAGGGGAGGTGAGGAGCAAGGTGTAGGATTAATGGAGGGAATAGGGTGGGTAACAGGAGGGGTTGGGGGGAATTGGGGAGGGAGGTGAGGGGAAGGCCAGGGGTGGGTTGTGGAGGGGGGTAGTAGACAGGAGGGTTGTGAGGTTGAGGATAGTAGGGAGGGAGGTTGTAAGGTTGCGGGTAATAGGGAGGGGGGATGTAAGGTTGGGGGTTGTAGGGAGGGGCATTGTAAGGTTGGGGGTTGTAAGCAGGGAGGGGTGCATGGGCAGGGAGGAGATATTTGAGTGTGTGCCATATTCCTCCATGAAGGAAAAACATTTCTACTAAAAAGTTAACTTTTTTTTTTATATTTTTTTTATATATAAAGCATGCAATTTAAATACAATAAAAACAATACAGAATACATAACAAAGGAAAACAATAGACTACCGGCCAGAAGGGGCGACAGAATAGCACAACAAAACACATACACGAGAAAAACGTAGAAAAATACAGCATACATCAAAGCACAAAACATAATTCAATGGCAAACAAGCAATTACAGTAACATCACAAAACAAAACCTCCAGAAAAACAAAACATACATCAAGAGGCATAGCAGGAAACAGAACAGGACAAACACAATACATTCCAAACAAACCATAAAGAATAAACACGTACAACAGGTAAAGCAATATAAAAACACCAGGTCAAACGCACAGCACAAACAATACAGGAATAAAAAACACACACCAAGCCATCCGCCCGGTAAACAAAGAGCGAGGCCAAAATAAACAATAATAATAAACAAGCATAACACGCACACCTGAAAACAAAACAGGCACAAACACAACAACATACATGCACTGGCCTGAAGGACCAAGAATAAAACAACAAAGTACAGCAAGAAACATAACAAGACACTTCAGCACAAAACAAATCAATACAAATTAATACAAAGACACTAAACACTGGCCTGATTTGCCGACAACAAAAACAGAAACATAATGAAACACAAGAAAAAGAAACAATACCGTTAATATAAGAAATACAACAAAACAACGGTCATGAGAACAAACATAACACCGGCCTGAAGGGCGCACAATAGGTACAACACATTTCAAACAAACCACAGGTCCAAGCACACCGCAAGCACACAGACGACTAAAATGTCTCATACTTATCCGGCCACTCCGCCGCCGGGAATCGAATACAATACGCCTCCCAAAGTAACATGACGTCCTTCGTAACAGGATCATTACGAACCGTACGAGGATCAGGCATTAACTCCGGCACACCCACAATAAAACACTGAGCCCGCCGAACCCAGATGTAAGAAGGGTACCACGGAACAGGACACACGCGGTCAATGATGTCAAACCGCAAAGGATGCTCATCATCATGCGGCACTCCGGAGGCCAAGATGATAGGGAGAGGCTCCTTCCCACGAGGCCGGCAATGGGCAGCGCACTGGGAGCCTCCTCGACTGCCTCACAGGGCCCTGCGTCAACCACTGAGCGTTGTACCTGCTGGGGCCCCCCACCGTTGGCATCCTTCTTCAGCACCAGCTTGATGCCTCGGCTCGCACCAGAACCCACACCACCCACGTCTGGAGGAGCAACCACCTCCGACTGCGTAGAACCTTCTGCAGGAGAAAGAACAGGAGGTAAATCAGACGCACAACCATCGTCAACAGCAGACACATGGACATCAGCCACCACCAGCGACGTAGAGCGCGAAGTACCCGGAATCGCCACATCATCTCCCGAAGCTCCACCTGCGTCGTAGTCCTCCACATCAGCCCAAGCAGTAGAAGAACGCCTGGAACGCTTGGGCACTGGCCGCACATCCTCACAGCCGGAGGCGGACCTAGAACCCCGGGCCTCCCGAACCGGGCGAACCAACGCCCGTCGCAGTACGGCAGCAGCCTCAACCACATGGGGAACCGGGCCTCACACAACAGGACGCTCCGCAGCCCCCCCAACACCCAGCACAGCCGTAACACCTGGCGAGGGTGCAGGACCAGGCACAGCAGCAAGAGACGAGGAAGACGAAGACGACTCGCAGAGACCATCCAGAAGACCCTCGGGAGCAACAGGCACAGCGAAGTGACCAGCGACAGGAGCCACCGGAACACTCGGCG
This sequence comes from Procambarus clarkii, assembly GCF_040958095.1. Taxonomy (NCBI): domain Eukaryota; kingdom Metazoa; phylum Arthropoda; class Malacostraca; order Decapoda; family Cambaridae; genus Procambarus; species Procambarus clarkii. The sequence continues at coordinate 24,202,029 of NC_091163.1, forward strand.
GAGGGACAACAACCACCGGGGGCATGTCGGGTGACGCAGGGGGGGCCGCATCAGCAGCGAATGGGACCTGCCCCTCTTCATCTCCGGAATCCACGCCCTGAGGGAGCGGCGGGAAATCCTCTTCCCGAAACAAGTTAACAGGTGCAGCAGGGGCTTCAGAGCACCCGGCAACCTGATGCCCTAACTGGCCACACCGGAAACAAGTACGGGGCTGCCGGGCATAATACACCCGAACGTAGTAACCCAGCAGCCGGACAGAAGATGGGATATCCGACCGCAGGCGCATACCTAAGGTACGGACGTTCGTCTGCTTCCCAGCATACTTCCCCGAGGAATGCGTGTTCACCCGCACGCTGATGACAGCACCATACCTCCCGAAGAAGCGCCGGAGAAGGTCTTCAGGGAACTCCAGGGGCGCACCCTAGAACTCCAACGGCCTCCTCACGGAGTCAAATGCAGTATTTGGAGCTTTCACAGAAACCTATGCAGGGGAATTGTTGGACAGTGAGATCTGGATTCCAGGATATAACCTACACAGGTGTGACAGGAAAATTAGGTCACATGGAGGAGTGGGTCTGTACATTAGGGAAGACCTTGTATGCTCGGAGCTCCTAAACATTACAAATGAGGTGGTAGAGGTACTGGGATTAAAAATAGAGAAAATAAATTTAGTGATTATTCTAATATACAAACCGCCAGATGCAACGGCTGAGGAATTCACAGAACAGATAAACAAAATAGAGAATAGCCTTGATAATTTGGAGAACCCGATACCTGATATTATCTTCCTAGGTGACTTCAACTTGCCTAGTCTCAGGTGGAAAATAGCAAACAATAATATTATACCAGGAAATCTATCGGGACCTAACCAACCACAGATTAAAGAACTACTTAGTTTCTGTGACAAATTTTCACTCAATCAGCAGATATCGGAGCCAACGAGAAATGAAAATATTCTAGATCTGGTCTTTACGAGCAATGAAGACATTATCAGAGACATTACGATATCAGATACCACATACTCAGATCACAAGCTCATTGAAGTGCAAACGACCATCAATACTCAGAATAGACCTAAAACGTTGATAAAGCGAGAGGGGTTATTCAGTAAATTCAATTTTAATAATAAAAGGATAGACTGGGAGATAATAAACAGGGAACTTACAAACATTCCATGGGAAACTGTTCTAAGTAATACAAGTCCTACAGAAGGAATAGAAAAACTGACTTTGGAGGCGTATCAAGTCTGTCTGAAACATGTTCCTTTGAGGAAAGCCAGAAAGAGATCTAACGTAGAAAGAGAACGCAGATGACACTATAAACGCAGGAAAAAAAATAACGGAACTGCTTATGCAGACACGAATTTCCCGTCAAAGAAGGAATAATTTAAATAGGGAGATTGAAGAAATCGAGCGGATATTGAAACACTCATATGAAACTGAAGAAAGGCAGTTAGAACAGAAAGCAATTCAGGAAATAAAGAAAAATCCAAAATATTTCTTCTCATATGCGAAATCAAAAGCAAAAACCACTGCCAGTATTGGACCTATTCGTACAAGTGAAGGTTCATACACAGAGGATGACAAAGAAATTAGTGAAATCCTAAAAAAGCAGTATGAGGACATGTTTAGCACTCCAATAAACAACATGAAAGTGGAAGATCCAGGCAATTTCTTTATGCGGGATATTCAAACACCTGTAAATATAACTGATATCAACACGAGCGCACTAAATTTTGAAAGAGAAATTGAAAACATGCCCATGCACTCGGCCCCAGGTCCAGACTCATGGAATTCAATATTTATAAAGAAATGCAAAGTGCCGGTAGCACAGGCACTCAGTATAGTGTGGAGGAAGAGCTTGGACACGGGGGAGATACCAGATGCACTTAAAGTAGCAGACATAGCCCCTCTACACAAGAGAAGGAGCAAAGCATTGGCAAAGAATTATAGACCAGTTGCACTAACATCGCACATCATAAAAGTATTTGAGAGAGTGATTAGGAGTCAGGTCACCAATTTCATGGAGATCAATGACCTTCACAACCCAGGCCACCATGGATTTCAAGTGGGAAGATCATGCCTCTCACAGCTACTTGAGCACTACGACAAAGTCACTGAGGCATTAGAAGAAAAACAGAATGCTGATGTGATATACACGGACTTCGCAAAGGCTTTCGATAAATGTGACCATGGCGTGATAGCACACAAAATGAAGCCAGTGGGAATAACCGGTAAAGTAGGATGCTGGATACTCAGTTTTCTGTCAAACAGGGCTCAGCGAGTAACGGTCAACCATATAAAATCTAGTCCAAGTGCAGTTAAAAGCTCTGTACCTCAGGGTACAGTCCTTGCACCGCTTTTCCTTATTCTCATATCAGATATAGACAAAAATACAAGTCACAGCTTCGTATCATCCTTTGCAGATGACACAAAAATCAGTATGAAAATTACCAAGGCTGAAGACATTTAAAAACTTCAAGCTGATATTAATAAAGTTTTCGACTGGGCATCAGAAAATAACATGATGTTTAACAGTGATAAATTCCAGGTACTCAGGTATGGTAAAAATGAGGACCTTAAACATAATACAGAGTACAAAACACAATCAAATGTACCCATAGTAGGAAAACAGAATGTAAAGGATTTGGGAATAATAATGTCTGACGACCTAACGTTTAAGGAGCATAACCAAGCAAATACTGCGACAGCCAGAAAAATGATAGGATGGATTACGAGAACTTTCAAATCCAGGGATCCCATCACAATGGTTGTACTCTTCAAGTCACTTGTGTTGTCCCGTCTTGAGTACTGCTCATTACTCACTTCCCCCTTCAGAGCAGGAGAGATTGCTGAAATAGAGGGAATACAGAGAACATATACGGAACGCATAGACACAATATAGCACCTAGATTATTGGGATCGTCTCAAAGCCCTCCAAATGTACTCACTAGAAAGAAGACGAGAGAGATATCAAATAATATACACCTGGAAGATACTGGAGAGCCAAGTACCAAATCTACACAGTAAAATAACAAAGTACTGGAGTGAACGATATGGAAGAAAATGCAGAAAAGAACCAGTGAAGAGCAGAGGTGCCATAGGCACAATCAGAGAACACTGTATAAACATCAGAGGTCCGCGGTTGTTCAACGTCCTCCCAGCAAGCATAAGAAATATTGCCGGGACAACCGTGGACATCTTCAAGAGGAAACTAGATTTATTCCTCCAAGGAGTGCCGGACCAACTGGGCTGTGGTGGGTATGTGGGCCTGCGGGCCGCTCCAAGCAACAGCCTGGTGGACCAAACTCTCACAAGTCAAGCCTGGCCTCGGGCCGGGCTTGGGGAGTAGAAGAACGTCCAGAACCCCATCAACCAGGCACCGTGCACACTGACATATGTCAGGGCGCCACTTCGGTCCGAGACCGTAATGGAGCCGGCGCCATCCGGCAACTGCAACGAACGCCCTTCGTTCCGCCGGAGGAAGTCCCGATACTCCTCCTCCCACACGAACTTGACAATTACCCGGTGGGCCGTAACAAGCTCAACTCCATATACAGCCTCCACCGGGACACGAAGCATGTTGCACATCACCAACTCAATGGCCGGATAACCAGCCTTGCACGAGAATTCTAGTCCCACGGAATTCACCCGCAAAACAGAAGGAATTGCAAGGCCCCCATGTCAAAACGGCCACGTCAGCACGCAGCCAGGCAGGCAACAACACTCACCTCCCCAGCGAGGACCATAAATCACTTCGCTTGTTGACAGGCGATGACAGATGTTGGCGTCAGAATCTCTCTGACTACGATCCACCTATGAATGAAATTCTTGAGGAGTCTTGTTATCCTCTTCTCTAATTCGTAAATTAATACGCGGACAGATAGAAATACGCAACCGGCATCGACTACCATTTATCACTTGTGAATTTCACCTGAGCTGCTGTGCGGTGAGGACGTGTCGCTTGACTGCTTCGGTAGTTTGGGGTGTTTGCCGTTTTCGTCGGCAGGGGGTGTGGGTGTCTCTACCCTCCCTGCTGTTCCTGGTGGTGTGGACGTGGCGCTTTTGCGATGGGCGGCCATCTTCCCCTGTAGTGAGGTTCAACTCCATAGGTTTGGAATTTACTGGCCGTGCGGGATACCCTCTCGTAGAGTTGGTCATGAGTGACATGCTCAAGGTCCCGGTCATGGACGTCTACGGTGTTGAGCTGGTCACTGCTCGCCGTGTGATCATCAAGTTTATGGGAGAGGCAGTGTACCGTGACTTTCTCCGACGGTATGAGGGGCGTACTTTGCAGCTGCAGGACGGCAACGGGTCTGTGGCCATTTCAGATCGCAGCAGTGCAGTGACGTATGTGAGTGTCCATGGTGCCCCCATGGAGTTTCCTGAGATCTTCCTCCGGCGTTTCTTCCAGAGGTATGGCCATGTCGTCAGTGTGCGGATGCACTCGCTGTCTTCTGGGAAATATTCGGGTGTGAAGACCAACATTTGTACCCTCGGGATGAGAATGAGGTCGGACATTCCATCCTCTGTCCGACTTTTAGGGTACAACGTGCGGGTGTTTTATGCCTGGCAACCCCGTACTTGTTTCCGGTGTGGCATGTTTGGGCATCAGGCTGCCGGGTGCACTGCTGATCCGGTTGCTCCAGTGAATTTATTCAGTGAAGAGGATTTCCCGCCGCTCCCTCTCAAGGAGGCATCCCGGGATGAGGGGGTGAGCGTCCGGTTTGCCGATGCGGCTCCCTCTGCATCACCCGACGTTCCTCCGGTTGTTGCTGATCCTCCTCCGGGTCTTGCAGTGTCGTCAGATGATCTACCTGCTCCTGTGGATGTACCCGATGCTCCCGTGGGCCTTCCTGGTGCTCACTGTGGGGCGTCACCGTCTTCGGCTGATGCACCTGACCCTGTGTCCTCGCCTCAGGTCCCAGATGTGCTGGGTGTGGGGGTGGCTGTGGAGCATCCTGCTGTGTGTGGCCTGGTATCCCCCTGTGGTGGAGGCTGCTGCAGTTCTGTGTCGGGCGTCGGTTCGTCCGGCTAGTGGTGCCCGTGTTTCTGGGTCAGCTTCCGGCTCTGACGATATCCGGCTTGAGCCCAAACGTTCCCGGCTTTCGTCTTCTGCCTGGGCCAATGTTGGGGACTTCAGTGATTGTGGGGTCTTCGGGTGTTGACGGCGTGTCAGCGTGTTGACCGGATGCGTCGATGTCTCCGCGGCTGGTGGTGGCGGAGGCCCATGTGCCTGCTGGTGCTGGTGCCCGTGTCTCAGGAGTGCCTTCTGTTCCTTCACCACCAGGGGTGTCTCCGCAGTGGGGTGTGGTGCCTTCCGCTTCCAGGGATAGTGCGGATGCTGGGCTGGGCGTGGCCTGGTAGTGACTTTGAGAAAGGATACGCGCCGCCCTGGTTCCCTGCAGTCATCTGGTGGTGTGCCCATGGCCGCTGGTACCCCTGTGGTGGTGCCGTATGTCCGGCCCCCTCCTGTGAGGATGTGCGTTGGGGACCTGGAGGATGTGTTGCCGGCATCTGTAATGCCACCAGGTCACTGGGCAGTGATTGCCGAGTTCATGCTGGCTGAAAGGCGGAGGACTTTCATGGTGGGCTGGTTCCATGCATGTGGTATAGAGTGGCGATTACTAGCCTCCGTGAGTGATACCATCTGGGTCCCCGTTTGCGGGTGTTTGTTGCCAGGGTTCCGGATGAAATGGCGTCCCAGGTGGGTGGTCCGGACCCTTGGAGGTGGCTGCGTTGGGAGGCGTTCAATGCGCAGTTCACCCGGGTCTTGTTCTCGGGCAAATATGTCAGCTGATTTGATGTTTTTTGCTAAATGTAGTGTTGTGTGCCCCTATGGCATTTTGTTTGCCCTAATGTATTATGTGTCCGTGCCTCTCCCTTATTTGTTGCGAGGCCGGTGTTTTGGTGAGAGTGTTTTTATTCCTGTATTTGCTTTTGTGTTGTTACTTTGCCCTGTGTGTTCTATTCATGCTTTGAGTGTTGTGATTGTTTGTTGTATGCTGTGCTTTCTTGTTGTATTTCGTGTTGTTCATACTGATGTACTTTGTCGGTTCTTCAGGCTGGTGATTTTGTTTGTTTTGTTCTATACTGATATAATGTTTTATTGTTTTGTTTGCTTTGCTTGCATGTTTGTAATTGTTTTCTGGGTTTGTGTCTTGATGTGTGTTTCTCATGATTACTTTGTTCCCCTATCATGTTTTGATAATTGTTATACTGGGCTGTTGGTCCTTCTGGCCGGCGGTTTCTTGTTCTGTTTTGTTATATTTAACTTGTTTGTTTTATTGTATTTATTGTCTTTCCTTTGCATGCATGTAAAAATAAAAATAAAAAATAAAAATTATCACTTGTGAAACAAAACACTGTATACGCCGTATGAATGAAAATACGTGCGCAAAATAAAAACACAAAGCAAAGATTACGTTAATTTATTAAATGCTCGAAATTATTACTAGAATGTTTTTATAAGACTGTAATTATCTACTATATTTATTTCACACTTTAAGTTGACTGGTATCACAATTATAAAAAGAATTAAAGTAAGAATTTCTTGTCTCTAAATGCAAGTTCAATATAAATCTTAAAAAAATGAATAATTACCGAATTCTTGAACAAAATATACTGAAACTGTACAATGAATATTTCCGCGAAAGGAGCTACACTGAGTTTACTGTAAATAATTTAGTTTGAACTCTCTTTTATTTAAACAAATTTTTTTAAGTCTTGACGACTGGCGCAGACTTAATATAACACTACACTAATTGAATTGTTCAAATTTTCTATAACTCGCAGGCGCACTAGGAATGAATGACGTTATCGTAAATTTATTAACTGGCGCGATGTTTAAGACTTCAACAATTATTTACTTCCTACGCCCGACACTAACAACTGCGCTCGGAATTTTTAGCACAGCAATTGAAAACTACAATTAAGAATGAATAACACAGCATTAAATAAAAAGAGAAATAACTAAACACAAAATCGATTAAATTGTTTTATTTATCACACGTATATTGAAATCAAATTGAAAAATATATCCTACTTTACTAAGACATCCTACTAGGCAAATTTGAGAACGGTGTGTAATTTACTTGACGTACCAAAACTCAGACAGACATTACCTTAATCTTGCAAAATCGGCCAAGATGTTGAATGGCTTGCCCCGACAGGTCAAGAGACCTGTACCCCAGTAAGCCCCAAGAGACACTGACTTCAGTTCTCTTAAACTGCCCCTGGGAGACCTAAGGGTTTCCTCTGGAGCCTGGCTCCAGCTAGGAGAACCAATCAATTCAAAGGAAAACTAGAATATTATGTAAAAAATAAAAAGTAAAGCTAAACTAAAACATTGGCCCAGCCTCTCTATTCTGAGGCTGGGCCAATGGCATGGACAGGCCCTACCCTGGGGGACTCCGCCTCCACAGGCCTCCATGGCTTCAACCAATCACTACAGAGTCTTGCTCTTAGGCCAACCAAAATTCTGACTTAGCCCTGCCCCTAGGCCTCCTTGGTGACATAGGCCTGTCCTGAAAGTATGTTTTAATCCAGTAGAATTACGAACCGTCCCTACGCTACAACAGGAAACAACAGCCGTTTTATGGCTCCAGTCCCCACACTCGAAACTTGAGAACTACGGTAATGGCACTGAATTCGTCACTGGTCCTAAATCTGTCAAATGGTTAGTGGCGAAGGCAGGAGGAGAGGGGGAACGATTGGAAAAGACTGGGAGACAACCGATTGGAAGGAGGGATTAGTGAATAGGAGATTGGGAGAGGACAGGGCTGGGATGGACTCCCAGGAAGGACACCTGATCCCAAAAGTTTATGGTAAGGGAATGGCTGGACAACACGGGAGGGGAAAAAGGGAAAGGGAATGAGGCAACAGGGAAGGGGCGAATGAACGAAACAGGGAAGGGGCGAATGAACGAGGACAAGAGGAAGGGGAGAAGGGGGAGAGCCATGAACTGAGCACTAGATCATTACAGTGGGTCGACCTGGAAGGACTAGCGAAGTGGGCTGGTCGAACGCTGTGGACTTTACTCCTGGAAGGACTAGCGAAGTGGGCTGGTCGAACGCTGTGGACTTTACTCCTGGAAGGACTAGCCAAGTGGGCTGGTCAAGTGCTGTGGACTTTACTCCTGAAAGGGCTAGCCAAGTGGGCTGCTCAAGTGCTGAGCGCTAGAGACTTCACTCCTGGAGGTGCTAGCCAGTGAGGCTAAGTGAGCGCTGTGGTTGGGCGCTGTAGACTAGGCTTCTGGAAGGTACTAGCCAGTGGGGCTGGTCGGGCGTTGCCGACTTTGTTGCTTGAGGGTACCAGCGGGTGCGCAACGAAGACCTCATCAGAGGCACATTGTGGTCGTCATCCGTGAAGCAGGCTAGCGTAAGGGCTAACAACGCCAATCCGGTTGACATCACATAGACTTGTAAATATTACATTGGTGATGGGAATATAGTAACAGGTTATTTTACGTGTTCTTTTACTCTTACCTTTAAACATTATACTATATTCCCCACCAAGATTAGATTTCTCTGAACTTGAGTAGGATCATAGTTTATAAGGAACCTGGTTACGAAGAGTTTGTAACACTCTCTCTCTCTCCCTCTCTTACTCTCTTGCTCTCTATCTCTCTTGCTCTCTCTCTCTCTCTCGCTTACTCTCTCTTTCTCTCTCTCTCTCTCTCGCTTACTCTCTCTCTCTCTCCCTCTCCCTTCCTCTCTGCCCCCCCTGGCTAACCCTATCAAATCATATCAGGCAAAGGGACAAAGGTGGCAGGAGGATGCACCAGGGACACAGGGAAAGGTCAAAGTGACCAAATGAAGAAAATGCTAGCCCACGTTTGGGAGGAAATCGGGAAGGAGATGCGTGAAATGAAGAATACAATTTACAACCTGCAAAGTGAGCTGACAGCAGCAAAAAAGATCAAATCCCTCACAGAGAAAAATAATGAGGCTAAGCATCAGATAATCATTCAAAGGGAAGGTGGATATGGTGCATTGGAAGGAAATGCCACTGTACCTGAAACATTTGCGGAAATACTGAGAAAAAGCTAAGAAGCAATGGCCACAGTGAGGGAGCCAAAGGAAGGGAGCAAGCAGCAAGGTGCACCAGTCAGCTGCTGGAAAGAAAAAGATCAGTGGAAGCTGTAGGTATCAAAGAACAGGAAGGATCCAATAGGCAAGAATGGAATAGCAAGGACAGAGAGGCAGTAAATGAGATACGAAAGGAGTTAAAGATGGAAGGGGCTGAACAAAACATTGAGAAGGTTTCAGGTTGGGCTGGTAAAATAAGGATGAGACCGCCTGGTGAAGATAGTGTTTGCAAACGAGACTACTGTTCCTGCTCGTTCACACAGCTCGTAGAGTTAGGGGACACTGATAAGCATAGTCTAGAGTTAGTCACTGTCTCTAAGTATGCTCTACAAGAGTGCCTCATGAGTCAGTACAAAACAAAAGAAATACTATACTAGGATATAGAAACATGCACATGAAATATATGTAATATAATATAAATTCAAGAATATTCATAAATATATCACAATATAATCAGATGGCAAATCAACACAATAATATATATCAATTGTCTCCAGATAAAGTAATCTACTACAACGAAACTAGATTAAGCGTTAACAGACTTATCAGACATGATGTTCCCCAACTGAGTAACTCCATCAAACTGAGGTCTTCCCCAACTCTCTACCCACAATTCCCTGCTTCTGCCTCCATCCCGGAGAGGGATGGTACCTTACCTTGAGGTTACCTTGAGGTGCTTCCGGGGCTTAGCGTCCCCGCGGCCCGGTCGTCGACCAGGCCTCCTGGTTGACGGACTGATCAACCAGGCTGTTGGACGCGGCTGCTCGCAGCCTGACGTATGAGTCACAGCCTGGTTGATCAGGTATCCTTTGGAGGTGCTTATCCAGTTCTCTCTTGAACACTGTGAGGGGTCGGCCAGTTATGCCTCTTATTTGTAGTGGAAGCGTGTTGAACAGTCTCGGACCTCTGATGTTGATAGAGTTCTCTCTCAGAGTACCAGTTGCACCTCTGTTTTTCACCGGGGGTATTCTGCACATCCTGCCATGTCTTCTGGTCTCATGTGATGTTATTTCTGTGTGCAGGTTTGGGACCAGCCCCTCTAATATTTTCCACGTGTAAATTATTATGTACCTCTCCCGCCTGCGTTCAAGGGAGTACAGTTTTAGGCTCTTTAGTCGGTCCCAATAGTTTAGATGTTTTACTGAGTGGATTCTAGCAGTAAAGGATCTCTGCACGCTCTCCAGGTCAGCAATTTCTCCAGCTTTGAAAGGTGCTGTCATTGTGCAGCAGTACTCTACTCTAGAGAGCACAAGCGCTTTGAAAAGTATCATCAACGGTATAGCATCTCTAGTGTGAAAAGTTCTTGTTATCCAACCTGTCATTTTTCTTGCTGGTAAACAAATAATTTTACTTTAAATCCACAAATGAGAAAAGCAATCGTTCTCACATGGATATGAATATAAACTAAAATGTAACACCAGCTTGTGGGGGAGTAGCCAGCCTCCCTACTACACCAGCTTGTGGGGGAGTAGCCAGCCTCCCTACTACACCAGCTTGTGGGGGAGTGGCCAGCCTCCCTACTACACCAGCTTGTGGGGGAGTGGCCAGCCTCCCTACTACACCAGCTTGTGGGGGAGTAGCCAGCCTCCCTACTACACCAGCTTGTGGGGGAGTAGCCAGCCTCCCTACTACACCAGCTTGTGGGGGAGTAGCCAGCCTCCCTACTACACCAGCTTGTGGGGGAGTAACCAGTCTCCCTGCTACACCAGCTTGTGGGGGAGTAGCCAGCCACCCTACTACACCAGCTTGTGGGGGAGTAGCCAGCCTCCCTACTACACCAGCTTGTGGGGGAGTAGCCAGCCTCCCTACTACACCAGCTTGTGGGGGAGTAACCAGTCTCCCTGCTACACCAGCTTGTGGGGGAGTAGCCAGCCACCCTACTACACCAGCTTGTGGGAAAGTCACCACCCTCCCAAATACACCAGCTTGTTGGAGTGACAAAGTAGCCAGTCTCCCAACTCGTGTATCTGGCTTCATCTTGATTACTTACCCCACCAGAACTCTCTGCTATAATACAAAGTCGGGCACGTTCCTCTGGAGTGAATGCATTAGGAACTCGTGGGAAATACGCACAAAAAAGGCGGCACCAAAGTCAGATGCGGATCTCAGATAAAATTTCAGACTCTTAGCTCCGGTGCTTCATGAATAGAAATTTTCAGACCAAATTTATATAAAAACAAATAAAAATCTTTAGTATATAATGTATAAATAAAAGGGTACCCCCCCTGGCTACGCTCATGATGTTGGTGACACTAAGGGCATGATGGTCATATTAACTCCACTTAGCGCATGAGTTTAGTGGATGTGTTAACATCTCCACCACCGGCTGAGTTAGCGGGAAGTGGAAGGAGATTCCTGGTATCCCTTACTACACTTCACACATGTGTGGAGTGGGTGTACTATGGAAATACATGTTAAAACAATCACAAAATCCATATAGATGAGTAGATGAGACGCGGCGACTCATCAACCGTCAGACTTTGTAGAGTCTGACGACTCCACAAATTCAACTTAAAACAAAACTCACCACATAATGAATCCAGCAACATTAAAAGAAACTGCCAATTACACAGCTATATTTCGAGCTTACGAATGGGTCTGTGTAAAATTCTACACATACACTGATTAACTTTTACTGTAGGAAATCACTGCCATTTCTCGCCTCATAACTGCATGGATGTCCTCCACAGTGAATATATACCAGTATTCCACACCGAATAGATACCTGTATTCCACAGTGAACAGATACCAGAGTTATAATCTAGTACTCCGAGGCTAGCTAGCCACCTGGTACTATCCTTGGGCCCTCCCATCTCCCCCCAACATGTATCTATATTCTCTCCCTATTAAAAGTATTTTTATCTCCTGCCCAAAGAGGTATCTTTATATCCTGCCCAAGAAGTATCGTGATCTCATTCCCAAACAAGTATCTTTATCCCCTTTGCAACACTTCTCTCTCTTTCCGGTCTTCAGCCTTTTATATACAAAGTTCAGTCTTAATCTCGTCATTTCCTGACGTCCTAATTGCATCAAATTGTGAGTACAAGCCATTTCAACCCTTCCAGGCACCTGACACTAGCTTGCCAAGGCCCTTTATTTCTGTCAGGTGTTACCCAGCTCACAACTACCTCACACTTTCACTCATCTACTCATCTTTTACTCACACATCTATTCATCTCCTCATTTACTTATCACATACAAGCCTCCTTGTTACAAAGTGTGATGAAGCATATGCGTGCGTGCACAGGTTTTCGGGTGTGTAATGTGGGAGTGAGAGGGATGTGAAAGGCAACACATGAAAACACACACACACACACACACACACACACACACACACACACACACACACACACACACACACACACACACACACACACACACACACACACACACACACACACACACACACACACACACACAAACACACACACTCACTCACTGTTACGAACCCGGATCCAGCGTCCGAGCCTGGAGCAGTGACAACCACGCCATCTGTGAGTCAGCTCCCGAAACCCCCGCCAAACGGACGACGACACCTAGTGTGGACAGCGAGTACTGGCCTCGAGGACCAGTTTCCAGTCTGGTTCAGCGCTCAACACCGCCGCTCCTGACCTCTGGTGAGGTGGTGCTCCGACGACAGCGCCATCTATGGACTGGATACGTCAGGTGTTTGTGCCCGAGCCCGTAAGTGAGATGTATTAGTGTCCCGGTTATTGATGACGTGTCTGTTTACAGAGTCGACCTGGGACCACTGTGTTGAAGGTTGAGTCAGTCTACCCGAGGCAGCCAGTCTCCATACTGTGAAGTTTGCTGCAGCTGTTGTGACGTCGTCCCCCCGGAAGAAACACTGTGGTGTGTTAGCCTGCCATTGGAGTGGCAGTGAAAGGATTTACCCGGGACCGACTGTTGGAGACGATCATCCACTGGGGTATTGAGGACAGGAGGGTGATTTGTGATATCACACGAGACTCCTGTCAAGGGCGTACCCCTTATATCGTTCGTGGAGTGGCCGTACCAGCCTTGGTGGCTCAGTACCTGCCAGCAGACCAGCTGGACGTGTGGTTGACGGCCTCCACAACGGTGCCCCCAGTGGACCTGCGTTTTGGCTGACCTGTGGCCCGGGTAGGCTCGGCATTCTCAGAGGACACATCGTGAGGCCACGAAGAAGGCACCGAGAGTTATGGCACCAGCGTCTTCAGTAGAAGACATCAATTGTGGATTAATCCCCTTATTAAGTGTTAATACCCCTCCCCCTGTGCCCTTTTTCTTTTTATATATTTAATCGGTGATGGACATTATAATATTAAGTTCTTAGCTTTCTTTCCCTACTACCTTTAAGTTACTTGCGTCACGGATCTCATCCCTTGATAGCCACTACTGGCTTGGGAACGGATACATATATCTTCTTCTAACAACATCAGAGTGAGAACCCCGTTGCGTCCCGAGAGGGCCGTAACACACACACACACACACACACACACACACACACACACACACACACACACACACAGCCTTCAGGAACCTGTGTAAGGAATCATTCAGAATCTTGAATACCACATATGTAAGACCAATCCAGGAGTATATGGCCCCAGCATGGACCCCGTACCGTGTCAAGCACAAGACGAAACTGGAAAAAGTTCAAAGGTATATAACTATACTAGTCCCAGAACTAAGAGGCATGAGTTACGAGGAAAGGCTGCGGGAAATGCACCTTACGACACTGGAAGACACAGTTTTTCGGGTGTGTAATGTGGGAGTGAGAGGGATGTGAAAGGCAACACATGAAAACACACAGAATAAGGGGATACATGATCACTACCTAAAAAATCCTCAGGGGAATCGACAGGGTAGAAAAAAATCAACTTTTCATGACTGGTGGTACGCGAACAAGGGGACACAGGTGGAAACTGAGTACACACATGAGCCACAGGGACGTTAGAAAGAACTTTTTCAGTGTCAGAGTAGTTAACAGGTGGAATGCATTAGGAAGCGATGTGGTGGAGGTCGACTCCATACACAGTTTCAAATGTAGATGTGATAGAGCCCAG
>NC_091163.1:24221164-24223664 GCF_040958095.1 Procambarus clarkii
TCCTTGAAATAAAAAGTGAGTTAACGAGAGTATAATACGTTTAAAAATATAGTTACTTAAGTGATAAACGGTGAAAGGAAAAAAAGGAAAACGCGTTTTGTATAGAACAGTCACACACATGCATAGACTTGATAGACACATAGGCCTTGATAGACACACACACACCTAGATAGACACACAGATTTAAATAGACTTGTATTTAAAGTTCAGAGGTATGCCACTAGGCTAGTCCCAGAAATAAGAGGAATAAGTTACGAGGAAAGGCTACGTGAAATACACCTCACGTCGCTGGAAGACAGGGGAGCTCGGGAAGACATGATCACTACCTACAAAATTATCAGAGGAATTGACAGGGGTAGATAAACTGTTTAACACGGGTGGTAAACGAACAAGGGGACACAGGGGAAGTAACTAAATGAGCCACAGGAACTTTATAAAAAACTATTTTAGTGTCAGAGTAGTTAATAGATGGTTAATAGTTAACATTAGGCAGTGATGTGGTATAGGCTGACTCCATACACAGTTTCAAATGAAGATATAATTGAGCCCAGTAGGCTCAGATATAATAGAGCCCAGTAGGCTCAGATATAATAGAGCCCAGTAGGCTCAGGAATCTGTACACTTGTTGATTGACAGTTGAGAGGCGGGACCAAAGAGTCAGAGCTCAACCCCCGCAAGCACAACTAGGTGAGTACAACTAGGTGAGTACACACAAACAGACAAGCAGCGACCAACACAGTTGTTTATGGTTAGACGATTCAATGCAGTTATTCTTTTCTTTGGATACACTTCAGCTGATTGTTTAATATGCCCTCGGGACCAGGTGAAGACGAGCTTGAGCACTAGAAGCACTCAGCAGGAAGGGACGCAGCGTGAAGGTACGCAGCATGAAGGGACGCAGCAGGAAGGTACGCAGCATGAAGGTACGCAGCATGAAGGGACGCAGCATGAAGGGACGCAGCATGAAGGGACGCAGCATGAAGGTACGCAGCATGAAGGGACGCAGCAGGAAGGTACGCAGCATGAAGGTACGCAGCATGAAGGTACGCAGCATGAAGGTATGCAGCATGAAGGGACGCAGCATGAAGGGACGCACCATGAAGGGATGCAGCGTGAAGGGACGCAGCATGAAGGTACGCAGCATGAAGGTACGCAGCATGAAGGGATGCAGCGTGAAGGTACGCAGCATAAAGGTACGCAGCATGAAGGTACGCAGCATGAAGGTACGCAGCATGAAGGGACGCACCATGAAGGGATGCAGCGTGAAGGGACGCAGCATGAAGGTACGCAGCATGAAGGTACGCAGCATGAAGGGATGCAGCGTAAAGGGACGCAGCATGAAGGGACGCAGCATGAAGGGACGCAGCATGAAGGTACGCATCATGAAGAGACGCATCATGGAGTCAGCATGAAGGGACGCATCATGAAGGGACGCAGCATGAAGGAATGCAATATGAATGGATAAAGCGTGTAGACAAATATATATCCTGAAGATGATTGAGAATCCTTATTGGAAGACTTGTATAGACTCTAAACGGACTATAGAAAGCAGACGAAATTTAATGCTAACAAATGTAGAGTTTTCAACATTAATAAATATAACGACGCTGCCAGATCTCCGCTGAACAATATTGAAATTGTCAAATCTGAATGAGAATGATCCAAGATTCGTGTTTAATGTTTGGTACAAAGCCAATTGGATACAGAGATTCATATCAATTATGTCCTCAACCTTTCTAATGAATCTCTCGTGATGCAGAGTATCAAAAGCTTTGCTAAAATCAAGGTACAGAATGTCAAATATCTTAGTAATATCATCTAATTTAAAAATGATGGAAAAAGACAGATTTTTTATTATTTTTAACAAGAGCAGTCCTTATTAATACCGTACTGAGAACTATCTTGAATATTTAGGCTACTGTCTTCAAAATTGGCACAACAGTATCCATGCAGCCCCGTCCTCATAAGGTTTCCTTACGTCAATATAATGTAGTCTTTCCTAACTTACTACAGGATCACCGATAGATAACAGGACAGTAAGTCACTTTCGCTAGCCGTTTTCTTTTTCTAGTACGACAAGTTTTAGCCTTATGTAGCGCATATGAGCGAAAAGCGACGTTCTTTGTAGGAGGACAGGTTGTAGGAGGCGAGGATAAGTTGTTTCTTATAATGGTAAATTGGTGTTATATTAATTGTTCTATATCAACTCTCAAAACTTGTAATTCGTTTGAAGAGTATAGGCTGTTTTGTTCTGATAATATATTCGTATACACACATTAATACTCACTCACATGAATAACCATACTCACAAGGGTGTAAGTATCCCTGGGAGTAATGTTTGTTTAAAACCTCTAAAGTTAGCTTATTATTAACATGGTGACCGGATGCCGAAACGCTTAGATAAATATTGTTATTAACAATCTTCTCCCCGTCCCAGGACAAAGGGAAAATATCTAGCGTGCCAGAACTGGATTAACATGAGATACACATGTTGTTGACG
>NC_091163.1:24226164-24513664 GCF_040958095.1 Procambarus clarkii
TCTTTTCAGATGTGATAGGAAACACCGGCTTCAGGGTGGGGTCAGCCTCTACATCAAAGACACACTCATCTGTACTGAGCTGCTAAACACCTCAAATGACATGGTGGAAGTGCTGATAATCAAAATAGAGATTTTAAATGTAGTTATTGTCCTTGTATATAAGTCACCGGAGGCAAACCCTCAGCAGTTTAAAGACCAACTAATGAAAATAGAACACTGCTTGGAAAACCTCACAAATCCAGCTCCGAACATCATCCTGCTTGGGGACTTCAACCTACGGCACCTGAAATGGAAGCACCTGGCTAATACAGTAATATCAGAAAGAATACCAGGAAGTAGCCTAAATGAACAGGCACATGCAAATGACCTGCTACGGATGTGCGACAGGTTTGCCTTAAACCAGCAAATAGTAGAACCAACTAGGAAGGAGAACACGCTGGACCTCATTTTCACTAATAATGATGAATTGCTCAGGAACATAATGATTACAAATACCTGTTACTCAGATCACAACTTAATTGAAGTTATGACAACCATGGGGAGTAGACCGTCAAAACCAGTCCAGATTCCCGGTGGAGGAGATTTCAGCAAATTCAACTTCAATAATAAACAGATAAACTGGGAGCAAATAAACCAGGACTTCACAGAAATAAACTGGGAAGAACAGCTAGAAAATGCAAACCTGAACCAGTGCCTGGAAAAAATAAGCTCAGTAGCACTAGAAATATGTTCAAACCGCATACCTCTAAGAAAAAAGAGGAAGAGATGCAGATTGGAACGGGAACGTCGTTCCCTATATAGGCGAAGAAAACGAATCACGGAACAACTTGAGAGTCGCACCCTATCTCAAGAACGGCGAAGAAGGTTAGGTAGAGAAATAGAAACAATTGAACGGAAGCTACAAGAATCATACAAAACCCAGGAGAGGCAAGGAGAGCAAAAGGCCATCAGTGAAATAGAAAGAAATCCGAAATATTTTTTCTCCTATGCAAAATCAAGATCAAAAACCACATCTAGTATCGGGTCCCTGCGAAAGGGAGATGGAACTTTCACCGATGACAACAAAGAAATGAGCGAGCTACTGAGGACGCAGTACGACTCTGTTTTCAGCGAGCCATTAAACACACTAAAGATTGATAACTCAAATGAATTTTTCATGGATACGATACCAACATCAAATCATATATCAGACGTCACCCTATCCCCACTGGATTTTGAAGAAGCCATAAACAGTATGCCTATGCACTCTGCACCAGGCCCGGATTCTTGGAACGCCATATTCATAAAGAACTGTAAAAAAACACTATCGCAAGCCCTCCACATTCTGTGGAGACAAAGCCTAGATACTGGCGTTATTCCTGATATACTAAAAACAGCAGAGATAGCGCCACTTCATAAAGGAGGAAATAAGGCAGAGGCAAAAAATTACAGACCGATAGCGCTAACATCGCACATCATAAAAATTTTTGAGAGAGTGCTAAGAAGTAAAATCACAAAATACATGGAATCACAGCAACTCCATAACCCCGGACAACATGGTTTCAGAACAGGGCGCTCTTGCCTGTCGCAGTTGCTGGACCACTATGATATGGCATTAGATGCTATGGAAGACAAACATAACGCGGATGTAATTTACACAGATTTCGCAAAAGCTTTTGATAAATGTGACTATGGTGTTATTGCACATAAAATGCGTTCAGAAAGAATTACCGGAAAAATAGGCAGATGGATCTACAATTTCCTGACCAACAGAACCCAGTGTGTAATAGTCAACAAAATAAAATCCAGCCCATCAACCGTGAAGAGCTCAGTCCCCCAGGGTACTGTGCTTGCTCCAGTACTTTTTCTCATCCTCATTTCGGACATAGACAAGAACACAACCTATAGCACTGTATCATCCTTTGCAGATGACACTAGGATCTTCATGAGAGTAGGCAACATAGAGGACACGGCGAACCTCCAGTCAGATGTAGATCAGGTCTTTCTATGGGCTACAGAAAATAATATGGTGTTTAACGAAGATAAGTTCCAGCTCATGCGCTATGGAAAAAATGAAAATATAAAAACGGAAACCACGTACAAAACTCAGGCAAATCATAACAGAACGAAAAGGCAATGTAAAGGATCTGGGTGTACTCATGTCGGAAGACCTTACCTTTAAAGAACACAATAAAGTAGCAATCACAACTGCAAGAAAAATGACAGGTTGAATAACAAGAACTTTTCACACTAGAGATGCTATACTGATGATGATACTTTTCAAAACGCTTGTGCTCTCTAGAGTGGAGTACTGCTGCACAATGACAGCACCTTTCAAAGCTGGAGAAATTACTGACCTGGAGAGAGTGCAGAGATCCTTTACTGCTAGAATCCACTCAGTAAAACATCTAAACTATTGAGATTGACTAAAGAGCCTAAAACTGTACTCCCTTGAGCGCAGGCGGGAGGTACATAATAATTTACACGTGGAAAATATTAGAGGGGCTGGTCCCAAACCTGCACACAGAAATAACATCACATGAGACCAGAAGACATGGCAGGATGTGCAGAATACCCCCGTTGAAAAACAGAGGTGCAACTGGTACTCTGAGAGAGAACTCTATCAACATCAGAGGTCCGAGACTGTTCAACACGCTTCCACTACACATAAGGGGCATAACTGGCCGACCCCTCACAGTGTTCAAGAGAGAACTGGATAAGCACCTCCAAAGGATACCTGATCAACCAGGCTGTGACTCGTACGTCAGGCTGCGAGCAGCCGCGTCCAACAGCTTGGTTGATCAGTCCGGCAACCAGGAGGCCTGGTCGACGACCGGGCCGCGGGGACGCTAAGCCACGGAAGCACCTCAAGGTAACCTCAAGGTAGGTGGACAATTAATAACGGTTTCACATGGTCTTGCCACTAAGTGATCAGTACAAAACACAACTTTCTCACGAGAAGCTGACCACCACAAAAAAATATTAACGGTTTCCCACGGTTTGGTCTGCCCACTGATCATTACCACAATATAACATATCAGCACATACAAGTAATGATATAAACATACAAGTGCTGATATAAGCATACAAGTAATGATATAATATATAAACACATACAAGTAATAATATAATATATAAGCACATACAAATAATGATGCATGGAAATAGTAATTATTGAATATTTATATACTTATCCAATAGGGGTATGTAACACTTCCACCTCCAAGAAAAAAAATGCAATGGATTGAAGATCAATGGCATTTTTTCTGAAGTAAAAATGTTAAGTAAAAGAATATTTCGCTCATGGTACATCATATACAAAACTTCTGAACAAAGCATCAGCAATGACATTCTGCCTGCCCGGAATATATTTAATCTATACATTAAAGTCTTGTAGAAACAATGACCAGCACAGAATTCGTTGGTTCTTGATTTTCATCATATTAATGAATTCAAGGGGATTGTGGTCACTAAACACTAACGCCATATTACCTGAAAGGTAAATTTCAAATTTCTTGATTGATAATATGAGACCCAACGCCTCCTTTTCTACCACTGAATAGTTCTTCTGGGCTGAATTAAATTTTCTAGAGTAATAATATACAGGATGCTCAATATTATCTAGACCAACTTGTATAAGCACAGCACCTATTCCAACATCTGAAGCATCAATATGTAAAAAAAAAGGTTTGTCAAATTGGGGATTAGCAAGAACAGGTGACGTTGACAATATGCCCTTTACGTTCTGAAATGAATTCTGGTAATCTTGAGTCCACTTAAACTTTACTTGCTTTCGCAACAAATTTGTCAATGGGGCAGCAACTGTCAAAAATTTTTTACAGTACCGCCTATAGTAAGCACACATACCGATAAATCTTTGGACTCCCTTCTTACTGGTTAACACTGGGTAGTCTACAAAGGCTTGTATCTTATCTTGTAAAGGAATTATCTTACCTTGTCCTACTTCATGCCCAAGATAGGTTATAGTCCCTCTTGCCCAACTACACTTATTCATATTCACTGTTAAATTGGCGTTTTTCAACACCGTAAACAATTGCTTAAGGCCTGAAAGATGATCTGTCCAATTCTTACTATATAAAACAATGTCGTCCAATGTAGGCCCTACAATCTGGCACATCCTTTAGTAAGAAATTCATGAGTCTTTGAAAGGTGGCAGGTGCATTCCTCAAACCGAATGGCATGACATTGAATTCATAAGCACCATCAGGTATAACAAAAGCAGTGATTTCCCTAGCATAATCAGTTAAGACAATCTGATAATATCCCTTAGATAAATCAAGTTTACTGACATAATTAGCATGTCCTATTGATTCAATACACTCCTCCAACAGTGGTAATGGAAATACATCAACAGTAGTGCTCTTGTTCAGTTTACGATAATCTACACACAACCTCCAGATTCCCCCTGGTTTTGGCACTAACAAGCAGGAGAGCTCCAAGTACTTTGACTTGGCCGAAGGAAATTATGCTGGAGCAGATAGTCCACTTCTTGTTGTATAAGTTTCCTCTTTTCTGGGTTCACTCGGTAAGGATGTTGTCTAATTGGAGTGCTGTCCAGGAGCTGACTGTCGTGTGTGATGAGGTGGGTCTGTGTGGGAACCTCCCCAAACACAGATGTATGGTTGTCCAGCAGAACCTGGAACTCATCACATTGCTCCTCCTGTAAATGACATAGCATCTCCCTGCCATTGGAACTGGAACTGAGAAGTTGAATATTACCATCATTTTCTTCACTACAATTTCCCTCAGATGGTAACTCTTCCCTAATAAAACAAGCTACCACTTCTGGCCCAACATAAGCTTTTAACCTGTTAATATGCACATTCATTTTATGTTCTGAAAGAGTACGGTTAAATATTTTGTAAGTTAGGTCTCCCACCTTTTCTACCACTTGGTAAGGTCCGTCAAACTTATGGGACATGGAAGTCCCCAAAGGAGGTTTTAACACCAACACCAAATCTCCGACAGCAAACGACCTGAGCTTAGCCCTGAACTTTTTGTCATGTCTTTGTTTCGTGGCTTGTTGAGTCTGTTCCAGATGTTCCTTCGCCATCTCTCGAGCCTGACATAACTTGTCCTTGACCTCACTTAAGTACCAACCACTCTGATGAACAGAGACATCTCCCATCAACTTTTCTTGGAGCATTTTTAACGGACCTCTCACTTGGTGACCAAATACGAGCTCAAAAGGTGAACACCCTAATGATGCTTGTAACCCTTCTCTGGCAGCAAACAACACAAAAGGGAGATTCTCATCGCAATTACGTGGATAAGTTTTTCCTGTCGTCTTTAACATCTGTTTCAACGTCTGGTGAAAACGTTCAAGCCCACCTTGGCTTTGTGGATAAGGACTGGAAAATGTGTGCTGAATCCCTTTGGATTTGGAGAAAGTTTAGAAAACCTAAGAACAAAAATTTCCCCCATTGTCACTCTGGATAACTCTAGGCATTCCGAACAAGGAGAAAAATCGTTCAAGACACTTGATGAGATTATGAGTCTTGGTATTTCTTAAGGCATATGCCTCAGGAAATCTCGTCGTCATACACATAAGAGTAAACATAAAAATGTTACCCGACTTAGTCTTAGGTAAAGGACCTACACAATATATTACAACATGAGAAAATGGTTCATCAGGAACTACAATAGGTTGCAATGGTGCTATTGGCACAGATTGGTTTGGTTTGCCAACAATTTGACAGGGTACACAGTTATGACAATACCAGACTTTAGCTTGGGCCAGTAAAAATATTTGCATATTTTATGGTACATATTTGTGATTCCTTGGTGACCTCCCATGGGGTCATCATGTGCAGGACCTGCTTACCATAAACATTGGGGACAACTAGTTGGGTTCTGGTCTCACAATCATCTGATGAGGGAGTTCCCTTTGGTCTCCACCTTCTCATCAGAAGTCGATCCTTGAAAAAGAAACCCGTCCCTTCCTCCACATTATCAGGTGCCTCAGAAATACACTCAAGTAAACTAGGATCAGTAGTCTGTATAACACTTAAGGGCAATGACTCAAACTCAGTAGCGAGCGGGCAAGAACCTAGTAGCTTGATCTCTTTTCCTGATTGATCAGAATAAATTGGAGCCAAGTAGATTATTTGGAGACAGATAGAGCCACCTATGTATGTAGATCAGATAAGAAAATCAGAAGCGGGGAGCCACATAGTGCCACTCCATATTAGGTCACCCAAGGTGTGAGTGGTAGCAGTCGAAAAAACAGTGAAGATAGGTATCTATTATGTGCCACTATGATCATGTTCATTTACAGTAAAGTAGCTGCCTATGAAGGGTAATCAGATAAGAAAATCAGAGGCGGGGTGCCACTTAGAGCCACCCCATATTAGGTCGCCCAAGGTGTGGGGCAGCAACAATCGTAAAATAGTGAAGATAGGTATCTATTATGTGTCGCTATGTTCATGCTCATGTTCATTTATACAGAAAAGTATGACAGTATATTTGTATAATAAACACTCAGGTGAGCGGTAGTTACCCCCCCCCCCCCACCTCCCCCTATGGGACAGGTGTAAAAACAGGATCCTCGCAGTAGGGGCGGTCCCCCCTCACCAGCCCTCCTCATACTTGATGACCTTGAGTGTACCGTAAGAGGGACCAGCCTCCCTTAGTTGTTTTTAAGTTGGATATATTTTAAGCCTCTATACTTAAAGAAGGAGAAAAAGAAATAATCCTGATGATTTATAGATTATATTATCAAAGTACATAGGGTTAAACATAGTCGTATTGTAGGTCATCTCCCCCCACATAATATTTATTAACAAGACCTCTCCTTCTCGCCCACAAGTCCGTTGTGGGGTCTTCCTCCCCCTCCTCCTCCTCCTCCTGGGACGAAGATGATGACTCATCATCTCCCAGAGAGTGAATGGGATGTAGTGCGCCTCCCTCAGGTGACTGACTGCTGACGTCATAGGGTTCACTCTCGCTGGTGGGGTGTTGTCCTTCCTCTCCTTGTGGTTCAATGACGTCACCACCTTCACTCTCGGTGGACATTCCTTGGACTGAGGTGTTGGGGTGGGGCTCGGATGGTATGTCTGGGTGACCATACGCTAGGCTAGTGTATTTATTTAGGTAAAAGCGCTTATCATCAAATGCACTTAAACCCCTCTTAGTATTGAATGTGGTTGCCATCTGCCCCCCTATGTTTCTTATTTGTGAGTAATTAAAAGTATTTACTACACCATTACTGTGAAGGGTCTCTTTAAAGTGGTTATGTGTTAAAGATCTTTGCACAGCTCGGGGAATACCCTTAGCGGTGATGGAATTTTTATTGTCAAGCAAAAGCACACTATACATTTTGGGCTTGAGTGCCACAACTTCAAGGATGTGTTTATCTGACACCTCTGACTTTAACAACCCTAAAACACCCTTTTTAGAAGGATCATACAAGGGGTGAGTTTCAGGAAAATTACTCGTATCCATCCACAAACTAAGGGGTTCTTTCCCCATCTCATTAAAGACATCTTCAGCTAGTAAGGTGAAAATGAAACTGTCTGTATCACTATACACCAGTTGTACCCTATCTGAATAGTGGTTCTTAAGTACCCTGTACCAAAAATGGTACAAGCTGTATTTTGCTAGCTCAAGAATCTGGAACCCAATGTAATTAGGATGAGTAATTTTAATGAATGGTCTGGAACTGACAGACAATAATTTATTGTCGCCTAAATGCACCATTCGTTTAAAGCGGGGATTCTTCACCTCTCGTAAAAAGGCCCTAGCTGAAGTCACTAGTTTGGTGTCAATGGCATAACGAGCTGGATTCAGTAGCGTTTTACCAAAAACACTGTTCGTCAGTAATTTGAAGAGTGTTTTCCTATCATTACTGCTGGAGGCATTTCTATTGTTAACGTTGGTGTTAACAAATTCTGCCATAAAATCTGACTGGTGGAACTCGTAAATTGCATGTATTGTTTCCACTTCAAGTCCTATCTCAATAAATAGTTGTAAAAGGTGAAGAGATATGAAATAATGTTTTTTGGGGAGATGATCTCCAACCAGTTTGATGTTTTTTGGGGGGAGGTGTGTGATGTTATTTGTTTCCAGAAGTCCCCTACTAAATGGTGAGATATCCTCCATACTTATTCCCCTATGGTGTAAACAAAGGGGCAGATCGTCTGTTAGTCTAGCTATTTCGGGTCTTAAAAGTTTGGTGTCAATTAAGAGCCAGTACCCTTTGTTAGAAGAGAAAGGCTGTTCTGTCATTATCTTCCCCCCGCTAATGAAGGAGTTCATCTCATCAGATGATAGTCTCCTTAGTCCCCCATGGGGCAATTTCCTAGTCATACAACTCCCATAGAGGCTGTTAAAGTCGAGATAAAGTAAGAATGAAGACCTATCCTCCTGGGGGTTAAAAGATGGGTTGACATAGCGGTTGTTAGCTCTGACATAACTCCTAACTGCAGTTGTAAAACCCCCTCGTATGTTTTGTGATAAGAGATTGTGCAACGTCACATCTGCACTTAACTCCAGCGATATTCTGCTACTTTTCAGGAAGCAGTCGTAGGAGTACCCTGGGAGGCTGCAATAGTGTGTCAATTCTAAAGAATATATATCATTTAGAATTGCCCTGTGGTGTGTAAAAATGTCAGCCAGTAATCCTACATCACACCTCAAATAAATGAGGAGGTAGTCTTTTAATGTCCTACACCCTGTAGCCTCCCATACTAATTTAGAATGTCTATATTCGTCCAAAGTTATACCTGATTTGTTTAGGGAGCTGTAGAACATTTCAATAGGAGGGAGTGATGTGTCATTAAAGCAGCTGATTTTTGTGGTATATTCATAAGGGAAAAACTGCTTACCCTTTAAGAGTAGGTGGTGACTCTTTTTGGGCAAACCCTCTATCATTGAGTGAGTGAATGTTAAGGGGCTGGCTGAATCAATGTGGGTCTTTGCTAGGGATGAAAGACTACCTGTAATAAAAGCCAGTGAATCAAGAAATTTAAGCTTCCCTATTTCCACCTTAAGATATTTCGTCCCCTGTCTCATGAGGATATTGCTCTTAATATTTGAATCCATGGTAAACTCCCTCAAAATTAAGCCCATGTCATAAGACATATTATGGGCAATTAGAACTAAACTCTCCAGAGCATTCTTGTGGCGGAGGTTGCAGTAATTACATAGAGCTCCAATATAATTGAGCTTTTCCCTAAGGTGATCATGATGTTGAACCTTGAAATTGGAGGGGGTAAATACCTGCTCACAAAACTGGCAGTGAGTCTGTCTCCTAAAATGGATCATATCCTCAAGAGACATGTCTATTTCATAATGGTGGAGGGTAGATCTGATAATTTCCCATTTGGTGGCAACTCGCTGCATGAAATGAGTAACACTGTCCCCCCCAAAATAAGTAAATTTATCAACGACAGTGTGGTTCCTATCAACAATTATATAGCTGTATGCTATAGGTCTATGTATGGCTGTAACAGAACCTAGACAATCCTCAGTGCTTAGGACACACTCGAAATCAAAATAGCCCACATGGGAAGGGGCATAACCTTTCCCCGTATTTTTAAAATGGAGTGTGTCCCCAGGCTGAGGGTAAATAATTTTCTGAGTGATGTCGCAGGAAGATGAGTGATTTGTTAGCTCAGACGAATTTTGATATTCTGAGAGACAGTTTCTACAGAAGACTGTCTTTCGTTTGTGGCTGCGAGTAAAGTTCCGAAGGAACTTATCGAAGTCTTTTATCAAGGTCACATGAGATTCCCCCAATAACAATAAAGGAACTATGATCGAGTACTGTCTGCTACCACGACGACAAAGAGAGACGTGATAGACGCCATCTGTATGTTTGTGTATTGAATACAAAAAAATGGATAGTTTATTTCTATTCTCCAATTTAGAGATATCCTCCCAAGACAGAGGGAAGGATAAATTGTCGTATTTGACCATTTTCCTAACCCTAGAGTGAGACTCTACAAGTCTCCCTATACGTCTCCACTTCCACCCTTGTTGTGACGCCAGAAAAGCAGCAATGCACTGAATAATACATGTTTTATTGTTACCAGCCGGGTTTGGGTTGAAGACCTCATGCCGTCCCCTTAGAAATGGGGGATAAGGGACATAATCCCCCAAAACTGACCTTACACTTGCATTACAGATGACGATTTTGAGGAAATCGACATTATATAATATGAAACCACTCCCCTCTGTTTCTGAAAGGAGATCTTCCAGTCGTGTAATCATATAAGCCACCCAGCTATCAATAAGATTACCCACATCCTCAAGAGTTACCAGTCTAGCGGGTGTTGTTATGAAGTGTTCTCTAAAGTCATCATCTTCCGTGAGTCGTTGTTTCAAAAGTGTTACCTTTACCTCGAGGAGGATTTTTAATGATGAAGTAAAATTGCCATGTCCCCCAAGAGAATTCATGTAATTCTCTATTTCAGATATGTAATAGTCCCTAAAGTTGCTTAGGAGTCCTATAGGGTCTGTGGCGAAGGCTGAGGGGATGGAATATTCCAGCCTAGTAAAGAGATTCCCCAGAGCCCCCACCCTATTAATTAAGTGTGGAGTGTCTATAGCATCCTCCTCATCTGGGGAATTTTCATCACTATTTAGGGCATTAAGTCTATTGATGACAGGGGGTCTAAGACCACTAGGGCCCGGCTGAGAGATGTCACCCCTATCACCATCATCACCATCATCATCATCACTCATCGCTTCCTCTCCCCCCTCCCCTCCACCTAAGGGGTTATTGTCACGCTGTGCTTTGTCATGTTCCTCCCCTACCTGCCTCTGAATCGCTCCTGGAAAGGAATAATAATAAATAATAATAATAATAATAATAATAATAATAATAATAATAAAAAGGCAACACCCTCTCACTAATCCCCATGACATAAGTTCTCAAAAAAGATTCTTAAGAGAAATAAAGGTGGAGGGTTTATTCACTCACCACGGGGGCATGTTTGTAGATGTTCAGAGGTCAAGTCCTCACACACAGAGGTCCCACAATTATCACAAGGGGAAGTGTGGTGAGGTCTCAAGGATGTATTTCCACACAAAAAGCACAAGAAGCCATCCTCTCTGGAAGGGAGGGTGGGCTGGCGACGTTTACCTAATGAAGGAAATAGTGTATAATTTATATACACTCTCTCTCCCACACTCATGGAGAAGGGGAAAACCCTTCTTAATATTTTTTTTATTTGAAATAAGTGAATAAATAAATATATAAAATACGGTCATACCTCCAGCACAGGTTCTCCTGTGTTCACCACTAGACTGTACACATACAGTTTCTCCGCAGAAGAAACATGTGTAACACCTATGAACGAAGAGATGTGATGACCCCCATCCACAAATTCTACAAATATCACCAACTCGAGACATAACGATCACGCTTACCTAAAATAAATAAATAAATAAATAAATATATATATATATATATATATATATATATATATATATATATATATATATATATATATATATATATATCCCCCCAGCACTCAAATCACTCCACTTCTCATTCCTGCCCCTACTTATCTATATAAATATATATATATATATATATATATATATATATATATATATATATATATATATATATAATATATTTATATTTATATATATATATATATATATATATATATATATATATATATATATATATATATATATATATATATATATATATATATATATATATAACCCTTATATGAAATAGATACTAATTTACTTACATCTCGGGCTAGACGGGGAGGAGAGTGGATGGTTTGGTCACAATTCAATAATACATGATGTGGGGGAGGTGTAGCGTCCTTTTATTGACTCGGAAACGTGGGGGGCAACGTTGCCACATACAACACCTCTCAGTCCTTTTGTAAGAGAAGGGTTAGGCCTGCTGTAGAAAACTTTTTTTTTTTTCTCTCTCTCTCTCGTCTGGAGGTCATCACTAGGGGACTTCTACTTCAAAAAAACATCAGGAGGACTGGCTATGTCCTGAGGGGGACACATCCCTTGATGGGTGAATACACTCACACTCACACACACACACACTCTCACACACACACTCTCACACACTCTCACACACACACACACACACACACACACACACTCAATATATATATATATATATATATATATATATATATATATATATATATGAATATATAAGCGACCACTCCATAGGTAATTGAACCATTTATGGGGAAAATATGGAGGAGTGTGCGTCTGTCACAGACGAGCAACTTAATATTTTCCACCACCCAGCAAGAATATTTGTAGCTGGATTCAGTAATTCTGGGAAAACGACCCTAGTGGGGAATTTATGTGTTAAATACCACGGAAAATTCTCAAAAATTTTAGTGTCATCTGCAAATAATACAGAACAACCTCTTTCAAACATTCCCTCTCTGCGAAACAAGGTTACTGTCTCCCAGGATCTGATTAACCCACTAGAGTATAAAGATCCTTTTTCAAATGAGTCAGTTTTGTATATAATTGATGACTTATACCTGGAAGCCATACAGAGTCCAATTATAGCCAATATCTTCACAAGAGGGAGACACGGTAATATTTCCGTAATTCTAATTAGTCAAAATTTGTTTCCCCAGGGGAAATACGCCAGGACAATAACTCTGAATTGTAGTCATTATATATTAATGAAGCAGAGAGACATAAGCCAACTTGAAATTTTAAGTGGACAGTTATATGGGCGAAAAACAACTAGTAGTTTCGTTGAAATATACCGTCGGGCAATATCCCAGAACAAGTATGGTTACTTATTGGTCGATCTGACGGTTCCTGAGGCATTACAACTACGAACGAGCATCACCAACGAAGACCACTGTGAAATTGTGTATCAAATGTAATCATCAACGACAACAAAAAAAAAAAAATGTCTCTAACGACACAGAAACGAACAATTCTCACCAGTATCTATAATGACATTTCTAGCCCAGGTGGTTTCACAGGGTCAATTCAAAAATTGTATAAGGCTGCCAGACTTAAAGACCCCAACATTAGTGTTGCAGATGTGAAGGAATTTCTCCATGGGGAGCGATCTTACACATTACATAGAGGAAATTTAGTTAGGTTCCCCCGACGGAAAATATTAGCCCCTAAACCTCGTACCATAATTGCCTGTGACCTAGGGGACTTTTGTAGTTTACAAAAATACAATAATGGTGTTAAATATATTTTAATTTGTGTCGATGTTTATTCCCGCCTAATGCAGACTCAAACTTTAAAAACAAAAAATTCGAGTGAAGTGTTAGTCGCTCTGAAGAAGATATTAGAGGAAACGCCTCAGTTTCTCGGTGTAAGGCGGATATTCACTGACCGAGGTAGAGAATTTTACAACAAGTCAGTTCAAAATTATTTTAATAAGAAAAATATTAAATTATATAGTGTATTTTCGGAAATGAAATCTAGCATAGTGGAGCGAGCCATCAGAACTTTAAAACATAAACTGTATCATTATATGACTCAAGCTAATTCATTAAAATACACCCACATCCTCCCTAAAGTTGTGGACGTGTACAACCACACTTTCCACAGGATGCTAAAAAATACTCCTCATGCCATTCATAAGTTGCAAAATATTGAAGATATACGAAGACAGTTTAAGGTCATGTATTTAAACAATGACTCCTCCATAACTGCCATCAGTCCACGGCTGCACCTTGGACAGCATGTGCGATTGGCAAAGCGCAGGAATATATTTCACAAAGGCTTTTGGCACCAAAATACAGAAGAAATATTTGTAGTGTCACATATTGACAGAACACATCCAATCCCGACATATAAAATCAAAGATTTAAACAACGAGACGATCAGTGGCATGTTTTATGAGCAGGAATTGATTGCAACATCCCTTCCAGACTATTTTCCTGTAACGGTATTACAGTCTAGGAAAACATCGAAAGGACACAGAGAATATTTCGTCAAGTGGAGAGGGTACCCAGATTCTGCCAATAGCTGGATTAAAGCTCAAGACATCGTCAAATTTAACAAAAAATGACAGTTCAAGAGGACTCTCTCGTAGAGAAACATCATCAGTTGTTATTTTTATTAAACAATTTATCACCCAAGAAGCGGAATAAACTAATCAAGGCTTTAAAACGGCAGGAAATTGAATCAATTTGTGAAATTTTTGCCAATTTTCTGAAACGAAACATCCCAGTTCAACCTCAGATAATTAATGGCTTACAGAGATATCAGAACGACATACGATCTGTAGCGCGTAAGAAAACTCCCTTATACAAAAAGAAGCTCATACTGACCTCCAGACGTGGTGGGGCGATATTAGCAGCTCTGCTACCTTTGGCTGTATCGTTAATTTCCTCCCTAATAAGGTAATTGCGTAAATAAGTAACGAGAGAATAAAATGGTGAAAGAATATTGCCTGGTACCACGATTCATAGCTGAAAAATATTTATTTAATAAAAACAAGAACTCACCATCACCTCCTAATGCTGTGGGTCTGCCCTCCCCAGGTGGTGATGGTAGTGAAAGTATGTCCTTCTCTTTAAAAAACGAATCCACCCCAAGTAATAATATTGGGGGAGCCCGTAACCTACCCACCTGCGACTCTGGTAGGGGTGATGGGGGGGGTGGGGGAAGAGGACACTCCTTCCTCCCACCTGACAACAACGGGCTGTGGGCGGTGTTGCCGTAGTAGCACCTCCAGACGGGCGGGGCTGGTCACACACCCTTTAAATGACATTGGGGCCCCCGGCGACCGTCGCCCGCCGCCACCCTTAAAAAGAAAAAAAAAAACGCGGGCTGCCCGGCGCGACCATCGCCTTTTAAAAAAAAAAATAAATAAAAAAAGGGGACATTCCATCCTCCCGCCCGAAGTGCAAGTAATTGTTGCTGGCCACACTCCACATAAAGCCACCATCACACCCCAAAATCCAAGTCTGGACAACTTAATAAATGTGAATTTTAAAATTGAGGAAATTCCTCATGTCAAAGCATTATTGAACATGTTTGGACAAAACAGCCAACAGGTGATGTGGGATAGTCGCGGAAATTTATTAAAGCCTGTACAAAATTTAAATATTTTAGATATAATTAAAACTCTAGCCTTCACAAAGGGGCAATTTAGGGCAAGTGACAAGGAAGATGTAAGGGTTTTACTGAGGGTGGCTGGCATAGACCCAACCCTCATACGTAATTATCGCGCTAGATCTCAGTTAAAAGGGGGGAGGGGTATCCATAGGAGACCCCATTGGGAGCCGTATTGAAGACCTATATGAAGACCATCTTAAAGACCACCATATTCAGTTGCATATCCACCATGGAGCAAGCTTCTAGACCCACTCCTCCCCCAGCTACACCCCCAGAAGACAAATCTCCCTTATTAAAGAAGTTGGTTGCTACTCAGCGGTACTACAAGTATGTCGAACACAAATGTAGATTGATATATGCATTGTGGGATTGTTATGACCGTCTTGTGTTGAGTGCCCCTCCAGAACGGTTTTTTAAGTCATTTGGAGAGACGGTGAAACGTTATGAAGAATATTCATCCCAGGAAATCCAGACGGAGATATGGCAAATGGAAAAATTAACCTTCCAACATCGAGACCAGATTACAGCCTTCGAGACTGGACGAAGTGTGTATGGACTTTTAAGGTAGGGAAGGCAGCCTCTACGCCACACCCCATACATCCCTCCCCCCTCCAGGTGGGGGACACAGGTGTATTTAAAGGCCTCCACCGTCACCCTCGGTCACCATAGTTGACGACGACTCTACCCCGTTCCTCTCAACCGCCCCTCCGCCATGGCTTTATCGTCCATTAAGTCAATAGACAGCGACATCACCGACACCCACGCCTTTGGGGTTGGTGATGTCATCGTGTATGACCTCCCGGCTGCTGTTGTGCGTCCCTATGGACTGGCAAGTGTAATTTGGAAATGTTACAACTATGCCCGTGTGGAACGTGAAGGACTGACTCGTGTCAACAGGGCCACAATACGTTACCGGTCTACCCCGGGTGACATCGAGGTGAAGATAGCTCCCCTACCCTCCGACGGTCAAGACATTGTCGAAGAGCCAGTCTTGTTCTTCCGCCCCACCATCGTGGCGCTAATTTCCGCTTTCGGTGCAGGAGCACCCTTCGAGTCCAACCCTATAGCTCAGGAGCAAGTGCAGTCTTCCTCCGACATCCACTACATCACCAATGTCACCCTGGATACTGCCAAGAATAGGCTGTTTTGGCTGAAAACAGCCCTAACAAAGGTTGGCAATCTCATGGTAAGAACTCCAACCATGTTTCGGCTGGTGGTGCCCCATGGGCTGGGGGCCTCCCGTGATGGCATGGACAACTGGCACAAGGACGTCGGGCCCATGCTCATTTCGCTCAACGCTGAGCTGGCCAAGCATAACAAGGAGTTGGTAATCCTCAAACGTCCCTCTACCGTCACCCCATCGATGGTACCCCTCCCGAATGATGATCCCAGGGGAGAGGGTGATAGTAAAACTATCACCCTAGATGCAGTGGTGGGGGAGGGTGCCACCACCCCAGGAAGCTCTTCTCGTTCTACACCACCAGCACCACCAGCCACCCCCAGGAAGAAGAGACACCTACAAGAGTACTCAGCCACCTCCAGCGCTGCTCCACCCCCACCCACAACATCTGGCACGGCCAAACGACGGATCGAAACCACTATTGACTTCGACCCCCTCTCAAATCATCGTATTGACACCATCCTCGATGGAGAGTCACAGGAAATATTCCTGTTATCCTCATCACCGAAAAAACAACGAAAGCTGTAACCATCAACGCTCAAAGAAGACGTGCCAGCACCACCACAGTCAGTAACAGCAGCAGCAGCAGCAGCAGCAGCAACAGCAGTACCTCCATCTACAACAGCTTCGGTGGTGGTAGCAGTAGCAGGTCCACCGACGATGGTGACAGTGTTGTCAGCGGTAGTGGTAGCGGCAACGGTACCACCAACTACAGCAGTTCCGGCGGTGACAGCGGCAGCAACAGTACCATCATCGCCGGCAGCGGTAACGGTAGCGCCAGCAGTACCACCAACTACAACGGTTCCAGCGGTGGTAGCAGCAGCAGCAGCAGCAGCAGTGCCGTCAGCGGTGGCAGCGGCGTCAGTGGTACCAACAGCTCCCCCAGCAGCAGCGGCAGCGGCAGCAGCGGACGACAGCAGTACCAACAGCTGCTGCTCTTTATATGTAATTTGTTATGGGGGAACAAAATGTAGTCCCCCCCTGTTGTAGTTCTTTTAAAAGTAATATTTCCTTAGTAGATTAATAAAATAAAATATAAGTAATGATGTTTTATTCCCACCCCAGTCAGTACATAACTTAACAATGGACGAGGAACACTACATATACCTCACTAGCCTCGACCAAGAAGATATATACAACAACACAAGTTCAGCATTTACAAACACCATCCCCACTCTACATTTAAACCCTTCCATTAAACATGAAGTGGCCTTAGTCAACATACTCCTACCCAGACGAATTAACGCTATCATCAAGGATGAGGGGGAGTCTGGTATAGACGTCTATGCTACTTTTAAGCGAGGAACTCTTTCTAAAAGCCCAGAACATCTCATCTACACCTACACCCCCAAAACCAACATATTATCCAGAAACATCACATTCATCACGAGTGAGCTTAGCCGACAAATAATCACCGACATGAAGCTTAGCTTCCGAGGTGATTTCAAAATATACTTCTCAGAAAGAGAACCAATCCTCACCTATGATCAATCCTTAGAGCGCGTGTTACTATCCTCTACACTTAACAATGAAGGCACTGGTTCCTTATATTCTCTTAGTCTTCAATTTAAACACAGAATAGCTAATGTACTTGGTTTTGACAGCAGTCGCAAATACACCATTTATCAGGCAAAATCAGATGACATTACAACAGCCTCAAAGATCGTGGCCTCATTCCCCCCAGACAATGACGGAGGTTGTGACTATTTACTCATTTATAGTGACGTCATCGAGCCGGATCGTTACGGGGGACAAATTGTAAATATCTTAGATGCAATCAATTATCATGACTCTTATTCTAGAGGGGCTCATCCCCTAGTGTACAAGACATTAAATACTAACACGTTGGAGAAGGTGAGCATTAAGATAACAGATCAGTTTGGGCGAAAGGTTAGTTTTGAAGATGGGAGGTCGGTTACGGTAGTCTTACACCTCCGCCCTAAGGTATAACAATATAATCTATATAAATATAAATATATATATATATATATATATATATATATATATATATATATATATATATATATATAGAAGTGTTTACCCACATCATCGGTTATTATAAGCAGAGGAGTCGGGATGCGAGTACCTTTCCACACACCCTCCCAGAAGGAGTATGGGGAGATCTTCTCCCCCCTCTCTGGGAGATACGGGGTGAGGGGGGGAGCGATGAATGACATACGCACATTCCAAGCGCCTTATCTCAGATCTGGTGGTGGTTTTTTTGGGACCTTAGCCGGCTTGGCTCGACGAGCCATACCATTTTTCATGAAAACTGTAACGCCGACTGCTATCGATTTTGGGAAAAATGTTCTTGGTGATTTAACCAGTGGTAGACGGGATGTAAAGAGCGCTCTGAGAACTCACGGTATTGATGCTCTTAAGACTGTGGGGAAGAAATTGGTAGCAGGCGGGAAAATTAAAAGACTCTCTAGGAGAAGAAAAAATAAAAATAATAAATGTAAACGAGCCCTTGGGTATAAAAATGATGTATTTTCACTACAGTAAGCAGTCATACTTCACCTTTCGGAGGAGATCATGGCGGAGGCTAGTGGAGCTGGGTTGAAAATCCCTGTAGAATATTATACTTCCAGTATTATTGACCAATTTCCTAGAAGTAACAGAATACGTAATGTGGAGAGTTCAATTGCCTCCACACAGCAAATAGACATTCTACCTGTTAACCTCCCTATTAATCAACGTTTGCGGGATAATTACTTAGAATTCCGCATCCCCGGAACCCAGGGCGCCTTCTTAGATCTAGCTAATATTGTTATAGATTTTAAGGTATCTTTAACGAAAGATGACGATACCACAAAATTGGAAGAGGATGACCATGTGGAATTTGTTAATGGGTTGTCAAATACCATGTTTAAAGGTGTTCAGGTGTTTTTAGGAGAGCAGGTAGTTGAAACAAATTCTAATTTTAATTATTGGTCGTTTATTAAATTAATTACCTCCATGCCTCCATCAAAAATGTCTTCCTTGGGGAGGATTGGAGCCTTTCGTAGGGACTGGAGTGATGATGGTGTAATCCCTAACGAATTTACTAATACATTTTTTACTGGGGCAACCGCCAAGGATAAAAAATTTATGACCGATTTAAAAGGTAAAGGATTGTCAATGTGTTTTCCCCTACTATTGGACGTAACAACCCTAGACCAATACATATTAGATAATATAGATGTGCGCCTAAGATTGGAGCTCTCCCCACATGCTTGGGTGCTAAATACAAGTGTGGACGATGGCTCTAAGTATCGGCTGCATATGGATTATGCTAAGTTGTGGGTAACACGAGTGTTCCCATACCCAAGTGCTTACCTAGCCTTAAACAGCTCACTGTTAGCATCCCCCGACCCCATAAGCTATACTTTCAATAAAACCATTTCTAAAACATATGTCCTAGCAGGGAATCAAACTAGTCTCTTAATTGATCAGCCTTGGGCGCAAGTAATTCCTCACAGGATATTCATGGTAATTGTGCCAATGAATTATTTCGCTGGCCTTCACCAAGGTAATGGATTATATTTTGAAAATGCAAAACTGAAAAATATCGCCATGTATTTGAACAATAATGCAATTTACCGAATTGGTGGTGATTTCGACAATCATTATGCCCGCCTTTATTACGAAACTTTGAAGACATTAGGCTTAGAGCGTGATTCACTTCTAGCCTATGACACTTTTAATAAGGGAAGATCGATATTCGCCTTTGACTTAACCACCATTCAAACAAAGGATTCCCTCCCTGTGGAGAAATCTGGCAACTTGCGTATGGAGCTTGAGTTTGGCGGTGGTGTTACATATAACAGGCTGGTTTTACTGTTTGGGGAAACGACCGGGGTACTATCCATCGACGGACAGAGAACTGTTCTGTGTGACGTGCGAGCTTAAAAACATAATGAATTGTAATGATATAAATATTAATTTAAAAAATAATCTAGGGGATCGAGCACTCTACCTAGGTTGTTATAATGCTGATGAAATAGAACATTTAAATATCTCATCAAGAAAACCTATTGTTCTCATAACTAATATTTTACCATCACATAGCAGATTAACTATGGGACATTGGGTAGCTATTTATGTTGATAAAGTTAAACATCGAATGTTTTTTTTCGATAGTTATGCAATGTCGGCGGTTACTTATGGACATTATTTTCAAGGATTTATTAAAACTAACACAATAACAAAGGTGTTTGGAATGTGCTACAGACTCCAGAGTGATTTTACCCTTGCTTGTGGACTGTATTGCGTAATGTTCGTCCATAGGGTGAGTCACCTGGGGTTGCCTTCAACAGTACATTACTTACATAATGTATTTTCAAGCGTTAGTTTAAAATTAAATGATAAACGAGCCCTCGCTTATGCGAGACGATATTTTCCTATGAAACATCACTGTGTTAGGACATTTTGTAGAGGAGTAAGGGTTGGTTCTTATAGGTGGTGTAGAGAATATTTTTGTTAGCTAGGCAACCCACCTAACAGGGGGATTACCCCACATATAAAACACCTCTCACCCCACAACCTCCCTAGAAGACCCCCATCCCCCTTATCCTACAAATGGAAGGCGTCTCCCCAGAAACACACGCAGGGAAGATTGAAGTCCTTGAAGGGCCTGGTTAGTATTACCCTCACTTTCTGGTAAAGATTTATTTTTTTTCCCACAATAGAAAGTTTGCTCAACCTCTATTTTACCTCTTCTTTTTTTCAGTGCAATTCTTAGGACCTGTCCACATTTGTAGAGTAGTAATTCTACGAGGAAGGTCTGCCCCAAACAAGATGCTGTTACGTACCCTAATTGATGATGCCTGCTGTAGAGGACACAAGGTCGCTCCTGCAGGGGGAGAGGTATGTACTAACTGTTCTTAGAGGAAATAGAATATTTTTCAAATAAAAGATATAGTCCTATAAATTATTTTCCCCATCTCTTTCCAGAACACTTCAGATGAGAGTCAGAAGGAAAGTCGTCCAAAAGGCAACCAGCCAACTCACCCCACTCCCCCAAGAGAGGGGGGAGGGGGTCAAGACCTCCCCCCACTCACCACGGATGGGGAGACGTCAGAATTCTACTCAGATGAGGAAGGGGAGGTGGAGGGGGGAGAGGGATAGGGGCCATAATTAACTTCTTATACATCATTTGTGATTTTTACCTAATAAAACATTAATAAATTCTTTGATTTTTTTTAACCCCTGGAGGAGATTTATAATTTAATACCCCTATATAAGACCCACTCAACCTCCGCTGGGTGTGGAACTCTGTTACGGTAAAGTCAAGGCCATTAGGTGCGAGGAAGGGTACGGGCGACCACCCTCACCGGGAGGAACCTGTTTTACACCTGCCCCATAGAGGAATGTGGGGGTGTAACTGGCACTCACCCACGAGTGTTTATTATACAAATAAATTCATTTTTACTTAAATATATTGTCATACTTTACTGTATAAATGAACATGATCATAGTGGCACATAATAGATACCTATCTTCACTGTTTTTTCGACTGCTACCACTCACACCTTGGGTGACCTAATATGGAGTGGCACTATGTGGCTCCCCGCTTCTGATTTTCTTATCTGATCTACATACATAGGTGGCTCTATCTGTCTCCAAATAATCTACTGAGCCATAGCTACTTCGGCCTCACTCTCGACAACTGTTTAGTGGAGACCAGCGGGCAAGGTACAGATAGTTCAACCTCCTCACCTTCACTTTCCTTGTGGTTTAGGTTCGGCGGAGCTTCTACTACTGCCTCACTCTCATCATCCAGTCGAGTCATAAAAGAATCTTCAAGATTCACCTCCCACTCCTTTACTGAAGGGGTCCGGGTCTTGAGAACAGCTACCTCAGTGAAGACAGGATTACTCTCACCTGTTTTTCTCATTGATCTAGTTACAACACAAGCAGGGTAAATAATGCCATCATCTGCTTCTGGTTGATCTAGTACATTTTTGGGATTAATTAACATTATGGAGCACTTGGTCCCTTCAACCTTTCGGTTGCCAAAATCATTACCAAGAATAATATCTACCCCTGGAATGGGCAGTTGTTTACTTACACCAACATTACACCATCCTGAAGTAAAATTAGAATTAAGGTTAATTTACATTAAAGACACCTGTTGCACATTACCTGCAATTACTTGGCGAAGCACAACTTCACCAAGATCTCGGGTGTCAACATCAGCAAGTACATTCTGGGCAATAAGAGACTGTGAAGCTCCAGTATCACGGAGTAATTGAACAGTCTTACTACTACCATCTTTACACAATAATGTACCTGTAGAAATGTATGGTTTAAATTCAGCCATCCAATGGGGATTGACTGTAGTACATGGAGAAATATTAGTTTGCAATCCTCTACTCATAATAAGACCAGTTGGCCGTAATTCAGGATGCAAACAATAGCAAGAAGCAATCACATGTCCTCTTTTCTTACAATGTGTACAATGCCTGACAGTGGACACACCTGTGGAACTAACTGCAGGTTTAGAATTAACATTACGAGGATTGGATGGTCCTGGCAATGGAGTAACAACTTTAGGTTTAATAAGAAAAGAGTTCATGGGAGTAACTGGAGCACTAGGATTGGATTTATACTGATAAGGAGTTCGGTGAGAATTATAATTTACTCTACGGTTAAACTTAGGTGATTGGGCCTTAAACTGGGCCTTAGCCAGTAACTCATGTTCATCCGCGAGCTTAGACAGCTCATAAATGTCTGTTATATTTTTCTGTTCTGCCATAAAAGTAGACAATTGGTCTGGGAGACATGACACCACTTCTTCTGTTATAAGAAGATTCTTAAGAGCATCATACTCGGTTATTGAAAGTGATTTTAGCCATCTGTTGCAGTAATTAACTTTTAGACGGGTGAAATCTGCTATTGTCTGATCACTTACCCTCTTTAGGTTCCTAAACTTTTGTCTGTGTGCTTCTGGATTTAATTGGTAAGCATTTAAGATGCTTTTCTTAACATACTCATAGTCAAAACTATTCTCATCAGGAAAGGATGCAAAAACCTCCTGACTTCGCCCTTTCAGTTGACTTTGCATGATTGCGACCCATTGATCCCTTGGCCAGTTCATACTGACTGCAATCTTAAAAAAATGTGAGAAAAAATCTCGGGATCCTCCTCATTGAACTTGGGTAACTCTATGTATTTATTCATCCTTATGGGATTATTATCACTTCTATTTGAAACATTGCTAGTATTACCATTCCCAGCTGCCAAACGCTGTGTTTCAAGTCTGTGGTTAGCCTCTGCCATTTGTTGTTGAATTTCTAACTGTTGTTTCTTTGAGGCTTCCAGCTGCAATTGCACTACAATTCTACTATTTTGTGCCTCAATCTCTAAACGTCTAGTGTCAAGTTCCCTCTGCTGAGGTTCAAGCTCTAATATTTTCTGTTGCCTTGCAAATTCATTTTCTTTTTCTTGAGCCTCAAGTTTAGCATACGTTACTTGTGCATCTAACTCAAGACGCCTTAAAGCAATTTGCTCACTAGTCTCCTCCTTTACTTTCTCCAGAAATTCTTCTCCTAACTCATCATTTTCTACTAAATGTGTCACTATGACTCTCAGAATTTGTGCTTTAGTCATGTTATTTCTGGCTGTTAATTCTAACTTAGCTGCCATATTTATTAAGGCAGACTTTTTTAGGTTTTTAATTCCCTCAAAGTCTGGTTTAGCCAACAGCGACAACACTTTATCATCCATGGTTAATTAACACTTGGCACTTGACTAACTAAAATAATTAACAGATTGGCACGGCACTACACTTCACTTTAAATTGTCACGACACTGAAAATTTGCAAGGCCTCACTGCACAAACAAATTATTGGATGACTTACC
Source organism: Procambarus clarkii (assembly GCF_040958095.1). NCBI lineage: Eukaryota > Metazoa > Arthropoda > Malacostraca > Decapoda > Cambaridae > Procambarus > Procambarus clarkii. The sequence continues at coordinate 24,250,235 of NC_091163.1, forward strand.
TCCAAAATCGTGAAACGTAGGTTACATGTTACACAGGATGACTCTGGCATGGCATATTGCAAGTTTCTAAAACACACAAATTTCTAAGCACACTGGTACCTAGGAAGGCAAGGTTAGATTAGCATAAGTTAAATATATGTGGGAACAATATATCCCGGCCAGACCCCCAAAATCACTGTTACAAACCGTACATTAATGCTCGTGACCCGTACAGCAACAAAATATTGTAGTCTAGGGACATTTACCGATGCTGCAAAACCAAGACGGGTCACCAGTATAATCCCATGGTTTGTACAGGCAAGAATTAAAATTAATCACCCCCTTAGGACTAAGTAATCATACAGATAAAAATTAATGTGTATTAGAAATGTATTTCAGTTAATTATCAATATTATATATTTATCAACAGATGGGCAATCACATGTAAATCAAAATAAAGTTATGTCTCCACAGGCTAACATATTACAACAGACCATAATAGATACGATATAACAGAACTTAACTTCTAGATGTGATCCTTCCTGTGTCCAAACAGTTACTGAATAATTTTCTCACGGCAGGAGCCGATCTCGCTTCTGCACAACATGTTGAGTGACACTTTTTAATTAATATAAATCTTACTTAAATGGAGCCATATAATGGGAATTACTTAACTAAATTAAGGAATGATCAGATTTACATGCATAAACAGAAATAATGTAGTTATTAATATAATAGTTATATAATTATAAAATAAAAAGAATTTGTTGGCAACTGCCCATCATGGCAGGAAATAATATCCCACAATATTGCCGTCTAGGTGTCCGTCTAGGTGCCGTCTAGGTACAATCTTCAGTGTCCGGAATTCCATGTGAGAGGTACAGAGCGTTATAGATGGGAAGATCAATATGACACTACTGAATTTTTTTTTAGAGGAAGGCAGAAACAGAGTAGTAAATATAAGAGAGAGGAACAGTCAGATGGAACCACTACAGGATTACAGAGGGGAACGGAGATACCCACAAGACTGGAATTCAAATTACCAACAAGCACACAGGTACTACACCACACAACACCCGTCCTACTACCAAAACTGGACGAATCACTTCCAAAACGACACACCCTGGACGCAAACACAGTGGCCTCCTTATCAGAGCCTCAGATATTAACACCAAGTAAGGCTTCCAGCACTTCCACTAACACGAAAACATCATTTATATTTGCCAACATCCAGGGTATAAAAACACACAAAACCAACAAAGTTCAATTTATAGATGGTCACCTTCATGAGGCAAATGCAGTGTTTGCAGCCCTAACAGAAACCCACACAAAGGACTACCATGATGGTGAAATATGGATCTCAGAGTACAATCTTTTCAGATGTGATAGGAAACACCGGCTTCAGGGTGGGGTCAGCCTCTACATCAAAGACACACTCATCTGTACTGAGCTGCTAAACACCTCAAATGATATGGTGGAAGTACTGATAATCAAAATAGAGATTTTAAATGTAGTTATTGTCCTTGTATATAAGTCACCGGAGGCAAACCCTCAGCAGTTTAAAGACCAACTAATGAAAATAGAACACTGCTTGGAAAACCTCACAAATCCAGCTCCGAACATCATCCTACTTGGGGACTTCAACCTACGGCACCTGAAATGGAAGCACCTGGCTAATACAGTAATATCAGAAAGAATACCAGGAAGTAGCCTAAATGAACAGGCACATGCAAATGACCTGCTACGGATGTGCGACAGGTTTGCCTTAAACCAGCAAATAGTAGAACCAACTAGGAAGGAGAACACGCTGGACCTCATTTTCACTAATAATGATGAATTGATCAGGAACATAATGATTACAAATACCTGTTACTCAGATCACAACTTAATTGAAGTTATGACAACCATGGGGAGTAGACCGTCAAAACCAGTCCAGATTCCCGGTGGAGGAGATTTCAGCAAATTCAACTTCAATAATAAACAGATAAACTGGGAGCAAATAAACCAGGACTTCACAGAAATAAACTGGGAAGAACAGCTAGAAAATGCAAACCTGAACCAGTGCCTGGAAAAAATAAGCTCAGTAGCACTAGAAATATGTTCAAACCGCATACCTCTAAGAAAAAAGAGGAAGAGATGCAGATTGGAACGGGAACGTCGTTCCCTATATAGGCGAAGAAAACGAATCACGGAACAACTTGAGAGTCGCACCCTATCTCAAGAACGGCGAAGAAGGTTAGGTAGAGAAATAGAAACAATTGAACGGAAGCTACAAGAATCATACAAAACCCAGGAGAGGCAAAGAGAGCAAAAGGCCATCAGTGAAATAAAAAGAAATCCGAAATATTTTTTCTCCTATGCAAAATCAAGATCAAAAACCACATCTAGTATCGGGTCCCTGCGAAAGGGAGATGGAACTTTCACCGATGACAACAAAGAAATGAGCGAGCTACTGAGGACGCAGTACGACTCTGTTTTCAGCGAGCCATTAAACACACTAAAGATTGATAACCCAAATGAATTTTTCATGGATACGATACCAACATCAAATCATATATCAGACGTCACCCTATCCCCACTGGATTTTAAAGAAGCCATAAACAGTATGCCTATGCACTCTGCACCAGGCCCGGATTCTTGGAACGCCATATTCATAAAGAACTGTAAAAAACCACTATCGCAGGCCCTCCACATTCTGTGGAGACAAAGCCTAGATACTGGCGTTATTCCTGATATACTAAAAACAGCAGAGATAGCGCCACTTCATAAAGGAGGAAATAAGGCAGAGGCAAAAAATTACAGACCGATAGCGCTAACATCGCACATCATAAAAATTTTTGAGAGAGTGCTAAGAAGTAAAATCACAAAATACATGGAATCACAGCAACTCCATAACCCCGGACAACATGGTTTCAGAACAGGGCGCTCTTGCTTGTCGCAGTTGCTGGACCACTATGATATGGCATTAGATGCTATGGAAGACAAACATAACGCCGATGTAATTTACACAGATTTCGCAAAAGCTTTTCATAAATGTGACCATGGTGTTATTGCACATAAAATGCGTTCAGAAAGAATTACCGGAAAAATAGGCAGATGGATCTACAATTTCCTGACCAACAGAACCCAATGTGTAATAGTCAACAAAATAAAATCCAGCCCATCAACCGTGAAGAGCTCAGTCCCCCAGGGTACTGTGCTTGCTCCAGTACTTTTTCTCATCCTCATTTCGGACATAGACAAGAACACAACCTATAGCACTGTATCATCCTTTGCAGATGACACTAGGATCTTCATGAGAGTAGGCAACATAGAGGACACGGCGAACCTCCAGTCAGATGTAGATCAGGTCTTTCTATGGGCTACAGAAAATAATATGGTGTTTTACGAAGATAAGTTCCAGCTCATGCGCTATGGAAAAAATGAAAATATAAAAACGGAAACCATGTACAAAACTCAGGCAAATCATAACATAGAACGAAAAGGCAATGTAAAGGATCTGGGTGAACTCATGTCGGAAGACCTTACCTTTAAAGAACACAATAAAGTAGCCATCACAACTGCAAGAAAAATGACAGGTTGGATAACAAGAACTTTTCACACTAGAGATGCTATACCGTTGATGATACTTTTCAAAACGCTTGTGCACTCTAGAGTGGAGTACTGCTGCACAATGACAGCACCTTTCAAAGCTGGAGAAATTACTGACCTGGAGAGAGTGCAGAGATCCTTTACTGCTAGAATCCACTCAGTAAAACATCTAAACTATTGGGACTGACTAAAGAGCCTAAAACTGTACGCCCTTGAGCGCAGGCGGGAGAGGTACATAATAATTTACACGTGGAAAATATTAGAGGGGCTGGTCCCAAACCTGCACACAGAAATAACATCACATGAGACCAGAAGACATGGCAGGATGTGCAGAATACCCCCGTTGAAAAACAGAGGTGCAACTGGTACTCTGAGAGAGAACTCTATCAACATCAGAGGTCCGAGACTGTTCAACACGCTTCCACTACACATAAGGGGCATAACTGGCCGACCCCTCACAGTGTTCAAGAGAGAACTGGATAAGCACCTCCAAAGGATATCTGATCAACCAGGCTGTGACTCGTACGTCAGGCTGCGAGCAGCCGCGTCCAACAGCCTGGTTGATCAGTCCGGCAACCAGGAGGCCTGGTCGACGACCGGGCCGCGGGGACGCTAAGCCACGGAAGCACCTCAAGGTAACCTCAAGGTAGGTGGACAATTAATAACGGTTTCACATGGTCTTGCCACTAAGTGATCAGTACAAAACACAACTTTCTCACGAGAAGCTGACCACCACAAAAAAATATTAACGGTTTCCCACGGTTTGGTCTGCCCACTGATCATTACCACAATATAACATATCAGCACATACAAGTAATGATATAAACATACAAGTGCTGATATAAGCATACAAGTAATGATATAATATATAAACACATACAAGTAATAATATAATATATAAGCACATACAAATAATGATGCATGGAAATAGTAATTATTGAATATTTATATACTTATCCAATAGGGGTACGTAACAGTGTTTACGGCCTAGTAACCTGGTGACATCAAGAAACGCCTGAGACGACGTGAGCAATGATGGAAGTCGGGATTCACCTGTCCTGCAAACAAGCAACCCGCATCAACGACCCTCTGACACCACTACTGTTACGAGACACCATTGGTACATCCAGTTCTGCTCTTCTGTGGTCATCTGCACCGTCAAGTTTTACATCAAGACTGCCGTGTGAACTGTGATTGGTATGAAGACGTGTGGACTGTTGGGAGCCAGGTCAATGGTCGAGTGACAGTATTCTACAGCTGTCACTTGGCACTCCGCTCTGCTACACTCTGTCGTCATTCACATGTACCGGATGGGAGCCAGGACCTAGATTCAGGAAGCTCTGTGTATTTCTTCGTAAGTGGGTTTGCTACGAAGGTTCCTAAGTGTGCCCTAAGACGATGCTGAGGTGCAATTCAATAACGTCAACTTTGGAAGAAATTTGTTGGTTCACCTGCGTGCCGATAGATGTGTTTCGTTTGGCCAATCAGAGAGCAGCAACATTCTTCATATTGAAGAGTTAGCGCTGGCTTATCGGAGCTCTACTGCCTCCTATTTACGTCGAATTTTCTTATAAAATTAGTATATTTCGAAGTAAAACAATGTTTTTTCAACTTCTACATTGTAGTAAACAAATATGTTACATTTGTTGTTTACCTTGGGGACTTCAACCTACGGCACCTGAAATGGAAGCACCTGGCTAATACAGTAATATCAGAAAGAATACCAGGAAGTAGCCTAAATGAACAGGCACATGCAAATGACCTGCTACGGATGTGCGACAGGTTTGCCTTAAACCAGCAAATAGTAGAACCAACTAGGAAGGAGAACACGCTGGACCTCATTTTCACTAATAACGATGAATTGATCAGGAACATAATGATTACAAATACCTGTTACTCAGATCACAACTTAATTGAAGTTATGACAACCATGGGGAGTAGACCTTCAAAACCAGTCCAAATTCCCGGTGGAGGAGATTTCAGCAAATTCAACTTCAATAATAAACAGATAAACTGGGAGCAAATAAAACAGGACTTCACAGAAATAAACTGGGAAGAACAGCTAGAAAATGCAAACCTGAACCAGTGCCTGGAAAAAATAAGCTCAGTAGCACTAGAAATATGTTCAAACCGCATACCTCTAAGAAAAAAGAGGAAGAGATGCAGATTGGAACGGGAACGTCGTTCCCTATATAGGCGAAGAAAACGAATCACGGAACAACTTGAGAGTCGCACCCTATCTCAAGAACGGCGAAGAAGGTTAGGTAGAGAAATAGAAACAATTGAACGGAAGCTACAAGAATCATACAAAACCCAGGAGAGGCAAAGAGAGCAAAAGGCCATCAGTGAAATAAAAAGAAATAGGAAATATTTTTTCTCCTATGCAAAATCAAGATCAAAAACCACATCTAGTATCGGGTCCCTGCGAAAGGGAGATGGAACTTTCACCGATGACAACAAAGAAATGAGCGAGCTACTGAGGACGCAGTACGACTCTGTTTTCAGCGAGCCATTAAACACACTAAAGATTGATAACCCAAATGAATTTTTCATGGATACGATACCAACATCAAATCATATATCAGACGTCACCCTATCCCCACTGGATTTTAAAGAAGCCATAAACAGTATGCTTATGCACTCTGCACCAGGCCCGGATTCTTGGAACGCCATATTCATAAAGAACTGTAAAAAACCACTATCGCAGGCCCTCCACATTCTGTGGAGACAAAGCCTAGATACTGGCGTTATTCCTGATATACTAAAAACAGCAGAGATAGCGCCACTTCATAAAGGAGGAAATAAGGCAGAGGCAAAAAATTACAGACCGATAGCGCTAACATCGCACATCATAAAAATTTTTGAGAGAGTGCTAAGAAGTAAAATCACAAAATACATGGAATCACAGCAACTCCATAACCCCGGACAACATGGTTTCAGAACAGGGCGCTCTTGCTTGTCGCAGTTGCTGGACCACTATGATATGGCATTAGATGCTATGGAAGACAAACATAACGCCGATGTAATTTACACAGATTTCGCAAAAGCTTTTCATAAATGTGACCATGGTGTTATTGCACATAAAATGCGTTCAGAAAGAATTACCGGAAAAATAGGCAGATGGATCTACAATTTCCTGACCAACAGAACCCAATGTGTAATAGTCAACAAAATAAAATCCAGCCCATCAACCGTGAAGAGCTCAGTCCCCCAGGGTACTGTGCTTGCTCCAGTACTTTTTCTCATCCTCATTTCGGACATAGACAAGAACACAACCTATAGCACTGTATCATCCTTTGCAGATGACACTAGGATCTTCATGAGAGTAGGCAACATAGAGGACACGGCGAACCTCCAGTCAGATGTAGATCAGGTCTTTCTATGGGCTACAGAAAATAATATGGTGTTTAACGAAGATAAGTTCCAGCTCATGCGCTATGGAAAAAATGAAAATATAAAAACGGAAACCATGTACAAAACTCAGGCAAATCATAACATAGAACGAAAAGGCAATGTAAAGGATCTGGGTGTACTCATGTCGGAAGACCTTACCTTTAAAGAACACAATAAAGTAGCCATCACAACTGCAAGAAAAATGACAGGTTGGATAACAAGAACTTTTCACACTAGAGATGCTATACCGTTGATGATACTTTTCAAAACGCTTGTGCACTCTAGAGTGGAGTACTGCTGCACAATGACAGCACCTTTCAAAGCTGGAGAAATTACTGACCTGGAGAGAGTGCAGAGATCCTTTACTGCTAGAATCCACTCAGTAAAACATCTAAACTATTGGGACTGACTAAAGAGCCTAAAACTGTACGCCCTTGAGCGCAGGCGGGAGAGGTACATAATAATTTACACGTGGAAAATATTAGAGGGGCTGGTCCCAAACCTGCACACAGAAATAACATCACATGAGACCAGAAGACATGGCAGGATGTGCAGAATACCCCCGTTGAAAAACAGAGGTGCAACTGGTACTCTGAGAGAGAACTCTATCAACATCAGAGGTCCGAGACTGTTCAACACGCTTCCACTACACATAAGGGGCATAACTGGCCGACCCCTCACAGTGTTCAAGAGAGAACTGGATAAGCACCTCCAAAGGATATCTGATCAACCAGGCTGTGACTCGTACGTCAGGCTGCGAGCAGCCGCGTCCAACAGCCTGGTTGATCAGTCCGGCAACCAGGAGGCCTGGTCGACGACCGGGCCGCGGGGACGCTAAGCCACGGAAGCACCTCAAGGTAACCTCAAGGTAGGTGGACAATTAATAACGGTTTCACATGGTCTTGCCACTAAGTGATCAGTACAAAACACAACTTTCTCACGAGAAGCTGACCACCACAAAAAAATATTAACGGTTTCCCACGGTTTGGTCTGCCCACTGATCATTACCACAATATAACATATCAGCACATACAAGTAATGATATAAACATACAAGTGCTGATATAAGCATACAAGTAATGATATAATATATAAACACATACAAGTAATAATATAATATATAAGCACATACAAATAATGATGCATGGAAATAGTAATTATTGAATATTTATATACTTATCCAATAGGGGTACGTAACAGTGTTTACGGCCTAGTAACCTGGTGACATCAAGAAACGCCTGAGACGACGTGAGCAATGATGGAAGTCGGGATTCACCTGTCCTGCAAACAAGCAACCCGCATCAACGACCCTCTGACACCACTACTGTTACGAGACACCATTGGTACATCCAGTTCTGCTCTTCTGTGGTCATCTGCACCGTCAAGTTTTACATCAAGACTGCCGTGTGAACTGTGATTGGTATGAAGACGTGTGGACTGTTGGGAGCCAGGTCAATGGTCGAGTGACAGTATTCTACAGCTGTCACTTGGCACTCCGCTCTGCTACACTCTGTCGTCATTCACATGTACCGGATGGGAGCCAGGACCTAGATTCAGGAAGCTCTGTGTATTTCTTCGTAAGTGGGTTTGCTACGAAGGTTCCTAAGTGTGCCCTAAGACGATGCTGAGGTGCAATTCAATAACGTCAACTTTGGAAGAAATTTGTTGGTTCACCTGCGTGCCGATAGATGTGTTTCGTTTGGCCAATCAGAGAGCAGCAACATTCTTCATATTGAAGAGTTAGCGCTGGCTTATCGGAGCTCTACTGCCTCCTATTTACGTCGAATTTTCTTATAAAATTAGTATATTTCGAAGTAAAACAATGTTTTTTCAACTTCTACATTGTAGTAAACAAATATGTTACATTTGTTGTTTACCTTGGGGACTTCAACCTACGGCACCTGAAATGGAAGCACCTGGCTAATACAGTAATATCAGAAAGAATACCAGGAAGTAGCCTAAATGAACAGGCACATGCAAATGACCTGCTACGGATGTGCGACAGGTTTGCCTTAAACCAGCAAATAGTAGAACCAACTAGGAAGGAGAACACGCTGGACCTCATTTTCACTAATAACGATGAATTGATCAGGAACATAATGATTACAAATACCTGTTACTCAGATCACAACGTAATTGAAGTTATGACAACCATGGGGAGTAGACCTTCAAAACCAGTCCAAATTCCCGGTGGAGGAGATTTCAGCAAATTCAACTTCAATAATAAACAGATAAACTGGGAGCAAATAAAACAGGACTTCACAGAAATAAACTGGGAAGAACAGCTAGAAAATGCAAACCTGAACCAGTGCCTGGAAAAAATAAGCTCAGTAGCACTAGAAATATGTTCAAACCGCATACCTCTAAGAAAAAAGAGGAAGAGATGCAGATTGGAACGGGAACGTCGTTCCCTATATAGGCGAAGAAAACGAATCGTGGAACAACTTGAGAGTCGCACCCTATCTCAAGAACGGCGAAGAAGGTTAGGTAGAGAAATAGAAACAATTGAACGGAAGCTACAAGAATCATACAAAACCCAGGAGAGGCAAAGAGAGCAAAAGGCCATCAGTGAAATAGAAAGAAATCCGAAATATTTTTTCTCCTATGCAAAATCAAGATCAAAAACCACATCTAGTATCGGGCCCCTGCGAAAGGGAGATGGAACTTTCACCGATGACAACAAAGAAATGAGCGAGCTACTGAGGACGCAGTACGACTCTGTTTTCAGCGAGCCATTAAACACACTAAAGATTGATAACCCAAATGAATTTTTCATGGAAACGATACCAACATCAAATCATATATCAGACGTCACCCTATCCCCACTGGATTTTGAAGAAGCCATAAACAGTATGCCTATGCACACTGCACCAGGCCCGGATTCTTCGAACTCCATATTCATAAAGAACTGTAAAAAACCATTATCGCAGGCCCTCCACATTCTGTTACCTTGAGGTTACCTTGAGGTGCTTCCGGGGCTTAGCGTCCCCGCGGCCCGGTCGTCGACCAGGCCTCCTGGTTGCCGGATTGATCAACCAGGCTGTTGGACGCGGCTGCTCGCAGCCTGACGTACGAGTCACAGCCTGGTTGATCAGGAATCCTTTGGAGGTATCTGTGGAGACAAAGCCTAGATACTGGCGTTATTCCTGATATACTAAAAACAGCAGAGATAGCACCACTTCATAAAGGAGGAAATAAGGCTGAGGCAAAAAATTACAGACCGATAGCGCTAACATCGCACATCATAAAAATTTTTGAGAGAGTGCTAAGAAGTAAAATCACAAAATACATGGAATCACAGCATCTCCATAACCCCGGACAACATGGTTTCAGAACAGGGCGCTCTTGCCTGTCGCAGTTGCTGGACCACTATGATATGGCATTAGATGCTATGGAGGACAAACATAACGCGGATGTAATTTACACAGATTTCGCAAAAGCTTTTGATAAATGTGACCATGGTGTTATTGCACATAAAATGCGTTCAAAAGGAATTACCGAAAAAATAGGCAGATGTATCTACAATTTCCTGACCAACAGAATCCAATGTGTAATAGTCAACAAAATAAAATCCAGCCCATCAACTGTGAAGAGCTCAGTCCCCCAGGGTACTGTGCTTGCTCCAGTACTTTTTCTCATCCTCATTTCGGACATAGACAAGAACACAACCTATAGCACTGTATCATCCTTTGCAGATGACACTAGGATCTTCATGAAAGTAGGCAACATAGAGGACACGGCGAACCTCCAGTCTGATGTAGATCAGGTCTTTCTATGGGCTACAGAAAATAATATGGTGTTTAACGAGGATAAGTTCCAGCTCATGCGCTATGGAAAAAATGAAAATATAAAAACGGAAACCACGTACAAAACTCAGGCAAATCATAACATAGAACGAAAAGGCAATGTAAAGGATCTGGGTATACTCATGTCGGAAGACCTTACCTTTAAAGAACACAATAAAGTAGCCGTCACAACTGCAAGAAAAATGACAGGTTGGATAACAAGAACTTTTCACACTAGAGATGCTATACCGATGATGATACTTTTCAAAACGCTTGTGCTCTCTAGAGTAGAGTACTGCTGCACAATGACAGCACCTTTCAAAGCTGGAGAAATTGCTGACCTGGAGAGCGTGCAGAGATCCTTTACTGCTAGAATCCACTCAGTAAAACATCTAAACTATTGGGACCGACTAAAGAGCCTAAAACTGTACTCCCTTGAGCACAGGCGGGAGAGGTACATAATAATTTACACGTGGAAAATATTAGAGGGGCTGGTCCCAAACCTGCACACAGAAATAACATCATATGAGACTAGAAGACATGGCAGGATGTGCAGAATACCCGCGTTGAAAAACATAGGTGCAACTGGTACTCTGAGAGAGAACTCTATCAACATCAGAGGTCCAAGACTGTTCAACACGCTTCCACTACACATAAGGGGCATAACTGGCCGACCCCTCACAGTGTTCAAGAGAGAACTGGATAAGCACCTCCAAAGGATACCTGATCAACCAGGCTGTGACTCATACGTCAGGCTGCGAGCAGCCGCGTCCAACAGCCTGGTTGATCAGTCCGGCAACCAGGAGGCCTGGTCGACGACCGGGCCGTGGGGACGCAAAGCCCCGGAAACACCTCAAGGTAACTTCAAGGTAACCAAGGTACCTACGTAATTCTAAGAGATACTGTGTAGCTGTCCTTGTTGCTCGGAAGATGCGCTGACAGTTATTGTATATATTTACTGAATTTACCCCAGGGTAACTAAATATATAGTGGCCTCGAAGAGGACAGAAAGCCGGCGGCTTGTTAAAGGGCCCGCCAATTGTCTTAATGATATTTTTTAGCTGGAATTTGGCATTTACGGCTTCAGCGGGTAGGCGGTTCCATGGGTTTATAGCTCTCTTGGTGGAAAAAAACATCTGTTTTCAGTCCTACTTGAGAGAACATACTCTCCAACACTATATCTGTGATTGCCTTGTTATCAGTGACTTCATACCAAATGGTATGAGGTATTTTGAGCTCTGTAATTACTTCATACACTCAGGAATATTGGAAGATATTCTTGTGCTGCACCCAGATTTTGCCAGTGGAGGCTAATAGATCAGCATTAAGTATTTTGTTCTCTCCTAATTCCATGTATGACTGGCCATCCTGTGAGGTAAGGATGTTGGATAAGCGTGTGGCTGGTTTTTGATCTACACTGTGTGGTCCTTTATACAGAATAGGGAAGCAGCACATTGCTGTGTATACCGAAACATGTTTAAAAATTCATTGTTTGAGAGGAGTCTTGTAGAAACTGGTAAGAGTAATTATAATATAATGTTTCCATGATTCAGTGCTTACCTCTTGTGAAAATCGCGAAGAGTTGTTTAGTCAGAGTTGATTTGTTTTTTGTATTGAGGCTGGTATTTTCTAAATTGATTCCATGTACAGTATGTCTAACCATCCTGTGAGATGGGAGTATTAGATAAACTTATAGCTAGTTTTTTATCTACACTGTGTAATATTCCATATAGAATAGGGCAGCAGCACATTGCTTTGTATACCTAATCTTCTTAATAAAAAAAATCAGTAATAAAGATTTTAAATTATAGTTTGTATTATTACAAATACAGTACTGTATTATCCTTATTAAATCATGTTGACCATGGATCATTAAGATCTCATGTTGATATGTAATAGTCATATTTCTTTTGAACTGCTAATCCATGCTAATCATTCATTAAATTGTGCATTATGTCTCAATTTTTCACTTCCTTGGATATACTGTACAGTACAAAAAGATACGATAAAAATAAACCAGTAATATTTCTTTCATTATATTTTTCATTTAAATAACTGCATCAATATTTTTACAGCTGACAGGATTTGTTTTACCATACAGGTACATTATTTGTTAAAAAAGAAAATTGGTTTATTGTTACACACAATGGTGCCTTCTTTTAATACTTGCTGATTAAAAAATAAATAATAAATACATTTTATTTAGGAAAAGTACATACAGTTGATTTACAAACATAATGTTGGATTTATAGACAGAGCTAGTACATACAATACCTAAAGCCACAAATACTCATAGCATTTCGGGCAAGGTGTTGGGGAAAAAACACAGACTAAAACTTAATAGTAATCGGGATTAGGTATAAATTGTGTTGAAAGAAGGAATAAAAAATACAAAAAGGGGGGTTAACATAGCATAAATCAGCAATTGCACATGTTGGTGAACAGCGTTGGTTAAAAAATAGCAAGACATGGGTTGACATTTAGGAGGTAAGTTAGGTTACATGGAGTTAATTAGGCAGTACTTGGTTTAACTCTTAAACTGGTTGAGAGAGGTACAGCCTTTGACATGATTCGGGAGGTCATTCCACATTCTGGGTCCCTTGATTTGTAGAGCACTTCTAGTTTGGTTACACACAGCCAAATTGTGTAACAGGAAGAGGTCTTGGACACAAATTTGTTCCATGCTAAATGTAGAGGAATCAGCTGAGTATTCCTCAAATAAAATAAGTTGCCTCAGCTTATAAGGTAAATAAAATAAGCATTTCTCAAATAAGTAGCTGCCTCACCTCACTGCTACATAGCCTTCCCGACATGGTGCCTTCTTTTGATAATTACTTGTTCCACACCCAAATTGTATAACAGGAAGAGGTCTTAGACCCCTACTTCCCTCTCTCTTTTTTAATAGTCTATATAGTCATAATTATAGCTTTAAGTATTCAATGAATTAAGTTTTTGATATTTTTACCCTTCTCCTTACCTAACATCATTTGTGCAGCATATTTTTATTTTATGTCTCACCCAGATTTAATTTCAAAATAAAACCAAACTAAATAAATTAGAAATGGGTATGTATAGCTAAGGTACACCCTTACTACTAGGTGAACAGGGGCATTTGGTGATAGTAAATGATCCCATCAGGCAAGGCTCATCACCTTCTCTCATATTTCATGTTCACCAGTGTTTATTTACTTAATAACTACGGGTATAATATCTTGCTATTATAAAACTAATTCTACTATCATAAAAGACATATTTACTTTAAGTTTCAAGCAGAGAATGCATATATAACTAACACGAAAGACTCCTCTTCACTAGATTCAATTTTTATAATCTTTTGTTTTTGTTCCAAAATCTTAAAATCGATCCCAGTGTTATGTAGTAGACAAAAATTGAGTTATATCCAGTTTACGTAAAGCTACGAGTGGTCGAAACCACACTTAGATCCCGGAATGAACTTACGAAGGTTTTTTCCACTTAGTGTAGCTACTTGAATACCGCCGTAGCCGCCACGAAGGCGCTAAGAAGGAAAACATTCGTAGCTAAGAAGAAAGACCTTCGTAAGTACCTTCCTGAATCTGGCCCCAGGTATCGACATCTACCCATGGAAGAAGCAAGATTGACACCGTCATCATCGTCGTCGACTACATTCAGCGTCCATCAGCATCGATTTTTTTTAAATACTCAATATGAACAATTGGTGAAAAAGATAAAGTTGGCTCTGAACACCTTTATAAAGCAAATCTGGACACTTTTGTTTAAATGTTGAAAAACAGCTTTGGAATCAAAACACTTGTTTGAATGTTAAAGAACAGATTTAGAATCAAAATACTTTTGTTTAAATGTTGAAAAACAGATTTAAAAAAATATTATTCTGGTATAGTGATATATGAAAATTTTATCTATAAATTGATCAGTAATTACAATCAAAGCCTCCTGTGTGATTGTCTAAGCCCAGAACAAATGGTTATGGAAAATTATGTTGTGATATTTTTTTCAGTATTTTTGAACACAGGAGAGGCGGACCAATAAAAACATTGACACTTTTAAAGTGAGTGCGGACACTTGGCTGTGCAGTCAGCTGTAACCGGTGATATAGTAATAGTAGAAATTTTTGGGGGGATTTTTTTTTAGATATATGTAATAAAAACCAGGTTTGTTTTTATTGGCAGTATGTCAAGGATGACATATTGGTTGGGGAGTGGATAGTACACGGATATGAACTTCGTAGAGTTCAGTGGTATGCTCCCGGATGACTGAAAGTTCAGTCTGTAGATAGATTTTTATTATTTTCTCTTGATGTTTAGCATTGTGTGTGTCCGGCTCTAGGGAACACAAGAGGTTGGCTAATGAAGAGCCAATGAATTTTAATAGCTAGTCTTTGCTGTTAGATTATGGATGTTTTATTTAGCTATGTCAGTTAAGTGTAGGATGTATGCTTCCAGATGTTGGATGAGTGCTGTCAGTTGACAGCCGAAAGATTGTTGAATTTGATCATGTTTATTCTGTGATGTTTTGCTGGACAATCTAATGATTGTCAATTTTCTTAGATAGGTTAGCTTTTGTTTGAGGCATGAGTTTATATTGAGGATTTGGATATTAAACCTCTTTTTATTTCGGTAATAAAAACAAGGTTTACCAAGTTACTGGTGCGGGTTTGTAACAACTGAAGCTGTTTTAAAATAAGTAATTATATGGGAGGCAGTGGGATACGCCCTTGTACAAAAGTTAGAGTCAAGCGGTAGTTGACCTGACTCGACGTCACAGGGTATCTCTCCAGGGATTAGCGGTTGAGATTACAAAATGGCAGGCGCCTTTGTCTTAAGCAATGTATAATGAATTATTTTACAGAATTCAGTAATTTAGAGAAATTCAAGTCTTCATTCAAATTGTATTCAATAGTATTCCTGTTGAAAGTATCAAGAGTATCCTCAATTGTCGGAATACTGAGCAAGTCACCATCAGTGACGTCACTAGCTAAGGACTAACCTCGGACGCTGAGCGAATTTGGCGACCCGGGGTCACAGGTCACCAAAGCCTTCCACATCTAGCAATTCTCAAAGGTCAAATAACCATTTTGTAATTGGAAATAGCCTTTCCCTAAGATGCCTGTGCAATTACCTTCAGTTTAAAAGAGTTCAACCATCTGAGTTGTTCAGTGCAACAGAAATTAGTTGTTCACCTTAAATCCTGCTAGTAAACTTAGAGAACCTGGGGTAGGAATACCCTCGAGCCTCGTGGGGAGGAGGGCTAGTCAGTCAGTGTCGACCGGTCAACAATTTGGGGAGGTCATCCATCTCCACCTCTCCCCAAGATCAGCACTACATCTAGCTGGTTGAATTAAAAGGTATAGTTTGCTACAGTTTTGTATAGCGAAATAGTCCATCTCATGCCTCGTAGGGAGAGTTAAGTACAGGGAGTGACTTTATTTAGTTTTGTTTAGATTTTTGCAGAAATAAATATTTAGTTTGTAATTGCATTTTATTATCTCTATGTTCTCATGTTTCTCATGTCCTTGTCACGTGGTCTCCACGAGTCTGAGTCTCAGTTGGGCCGCAAGCCTAACAAAGCGTAAGTGTTCAGTTATCCTTTTGTTTGCTATAATTTCCCACACTTAACGTAGATTCTTCCCTCCTTTTCCAAGTAATTGGGAATCAAGCCCAAGGTGTTAATGAGTGATTAATCGGTCCAGACCCCGGTTATTGACGCTTCATGTTAATGGTCTGGTGGTGGCAGCAGAAGGAGATCCGTGAGTTTGCTAGGAGTCTAGTATCACGTCACGAGGCTGTAGAATCTTAGCCGTTCGAATAGCAAAGACCACGTGGCGTGGGACTCAACTAGAAGTAACTCTAGGGTCCCTTGGTATATAAGCGAAGTAAATAGAATACGGGAAGTGGTAAGGTTGATTTAGGAAAAGATCAGAACCGATACCCCCTCCCCCTGTGTTACACTACTACAACACGCTACTACACCACGAAACTACACCAGGCTACTACACCACACAATACCATGCCACTACACCACACCACTATACCAGGCTACTACACCACACTACTACACCACACCACAACACCAGGCTACTACACCACACTACTACACCACGCCACTACACCACAACACTACCCCACACCACTACACCGCATCATTACACCACACTACAACATCACGCCACTACTCTACGCCATTACACCAGGCTACTACACCACACCACTACACTAGGTTACTACACCAGGTTACTACACAACACCACTACATGCCACTACCCCAGACTACTACACCACGCCACTACACAAGGCTACTACACAACACCACTACACCAGGCTATTACACTACACCAAGGTACTACACCAGGCTACTACTCCACGCCACTACAACAGACTACTACACAACGCCACTACACCAGGCTACTACACCACACCACTACACCAGGCGATTATACCACCCCATTACACCAGGCTACTACACCACGCTACTCCACCACGTTACTACACCATGCTACTACACCAGGCTACTACACATGGCTACTTATCCACGCCACTACACCAGACTTCTACACCACGCCACTACACCAGGCTACTACACCACGCTACTACACCATACCACTACACACCACAACACTACACCTTACTACTACACCACGCTACTACACCACGCTATTACACCCCACCATTACACCACACCACTACACCAGGCTACTACACCAAGCAACTACACCAGGCTACTACACAACACCACTACACCAGGCTACTACACCAGGCTACTACACCATGCCACTACACCAGGCTTCTACACCACTCCACTACACCAAGCAATTACACTACACCAATACACCACGCCACTACACTACACCATTACACTACACCACAGTACTACACAATGCTACTAAACCACGCCACTACACCAGGCTACTACACCATGCCACTACACATCGCTACTACACCAGGCTACTACACCACACCACTACACCACGCGACTACACCACGCCAATAAATCAGGCTACTACACCACGCCACTACACCAGGCAACTACACCGCACCACTTCACCAGGCTACTACACTACGTTACTACACCATGATACTACACCACGCGACTACACCACACCACTACACCACACCACTACACCAGGCTTCTACACCACACCACTACACCAGGCTACTACACACACCACTACAACAGGCTACAATACCATGCCACTACACCAGGCGACTACACCAGGTTACTACACCACGCCACTACACCAGGCTACTACACCACGCTACTACACCAGGCTACTACACCACTCCACTACACCAGGGTACTACACAAGGTTACTACACCAGGCTACTACACTATGCCACTACACCAGGCTACTACACTACATTACTACCCCAGGCTACTACACCACACAACTACACCACACCACTACACCACACCACTACTCCAGACTACTACACCACACAACTACACTGGGCTACTACACCACACCACTACACCAGGCTACAATACCATGCCACTATACCAGGCTACTAAACCACGCTACTACACCACACCACTACACCAGGCAACTTCACCAGGCTACTTCACTTCACTACACAACGCCACTACACAATGCTACTACACTACTTCAATACACCACACTACTACACCAGTCTATTACACCAGGCTATTACAACATGCCAATTCACCACGCCACTACACCAGGCTACTACACCACGCCACTACACAAAGCTACTACACCACGCCACTACACCACGCTAGTACATCATGCCACTACACCAGGCTACTACACCAGGCTACTACACCGTGCCACTACATCAGGCTACTATACGATGCCACTACACCACGCTACTACACCACGATCTACACCAGGTTACTACACCATGCCACTACACCAGGCTACTACACCAGGCTACTACACCGTGCCACTACATCAGGCTACTACACCATGCCACTACACCAGGCTACTACACCAGACTACTACACCAGGTTACTACATCAGACTACTACACCACACTGTTACACCAGGCTACCACACCACCATACCATTCCACTAAACCATTCCACTACACTACGCCACAATACCACGCTACTAAACCACGCCACTACACACCATTACAACCCGCTACTACACCACGTCATTAAACAACGCCACAACACCAGGCTACTACACCACGCCACTACACCAGGCTACTACACCATGCCACTACACTACGCTCTACACCACACCACTACACCACGCTACTACATAATGAAACTACACAAGGCTACTACACCACACTACCATACCACGCCACTACACCATGCTACTACACAACGCCATTACACCAGGCTACTATACCACACTACTACACCACACCACTACACCAGGCTACTACACCACGCCACAACACCAGGCTAATGCACCAGGATACTTTACCACACTACGTCACCACGCCACTACACCACTCTACTTCACCATGTTACTACACAACGCCATTACACCACACCACTACACCACGCCACTACACCAGGTTACTACATCACGCCACTACACCAGATTACTACAGAAGGGTACTACACTACACAACCACACCAGGCTACAACACACCACAACGCCAGGATACTATACCACCCCATTACACTACCACGCTACTACACCACCATTACACCACACCACTACACCAGGCTATTACACCATGCAACTACACCAGGCAACTACACCTCACCACTACATCAGGCTACTATACCGCGCCACTTTCCAAGGCTACTACACCACGCTTTTACACCCCGCTACTACACCAGGCTACTACACCACACCACTACACCATGCTACTACACCACTCCACTACACCATCCCACCACACCACGCCACTACACCACACCACTACACCACGCCACTACACCAGGCTACTACCCCATGTAACTACATCACGCTACTACACCACACTACTATACCACGCTATTACACCACGCTACTACACAATGCCACTACACCAAACCAATACACCAAGCTACTACACCACGCCACTACACCAGGCTACTACACCAGGCTACTACACCATGCCACTACACCAGGCTTCTACACCATGCCACTACACCAAGCAATTACAAAACATCACTACAGCACGCCACTACACTACACCATGCCACTACACCACACCACGACACCAGGCTACTACACCATGCCACAACACCACGCTACTACACCAGGCTACTACACCAGGCAACTACACTATGCCACTACACTACATTACTACACCAGGTCACTGCGCCAGGCTACTACACCACACCACTACACCACACCACTACACCAGGCTACTACATCACGCAACTACACCAGGCTACTACACCACACCACTACACCAGGCTTCAATACCATGCCTTATACTAGGCTACTACACCATGCCACTACACCACGCCACTACACTAGGCCACTACACCAGGCTACTGCACTAGACTACTACACCAGGCTTCTATACCACACCACTAAACCAGGGTACTACACTAGGCTACTTCACCAGTATACTAAACTATGCCACTACACCCAGGCTACTACACTACGTTACTACACCACACCACTACACAACACCCTTACACCAGGCTACTACACCATGCCACTTCACCAGGCTACTACACCACACCACTACACCAGGCTACAATACCATGTAACTATATCAGGCTACTACAACATGCTACTACACCACACCACTACACCAGGCTACTACACCAGGCTACTACATCAAGCAACTACACCACGCTTCTTCACCATGTCACTACACCACACCAGTACACTACGGCACAACACCACGCCACTACACCACGCCACTACACTAAGCTACTACACCACGCCACTACACCACGCTAGTACACCACGTCACTACACCAGGCCACTACACCAGGCTACTACACCACGTCACTACACCAGGCTACTACACCAAAGTACTACATCATTCAACTGAAACTCGCCACTCCACCAGGCTACTACATTATGCCACTACACCACGCCACTACACCAGGCTACTACACCACGCCACAACACTAGGCTACTTCTCCAGGCTTCTATACCAGGCTACAACACAACACCACTACACCAGACAACTACACCATGCCACTACACCAGGCTACTACACCAGACTGCTACACCAGGCTACTACACCAGGCTACTACACCACACCACTACTTAAGGCTACCACACCACAGTACCATTCCATTACACTAGGCCACTATACAACGCTACTAAACACCACCACTACACCACGCTACTACACCACACCACTACACAACGCCACTACACCACACAACTAGACCACGTCACTACATGACACTACTACACCAGGCTATTACACCAGGATACTACACTATGCCACAACACCACACCAATACACCACGTTACTGCATCACTACACTAGGCTACTACATCAAGCAACTACACAACGCCTCTACACCACGTCACTACATCACACCACTACACTACGCCACCACACCACGCCACTACACCACGTTACTACACCACACCACTACACCAAGCTACTACACCATGCCACTACACCACATTACTACACCACACCACTACACCAAGCTACTACACCATGCCACTACACCACGCTAGTACACCACGCCACTACACCAGACTACTACTCCACGCAACTACACCAATGTACTACACCATTCTACTAAAACACCCCACTCCACCAGGCTACTACATTATGCCACTACACCAGGCTACTACACGATGCCACAACACCACACCACTACACCATGCTACTGCACAACGCAACTTCACCACGCCACTACATTAGGCTACTTCTCCAGGCTAATAAAAAACGCCACTACATTAGGCTATTACACCATGCCACTACACCAGGCTACTTCACCAGGCTACTACACCAGGCTATTACACCACGCTACTAAACCCCACCACTACATCACGGTACTACACCACGCCACTTCACAACGCCACTACATAAGGCTACTACATCAGGCTACTACACCACGCCACTACACCAGGCTACTACACCAGGCTAATACTCCACGCTACTACACCACAACACTACACCACACCAATACACCAGGCTACTACACCACGCAATTACACCACGCCACTACACCAGGCTACTACACCACGCCACGACACCAGGCTACTACACCACACCACTACACCAGGCTACTACACCACACTACTACACTACTCCACTACACCATAACAGTACACCACACCACTACACCGGGCTACTACACCATGAAACTACACCATGCTGTTACACCACACCAGTATACCAGGCTACTATGCCACGCTACTACACCACACCACAACACTAGGCTAATACACCAGGTTACTGCACCACGCTACTACACCAGGCTACTACACCACGCAACTACACCAGGCTACAACACACCACTACACCAGGCTACTACACCATGCAATTACACCAGGCTACTACACCATGGTGTTGTAGCCTGGCATGGTACCAGGCTACAATACCATGCCACAATAGCATGCTACTACACCACGCCACGACACCAGGCTACTACACCAGGCTAATACTCCACGCTACTACACCACAACACTACACCACACCAATACACCAGGCTACTACACCACGCAATTACACCACGCCACTACACCAGGCTACTACACCACGCCACGACACCAGGCTACTACACCACACCACTACACCAGGCTACTACACCACACTACTACACTACTCCACTACACCATAACAGTACACCACACCACTACACCGGGCTACTACACCATGAAACTACACCATGCTGTTACACCACACCAGTATACCAGGCTACTATGCCACGCTACTACACCACACCACAACACTAGGCTAATACACCAGGTTACTGCACCACGCTACTACACCAGGCTACTACACCACGCAACTACACCAGGCTACAACACACCACTACACCAGGCTACTACACCATGCAATTACACCAGGCTACTACACCATGGTGTTGTAGCCTGGCATGGTACCAGGCTACAATACCATGCCACAATAGCATGCTACTACACCACGCCACTACACCAAGCTGCTACACTACGTTTCTACACCAGGCTACTACACCACATCACGACACCAGGCTACTACACCACGCCACTACACCAGGGTACTACACCATGCCACTACACTATGCCACTACACCACACCACTACACCAGGCTACGGCACCACGCTACTACACCACACCACTATACCAGGCTACTACACCACTCCACAACATAAGGCTAATACACCAGGCTACTGCACCACGCTACTACACCATGCCACTACACCACACCACTTCAGAACGCCACTAAACCACACCACTACACCACGCTACTACACCACGCTACTACATCACGCCACTACATCAGGCTACTACACCACGCAACTACACCAGGTTACAACACACCAGTAAACCAGGCTACTAAACCATGCCATTACTCCAGGCTACTACACAGTAGTGTAAAATGAGACAAATGATGAATTGATTTTCAGAAACGTTTGTTCACTTCCATGCCGACTCGACCCCGGCGGGCCAAATCGTGCAAAAAACTTTTCAAGCGGTCGGGTCAGGACGCTCTCGTTGGCAGGGTGGGGTGGTGGTCCCTTCCCCCTAGGGGTCCCCGGGACCCACCTCCCAGGGTGCGCCTGAGCAACTCGTGCCCTATCCTAACCTTTTTTTTTTACTTTTTGTCGCGTATGTTTATGATGAGTATTAGGCATCAAGAAGGGGGTCCCTACTTATGAAAGGTACAGAGGATGAATGTTCAATAGATTAAAACAAAAAAATACACTGGTGAAAGGCATATAAACGTTTTTCGGAGTATTTAATAGCATGAGCAAAAATTCACGATTTGTCCCGGGGTGTTACCAGAGTACTACGGTATCAGTTTGGAGGCCCCTAGTTATGAATGGATCAGAGGGTGAATGTTCAATAGATTAAAAAAAAAAAACACAGTTGAAAGCGAATATAGAAGTTTTTGGAGTACTTTAATGATGCTATGACTGAATAGTATAGGAAGCACTTGGTACAGCGCCATTTTCTGTAATGGTCAGAGGTGACTGGAGAGAACGGGGTGCAATTTTTTTACCAATCAGGAGCCGAGTAGAAAAATTCTCTTTCCGTCCCGGGTCATGGGACAATCAGGTGAAATTTTCCTTATTTGTTGTGGGGGTGTCACGTGACATGACGTCTGCAATAGGGACCCCTACCTATGATTACCCCAGTGGGGTCAAGCATACAAAGGGGGGGGGGTCAAGATTCCTTACAAAGACCAAGTTGGATATTTAGGTGTAGTAAGCCTTATCTTGAATTTGCATGATACTGTGGGGTATATTGACATGAAGGGCGAACCATAGAACAGGATCTGCATGTGAGAGGGGTCATATTAGGGTTTTAAAGAAGTTAAGATTGCTTTAAAGAGTCCTGTGTGCTTGATGGTGGGTAAATGTTCAGTCAATAATTCTCTTGTTTTTAATCTGAATGAGGGGTCCTAGTTTGCGTTCTAGTCGTAAAATGAGTGCCTTAGTATATTTGCTATGGAAAATGAGCTTTCAGTACTCTATATAATTTGAAATGAGGTCAAGAAAGACATGTTTATATGCGAGAAGAGTCAGGTTGGAAACTGTTTATTCCAGTCATCCCCCCCCCCCCTCGGTTTTGCTCCGTTTTCTGTAGCCAAAGTAAAGATTAAATTTTCTGTGAAATTCAGTTGAGTACTGGTGATTAAGGCATGCTTGCATTTGTATGGTTCTAACCTGTTTATAGATTTTATAGATATATTTGTCGGGCCTCAAATTAGATTTTAATATGAAAAATAGCATCAAATATATGTCTATCTTTTGTAATATACATTAAAACATTGACATTAGCTGCGATATTGTATAGAATACAAAAAAAATACTAAATAGTGGGGCCTTTGCCATATTGTGTTGCGTTTGACACCCCATACTGCATTTTTAACACTTATAAATATACTATGAAGGAAAATAGTTCAGTGTTTTAAGTAATTTAATATAAATTAAAAATCTGTTCATGTTCTGTATTAAATTGCATTTTTTTAACACCATAATAGCTCACAGCTATTGTAGTGGGGGGCTCCAATAACTCATGTAACGCGACTACTGTCGCTATCTGTTGCTATGCAATACTTTTTGCTATCATGCCTAAAAATTTAAAAGTCGAATCCATCAGTTTCCTTTTTTTATGTCAGTGGTGGTATATCAAGTGCAAAGGGTTTTTGTAAATGTTAGACCTCCACCTTTCAAAAAGTGAGAAGATGAATTCATTTTGGCATTACTGTCATTACTTTGGAAGTTTTAATGATAGCACATGCTTAAACAAACTCGCTCGCAAAAACAAAAATATTTTTTGGTTCAACTTACACAAATAAACCTAGGGCTTTCACATTCGCGCAAAATACTTAGTCCCCCCCTAAACTTAAAACAGTTGTACAATCTTACTTAAACACATCAGGGCAAAAATAGAGAGAAAGACCTCTGACAAGCTACTGGCCTCCTGTCCTCACCAAGGCTACTAATTCGCACATACTTAAACACACTTGCTAAACTCTTATACACAAACAAAAACTCAATTTTTAACTTACACAAATAAACATGGGCTTTGCACATTCACACAAAAAATGCTTAGTCCTCCAATTGACTTGAACACTCACAATCTTACGGTGCTTCAATTGCCAAAGCCATAAAAACCTGCACTGGGTCGTTAGTCATACATAGAATCAGAGAGAAAAATATCTGCTTCAATATATATTGTGACGATAACCTCTTTCAAGAAAGATTGAGCCTGCTCTTCCCTCCAAAGTACGTTACATCAACAGATAATATAGAAGATATATCCAACAAATATCTCCAAAACGTTTTGCCCAGAGAGCAAAACGTATCCAGCACACCGGCACACCGGCACATCTGCTCGCCCCCGCCACCGTTAACCGGCAAACTGCTTGTCCATCGCCTGCCTGTCGCTGATTGGCTGGTGCCCAGTCACACCTGCCCCACCACCCTCCGCCACGAGTTGATGTCTGGGCTGCAGTGACCCAGAGAAGGCAGAATATTCCAGTGCTCCTTGCAGGTGACATCTCTCATTGGTAGACTAAGCCTTGGCTAATGTGTACTAAGGGAGGTGGCAGCTCGAAGCCAATATTCCGGTGTCATCATTCTTATTTACTTTGCTATTACTCACTTGTCTTAACGTAACTTTTCATTTGCCAGTGTTTATTCTTATTATTTTGTTTGTTGACTTGTCTGTTATATTTTATGCTCAATTTTATTCATGTCTTGTTTTCCTAACGTAATTAAAATTTCATTGTTAAATTTACTTGTGTTTTGTGTGTCTTCCCATTACCTTACCACAGACGAAAGTTCCAGCTTTTTCTCTTTTTTTTTCTTTATGTGACGAGGCCCTGCCCCTAGCTTTTGAAACAGCCGAACACCAACGCTTTACCGTCACATAAAGTGGGGGCCTGCCCTAGGAGCTTCACTCAGGTACTGGTGCCAAGTAGTAATTTATGGTAAGCGTATTTGGCTTTGGTAACGTAGCTTTTACTATTTTTCATATTCACTTTTATTTTTATATGGTGCTGTGTGTATTGTGCATTCCGAGAGTAGCATATGGTGAAGGTGAGACAACTTTGGATTACGTGGTGACTGTAGGCCTCAGTCATTCTCTTAATTGATCATCTCTCCCTCTGTGTTATTACTCGTGTTTACCATCTTTTGTCCCTTGGATATTTCTCATATTTTCGACAGATCATCATATTGGTACCCTGGTACTGTGGTCTGCCCCCGGGTCAAGTGCACCTAATCTTCTGCAATCTGACAGTAGGAGGATAAAGAGGGCCATAGTTCCTCTAGCACGAACTTTAGTTGCTGAATTGGGACCTCAGCAGCAGTTCTCGTCACCAGTTGACACCTCACACCCCTACACGTCAGTCAGAGATGATGATACATACATTGGTAGGGAATTAGCTTTCTTTTTCAGAGCACAAAAGTTCGCTAATTCTGTAAGTATCATATTAATTTCAGTAGGAAAACTTGCTTATGTCCTATAGAGACTCGGCAAGGTATGCCTACATTCTTGGACTACCAATTTTACTTTTGAGGCAATTAACTGTTTCATTTGTTTTAGAAACTAAGTTTCACTTGTTTAGTAGGATTTTCTTGCCCTTATCCTCTTACATGAGTACCGGGTACAAGATTTCCTGCGACCTTGATTTAATTAATCATTTAACATCTTGTAATTAACTTTAATTGTTAAAGATTCCACAGGATAGGTACCAGTTGCCACGTTGTCCTGTTTCTGACATTCACTATATCACAACGGTATATTCGTTGTGCATTTATTTGCTAATTTCACCATGTTTCGTCTCCAAGCTTTCCGTGCAGATCCAGCAGGTGAAATAGGGACTTTAAGTCGTGCCAAGAGGACTGAATTACACACTTGCACATGAGTATCAACTGGAAGTTCCCTACCAAGCCAACAAAAATGAAATACACAACCTGTTACTGGATCACTTCTTAGAGCAAGGTAAGATAGACTCTGAAACTCACGAAACTTACTTTATTGCAGATAAAACTGATTTGGCAACGATGAAACTCAAACTAGAGCTGGCCAAGATTGAACGTGAGCAGCAAAGGGAAGCAGTTGCTATACGAAAGGAAGAACAAGAACGTGAGATTGCATTACTCCGTGAACGTGAACGAATACAGCTCGAAACAAAACGACGCCAGTTGGAGATGCAACACGAACATGACAAGCAACAAGCAACTCTGGCTATGGAATGTCGTCAACGAGAATTCGCGTTGGAAACTTCACACCTCGCTCAACGCCAACAAGCAACTGCCAATCTTCCCGTCAGTTTTAATATATCACATGCAAGTAAGTTAATGCCATCATTTGTAGAAACAGAAGTTGACGTGTTTTTCACCACCTTTGAAACCCTTGCTAATCAACTTAGTTGGCCTGCCGACCAATGGGCCACACTTCTCAGAGTACATCTTACAGGTAGAGCTGCAGTCACACTCAGTACTTTGGCGTCTGAGAATGACTACCAGACTCTGAAACAAGCAGTGTTGGACGCCTACCTTCTCTCCACCGAAAGTTATCGAAGGAAATTCCGTGACCACCTGAAGGCAAGTACCACTACCTTTTTCGAGTTTGCTAACACCAAAAGGAGATATTTTATGAAATGGCTGGAATCAGCACATGTCTCTACCTTTGCAGAACTCGTCAACCTGATGCTAGTTAAAGAATTCTTGAGGCGTGTGCCGCCTCCTGTCCGTCTATATTTAGCAGATAAAGAAGAAACCGACTACCTGAAGTGTGCTAAGTCGGCTGACACTTACAGCCTCATCCACCGGCTGACACCAGAACCATCTTCCAGTAAGAAGTCGTGGTACAGTTACGAGAAAGTGAGTACCGATCAAGCTGGCTCGCAATTGTACTGTAAGTATTGTAGACTCTATGGACATACCATAGATAAATGTGGTAAGTCTCAATACAAAGGAACCACCGAAAAGCAAAAACCCAAACCAACTCCTCCTAAGTCCGGTAAGCCTGTGATGAATGTTGGTGTTCATGTTAATGATCTTTCTCTTTTCAGTAACCACCTGTATACTGGAACTGTCTCTGCCAACGGTTCAAATCCGGAGGGACGTTTCAAATTGAAGATCTTGAGGGACACAGCGGCTCTTCAATCGATCATCTTGAAGTCGGCTGTGCCCAACATCGCCTACACCGGAGAAACTGTCTTCATCACTGACCTCACTGCTACCACTCCTTATCCTCTCGCCAGAGTCCACCTGGATTGTCCCTTCGTGAACGGAGAAGTCCAAGTCGCCGTCAGGGAAAAGCCTTTTCCCATGTCTGGAGTGCAACTTCTCCTGGGCAACGACTTGGCAGAAGACCTGCAACCGACCAACCTGATCGTCATGGACAAACCCCAGGTGTGTACCTCTGTGACAGATAATCCTATATTTGAGTATGTTCCATCAAAGGTTCAAGAGAGTGATGAAGTTTCTCCTCCGGTTCTAGTGACCACCCGTGCACAAGCCGCACGACCACAGCCAGCTGACTCTACTGCTACCGCTGTCCCTCAAGACCCTCAGAAACTACCCCCGAATCTGACCAAGTTGGAGTTCGGTAAGTTACTGAGGGAAGATCTTACTTTGACACCATTATTTTTCCAGGCTGAGACTCAACCCGACAGTTCAACTCAACCCTGGGTTCTTCCTAGAGAACGACTTGCTCTACCGCAGATATAGACCCCGTAAACTGAAGGAGGAGGACGATTGGGCCAACGTCGAACAACTTGTGATTCCTGCCAGCCTGCGGCCCACTATTCTACACCTGGCCCACGGAGCACTCTCCCACTACGGATTCAACAAGACTTACCATGGAATCCGTCAAGACTACTACTGGCCAGGTATGGTAAATAGCGTCAAACAGTACGTCAAACAGTGTCATACATGTCAGATGGCAGGTAAACCGAACATCTCTATTCCCAGAGCGCCACTGATTCCCATACAGGTGCCTGCGGAACCTTTCCACAGACTTATTATAGACTTTGTTGGTCCTTTACCTCGGACCAGTTCAGGTAACGCCTATATCTTAACCATCCTGTGTCCTACCACCAGATTCCTCATAGCAGTTCCAGTGAAGAACATTACGGCTGCTACGGTTGTGAAGCACTTATTGAAGATCTTCACCCAGTATGGATTTCCAAGGGAGGTTCAGAGCGACTGTGGCACCAACTTCACCAGTGATCTCTTCAAAAGGACACTGGAGGAGTTCAACATCAAACAGGTATTGTCCAGCCCCTATCATCCTGCTTCACAGGGTTCTCTTGAACGTAGTCATCAGACTATTAAAGCACTCCTGAAAAAGTTTTGTAGTGAAACCTCTAAGGATTAGGATAAGCAAATAGATCTGATAATGCATATATATAGAAGTCTTCCCAATGAGTCCCTAGGAGTATCTCCTTATGAGATGCTCTACGGACGTAAGTGCCGTACTCCCCTCAAGGCTTTCAAAGACTCTCTACGTGATGCCACCTTCAGTGAGCATCAGAATGTGCCCCAGTTTCTTCAAAACCTTCAACACATTCTAGATAGAGTCCACAGTTTTGCCCAAGATAATCTATTGAAAGCACAGGAGAGGATGAAGACTCATTACGACCAGACCAGCAAAGTAAGAAAATTTAAGCCGGGAGACTTCGTGCTTGCTTACTTCCCTATCCCAGGTTCTCCTTTACAAAACAGGTTTTCAGGACCCTACCGCATCAAGGAGTGCAGAAACAACCATAACTACGTTCTAGAGACTCCAGATAGGCGGCGGAAGACCCAGTTGTGCCACGTCAACCTCCTGAAGCTATATAATGGTACTCCTCCCACTGTCATGCTTAACTACTCTGCTTTTACAGAACCATACATCCACAGTGAGACCTTCCCTGCTTCTCCTCCCGAAAGCACTGACAAGGAGTCAGCGCTTTCTAATTCAGAAATCCTTAATGATCTTCCCAACTATTTTCAGGACAATCATAGTGCACCTCTCGTCAAGATCTTCGGAGAACATCAGGAGTTGTTCCGAGATGACCCCCAAGAGTGTAATGTTACCCAGCACGACATCCAACTGCTCCCCGACACCCGGCCGATTCGTCAACCCTTCTACCGAATCAGCCCTAGCAAGAAGGAAGTCATGCGTGCTGAGGTGCAGTACCTCTTGGATCATGGACTGGCTACACCTTGTGAGTCCCCCTGGGCCTCACCCTGTATCTTGGTGCCAAAACCCCAAGGTAAGGTGAGATTATGCACTGACTATCGTAAGTTAAATAATGTGACTGTCAAGGATGCATACCCCTTGCCAAGGATAGATGACATTCTTGACGCCATTGGTAATGCCCAGTACTTGTCCCAAGTGGACTTGCTTAAGGGGTATTACCAAGTGTGCTTAACGGAGCGAGCCAAAGAAATATCTGCCTTTATCACTCCTTTTGGACTTTTCAGATATGAACGCCTTCCTTTCGGACTATGTAATGCCCCGGCCACCTTTCAGAGAGCTGTCAACCGTGTCATCCAGGGCTTGGATAACACATACGCCTATTTGGATGATATCGTCGTAGCATCCAACACCTGGAGTGAACATCTGCTCCAGCTGCGACGACTGTTCGCCAAGCTCCTGACAGCCGGCCTCACCATCAACCTGGGCAAGTCCACCTTCGCGAAAGGTAAAGTGCGTTATCTGGGTCATGTAATTGGGAGTGGCAGCCTAGCTCCGTTAAACTCACACACTCAAGCCATCCAACATTATCCACAGCCTACCACCAGGAAGCAGCTCCTGCGCTTCCTTGGTCTTGCCTCCTACTACCGTAGGTTTGTGAGAAATTTCAGTACAGTCGCCACACCTTTAATCCTATTAACCAGTCCCAAGCAACGGTATAAGTGGACCATGCAGCAAACCGTTGCTTTCGAACTATTGAAAAGGAGCTACTATCCATCGTCCTGAATCTCCAACACTTTGCTCCATACCTACAAGGTGCCAGGTCAACCACCATCTTCTCAGACCACAACCCTCTCCGCTTCTTACATCAAGCCCAATTCACTAACCAGCGTCTTCTACGATGGGCTTTATACCTACAAGATTTCAACCTGGAGATCCGCTATATCAAGGGTTCTGACAACATCATAGCCGATGCCCTCTCCAGAGTTTATGAAGTAGAAGCAACTCCACCTATTACTCCACCACATAACGACGTACTTCTTCCAGAACCGCAGGCTTCGGGGGAGAGTTGTGATGATAATCTCTTTCAAGAGAGATTGAGCCTGCTCTTCCCTCCAAAGTACGTTACATCAACAGATAATATAGAAGATATATCCAACAAGTATCTCCAAAACGTTTTGTCCAGAGAGCAAAACGTATCCAGCACACCGGCACACCTGCTCGCCCCCGCCACCGTTAACCGGCAAACTGCTTGTCCATCGCCTGCCTGTCGCTGATTGGCTGGTGCCCAGTCACACCTGCCCCACCACCCTCTGCCACGAGTTGATGTCTGGGCTGCAGAGACCCAGAGAAGGCAGAATATTCCAGTGCTCCTTGCAGGTGACATCTCTCATTGGTAGACTAAGCCTTGGCTTGTGTGTACTAAGGGAGGTGGCAGCTCGAAGCCAATATTCCGGCATCATCATTCTTATTTACTTTGCTATTACTCACTTGTCTTAACGTAACTTTTCATTTGCCAGTGATTATTCTTATTATTTTGTTTGTTGCCTTGTCTGTTATATTTTATGCTCAATTTTATTCATGTCTTGTTTTCCTAATGTAATTAAAATTTCATTGTTAAATTTACTTGTGTTTTGTGTGTCTTCCCATTACCTTACCACAGACGAAAGTTCCAGCTTTTTCTCTTTTTTTTTTCTTTATGTGACGAGGCCATGCCCCTAGCTTTTGAAACAGCCGAACACCAACGCTTTACCGTCACAATATATATATAAAAAAAGCTCTTGAATAAATAGTCCAACCACTTGGGCTGGACGGTAGAGCGACGGCCTCACTTCATGCAGGTCAGCGTTCAATCCCCCAACCATCCAAGTGGTTGGTCCACCATTTATTTCTTCCTCCCATCCTATTCCCAAATCCTTATCCTGACTCCTTCCCAGTGCTACATGATCGTAATGGCTTGGCGCTTTCTCCTGATAGTTCCATTCCATTCCATTCTTGACTAAATAACTAGCATTAAGTTTTAAGTCAATCTAATATTCCCATCTCACCCCCACCCCCCCCCCCCCATTACTCTGCACATTCCTGCCCTCCAACAAATCCCAAAGCCTTGCAGGAGCCCACCCAATCATGCGGCAATAGACATGTTTTCGCCCAACTGTATTTATTTAAAAATAACACATCAGATAGAAAGAGTTTCGCATTGCTATTATATTTACCTTATAAAGCCTCTTTATAAAAATCATATGTCATTGCGTATTATGATTGTTTTTTAATAAATATTGCATAAATACTTACGCGATTTCATAAACAAAAAAATTATTTTAATGAGCCATGTTTGGCAGACATCGTCATTAAAATTATTACTAACTTTTAAACTAACTTTAAATATATAGCATAGAGAAAGATTTATTCTTCAGGTTATATATTATTGTTTAAGAGTTTCATTCTGAATAAAAAAAGTTGCCAATATTTACAAAACTCTGACCACAATTTTTTTAAACGTTTTCCAAGGGAGTAAATCTTTCTTCGTCTCTTTCTCCCACGTTTCCTTACTCGCACAGGAGCAGAGCATCCTTCGTGCAGGCCCTGGTTCAGTTCCCCAACATCCGAGCTAATGGACATTACAAATTTCACTAAATGATGCAGTATCTTAGCTGTCTCTCTAATTATAAAGGTGTTAATCTTTTTTTACCTTTGAGTGCTAGGTCTCAAAAGGTTCTTTACCTCAGAAAGAGAGAGAGAGAGAGATTCTATTTTTGTCCATATTCGAGCGGAATGTTGAACAACATTCGTGCGGGTCCTGGTTCAGTTCCCCAACGTCCGAGATATTGGACATAGCAAATTTCAGTAAATGAGGCAGTATCTTGCCCCCCACCCCCCTGACCAACTATTTTAGGGCAGTAACTAAGCAATTGCAATCCATCCAGCCAATGCCTGTGGAAAGAATGTGTGTTCTTAGGACCATTATGACCTCTTCGTGTATTTTCATCCCCTCACACATTTGAGTATTTGTTCACCCCCCAAAAAATACTGTTCAAGAAAATACTAGCTTATTTATACCAATATTTGGATATAAAAAGAAAAAATAAATCGACATTTGTTTAATTTTTATTTACATAAATAAATAAGTCTATGCATTTTTGTCATCTTGGGAAATAATCGGTTGAAGGACATGCGAAATGGTTCATTTGCAAATGGGGCAGTTTCTCATAGATACGAGACAACTACCGCACGTTACCATATGTCTGCAGGCAGCAGTATGACACTCAATGTATTATTAAAGCACACCTTACACAAAATATCATCGACCCAAGACGTTGGCGTAGATGTGTTTATCACGGTTTCGACATGGGATGCCGCATCAAGGTCTGTGGCCTCTTCGTCAGTTTCGATAGCAGGCCCAGAAACGTCCACATCCATTTTATAAGTGACAATAGTCGTCCAGTATACTTCTTAGAGTACAAAAATAGTCAAAGGGAATCTTTCAGCACTGTTCTTAACTAAAATTTTGTGTCGTTAAGTAAGAAAAAATAGTCAAGGACACTCTTCGAGACATCAAAGACACACTTCGGAACACCAAAGTTACTCTTCGATGGATCAAAAGACAAAATCAAAGACATTAATAATGCACTCAAAGAAACTAATGACACACTCAAACACATCAATAACACAATCAAGGACATCAATAAGACACACTCAAAGACGTCAAAATATAACTCTTGACATCAAAAGTTATTCTCAGTTATCAAAGTTAATCTCAGAGTCATCAAAGTTATTCTCAGAGCCATCAAGATTATTCTCAGTAACCAAAGGTAATCTCTAAGTCACCTTCGTTTATCAAAGTTGTTTTCTAAGATATCTTCGTTCATCAAAGTTATTTGCCAACTCCCTTTTGTTCTCAAAAGTTATTCTCAGAGTCATCAAACGTTATTCTCAAGAGTCATCAAAAGTTATTCTCAAGAGTCATCAAAAGTTATTCTCAAGAGTCATCAAAAGTTATTCTCAAAGTCATCAAAAGTTATTCTCAGAGCTATCAGAAAGTTAATCTCAGTCATCAAAGTTGTTCTCTATGACATCAAAGTTATTCTCTGAGTCATCAAAAGTTATTCGCAGAGCCATCAAAAGTCATTCTCAGGGCCATCAAAAGTTAGTCTCTCACTCATCAAAGTTGTTCTCTAAGACATTAAAGTTAGTCTCTCACTCATCAAAGTTGTTCTCTAAGACATTAAAGTTAATTTTAGAGTCATCAAAAAGTTATTCTCAGCCATCTTCGTTCATCAATGTTGTTCTTTAATACATCTTCCTTCATCAAAGCTGTTCTCTAAGACTTAAATGTTGTTCTCTAAGACATCTTCAAGCATTAAATAACACTCTCAAATGTAACTAGTTCAGCTTTTCAAATCAAACTTACACTTCTGTTAAATATATTTTCTTAGTCACTTTATCTTAAACCTGTTCTTTGAACTTCACTGCATAACCCCTACTTAATTAACATAGCTTACTCAAACCTAACCTATGCTAGCTTAACTAACCTAAGCTAACTTAACTAACCTAACCAGCTTACCCAAACCTAACCTACTTAATTTTAACCTAACCTAACCTAACATAACTTACTAACCTAACTTACCCAAACCTAACCTAACTTAATTAACCAAACCTAATCTAACTTAACTAAACGTAGCCTATCTTAACTTAACTTACCCAAACCTAACCGAACCTAACATAACTTACTTAACCAAACCTCCCTAACCTAACTTGCCCAGAAGTGACTCGAACCCATACTGCCAGTAGCAACACAACTGGTATGTGCAGGACGCCTTAATCCACTTGACCATTTCACACTTCAGGCTGAACTACTAACAGAAGCCGGGAAAAAACGAGGAACATATTCATCTACAATCTTAACCCCACGACTCAAAGAAGCAGCAAAACAACTAAAAAATCTGAAAGACGTAACAATAAGAAAAGCCGACAAGACAGCAGCATATGCATTGATTCCTACCCAAGAATACATGAACAAAATTAGCGACATCCTTAGTGATGACACCAAATTTCAACGAATCACGAGGGACCCCGTAGAAGACCTTAAACGAAAAGTAAACAAAACAATTACTGCAATCAACGCAAAGAGAGGTAGTGTGCATTTCACTAAACTCCAAGGCGACTATGGCTTAGGATATGCCTATGGCAATGTTAAGACACACAAACCAGGTAACCCACTACGCCCAATAATCAGCCAAATACCAACTCCAACCTATCACCTGGCAAAAAGACTTAACGAACTCCTAACTCCATACACTCCAAGGAAGTATAGTCAACAATCATCAGCAGATTTCCTACAATTAATCAAATCTACTCAGCCAGATGGAATCATTGCTTCCCTGGACGTTAAATCCCTATTTACCAAAGTCCCAGTCGACACAACCATAGGAATGTTACTGGACAGAGTATACAGAGACGAGAGCACCCCCAAATTAGACATACCTGAGCCACACTTGAAGTCTTCTCGAAGCATGTACAAAGGAAGCCCCTTCCATCAGTCCACAAGGAGACATGTATCTGCAAATAGACGGAGTAGCAATGGGCTCCCCCTTAGTAGTTTTATTTGCTAATTTTTATATGAGAACCATCGAAGACAGAGTCTTCAGTAGCAGACAAAAACCAACTGTATATTGCCGGTATGTAGATGACATATTCGTCATAGTAAAAGACTCAGATGAACTAATTTATCTAAAAAGCCATCTAGAGAGAGAGTCAGTACTCCGATTTACACATGAAAATAGTGAAAATAACAGTCTGCTATTCTTGGATGTACTAATAACAAAAACAGGAACCTCTTTAAGCACCAACGAATATACTAAGCCCACCAACATAGGATTATGCCTGAACGGTAGAAGTGAGTGCCCCCAAAGATACAAATCCAGCGTTCGCAATGCTTATATTCGTCGAGCGCTTACCCACTGCTCCGAATGGAGCAACGTGAGTAGAGAGTTTGAAAGAGAGTTTGAGTGGACATATATATATATATGTATGTATATATATATATATATATGTATGTATATATATATATATATATGTATGTATATATATATATATATGTTTGTATATATACATATATATATATATATATATATATATATATATATATATATATATATATATATATATATATATATATATATATATATATATATATATATATGTATATATATATATATATATATATATATATATATATATATATATATATATATATATATATATATATATATATGTCGTACCTAATAGCCAGAACGCACTTCTCAGCCTACTATTCAAGGCCCGATTTGCCTAATAAGCCAAGTTTTCATGAATTAATGTTTTTTCGTCTACCTAACCTACCTAACCTAACCTAACCTAGCTTTTTTTGGCTACCTAACCTAACCTTACCTATAAATATAGGTTAGGTTAGGTTAGGTAGGGTTGGTTAGGTTCGGTCATATATCTACGTTAATTTTAACTCCAATAAAAAAAAATTGACCTCATACATAGAGAAAAGGGTTGCTTTATCATTTCATAAGAAAAAAATTATGGTAAATATATTAATTCAGGAAAACTTGGCTTATTAGGCAAATCGGGCCTTGAATAATAGGCTGAGAAGTGAGTTCTGGCTACTAGGTACGACATATATATATATATATATATGTCGTACCTAGTAGCCAGAACTCACTTCTCAGCCTACTATTCAAGGCCCGATTTGCCTAATAAGCCAAGTTTTCCTGAATTAATTTATTTACTATAATTTTTTTCTTATGAAATGATAAAGCAACCCTTTTCTCTATGTATGAGGTCAATTTTTTTTTATTGGAGTTAAAATTAACGTAGATATATGACCGAACCTAACCAACCCTACCTAACCTAACCTAACCTATATTTATAGGTAAGGTTAGGTTAGGTAGCCAAAAAAAGCTAGGTTAGGTTAGGTTAGGTAGGTTAGGTAGACGAAAAAACATTAATTCATGAAAACTTGGCTTATTAGGCAAATCGGGCCTTGAATAGTAGGCTGAGAAGTGCGTTCTGGCTATTAGGTACGACATATATATATATATATATATATATATATATATATATATATATATATATATATATATGTCGTACCTAGTAGCCAGAACTCACTTCTGAGCCTACTATGCAAGGCCCGATTTGCCTAATAAGCCAAGTTTTCATGAATTAATTGCTTTTCGACTACCTAACCTACCTAACCTAACCTAACCTAACTTTTTCGGCTACCTAACCTATAGAGATAGGTTAGGTTAGGTTAGGTAGGGTTGGTTAGGTTCTGTCGTATATCTACGTTAATTTTAACTCCAATAAAAAAAAATTGACCTCTTACATAATGAAATGGGTTGCTTTATCATTTCATAAGAAAAAAATTAGAGAAAATATATTAATTCATGAAAACTTGGCTTATTAGGCAAATCGGGCCTTGCATTGTAGGCTGAAAAGTGAGTTCTGGCTACTAGGTACGACATATATATATATATATATATATATATATATATATATATATATATATATATATATATATATATATATATATATATATATATATATATATATATATGTCGTACCTAGTAGCCAGAACGCACTTCTTGGCCTGCTATTCAAGGCTCGATTTGCCTAATAAGCCAAGTTTTTATGAATTAATTGTTTTTCGACTACCTAACCTACCTGACCTAACCTAACCTAACTTTTTCGGCTACCTAACCTAACCTAACCTAAAAAGATAGGTTAGGTTAGGTTAGGTAGGGTTGGGTAGGTTCGGTCCTATATCTACGTTAATTTTAACTCCAATAAAATAAAATTGACCTCATACATAATGAAATGGGTAGCTTTATCATTTCACAAGAAAAAAATTAGAGAAAATATATTAATTCAGGAAAACTTGGCTTATTAGGCAAATCGGGCCTTGCATAGTAGGCTCAGAAGTGCGTTCTGGCTACTAGGTACGACATATATATATATATATGTATATATATATATATATATATATATATATATATATATATATATATATATATATATATATATATATATATATATATATATATATATATATATATATATATATTGCGATGGTAATCTCTTTCAAGAGAGATTGAGCCTGCTCTTCCCTACATAAAGTTACTTATATATATACAACACTAAGATGCTACCTTCAAGATATGTCTACCAGGAGCACAAAATGTTTTGACCAGAGGGTAAACGTATCCTAAACTCGCCCCCACTCCACACTCCCTCCATGCTGGCTTGTGTTACGAATCTCACTAGGATTCTGCATTACTCTTGATTCTCATATTACTTTATTGTCTTGTTCTTTAATATAGCATCTAGTTGTATGATATAAGATTTGTATGTTATATATATATATTATAGCATGCAGTAGTGTGCATGAGTTACATTATATTGTGTGAGGCTTTTGGTGTTAATTTCTCATGTAGTTTCTCCGTGTGGGCGGTTGACCATATTTGGATATGGCCAGTGTGGGAACATTGTTGTCAATTGAGTGTTTATAGTTTCACCTTAAATTATGCCCATATTTGGTTTCTGTATTATTGTATGGAATGTTGTACCAGTGTTTACTACTCTCTAGTTTACCAATGTTTTGAATATTAGTGCTGCGTTTTATTATTAGATTTTCCACAATGTTTTGTGTGGACGGTTAGTTGATTTTTTGGTAGACGCTTGGCCTGCGGTCCAAGGCGTGGGCAGAAGCGTGGCGGCTGAAGTCGAGTGGAGATGTGTTTTAAGTTAAGTCCTTGGTCACTGTTATTTTAGCCCATATAAATGTTAATTATCTGGTTAGATCATATTGTATATATCTCTCTAATTAATCCATGTCTTAGTGATAGTGCTCATGTCTCAATAAGGAGGTTATTCTATGATTTGCATGCTGAAGAATATTTCTGGTTATTATTGATACATTTAAGTGTTGACATATTGTGCCCCTTAGCATAAATATATTGTTCTCCATTTTTATGAAGTGATTTATATTTACCCCTAGACAGTTGTTGGCAAGGCCGATTTATTATCTTTTATTGCACTGCGGGGAGAAGAACCTTATTTAGTCTCAAGGGTGGTAACAAATGAGGGCCTGTGTCCGGGAGAATAAGCCTTAATTCCCTGTAATGTTGTACAATTAACAGTGCTAATTATTAATAGCAATTGCCTTCCTAGGTACTCTGATTATCTAGTGACACCTAATCAATCCTGTGAAATTATCTGTTCAATCTGAGCTGCTGTGAAAACTCAACGCTTCACGATTTCAGGTAAGTGTTTAGCTTGTGCCAGGGGCCAAGCATAATTTTCAGTGTTGTTTCAAGTGTAAGTTGTGATTATTGAGCCAACCATGGAGGATCAGGTTGCTGCGCTGGTAGATCTGCCAAATTTTGGGAAAATTAAAGACTTAAAGAAGTCTGGTTTGCTATTGCTGGCTGATAGATTGAACATAGCAGTTTCCAGTAAAATGTTGAAAGCGCAAGTGTTAAGAGTGATTGTCACACACTTGGTGGAGGAGGAGAGACTTGAAGAAGAGTGTTTGGGAGAGTTAGAAGAAGAGTCAAGTGACAAGGTGGCAATCTTAAAGTTGGAGTTGGAGACTCAATTAGAATTGGCTAGGCTGGAAGCAGACAAGCAGAGGTTGGAAGCAGACAAGCAGAGGTTAGAGTTGCAGAACCAGACAAAACATCTTGAGTTGGAGGCTCAGTTAAGACTAGCAGAGCAACAAACTAAGCAAACCGAGCAGCAGACTAGACAATTAGAAATTCAGCAGAGTATTGCTGAAAATAATAACAGGTTAGAACAGCAGAGAATTGCAGCAGGGCAAGGTAACACTAGTAATAATCCAGAGAGTACAAATAGTTCTAAGTACAGTAAACATGTAGAATTACCTAAGTTTAATGAAGAAGATCCAGAAATATTTTTCTTGCATTTTAAGAAACTAGCAGTCAGCATGAACTGGCCTGTCGATCAAT
Source organism: Procambarus clarkii (assembly GCF_040958095.1). NCBI lineage: Eukaryota > Metazoa > Arthropoda > Malacostraca > Decapoda > Cambaridae > Procambarus > Procambarus clarkii. Next base: position 24,290,680 of record NC_091163.1, read on the forward strand.
GGGTTAGCATATTACAAGGACAATTTAAGGGTAAAGCTCAAGAGGTATTTGCATCTTTGCCGGCTGAGAATTCTTTCGATTTTAAATTTGTTCAGCAGAGTATTTTGAATGCTTACCAGCAGATCCCAGAGGCACATAGAATAAAATTTAGAAGTTTAAAAAGAGCACATGACCAGACTATTTCTGATTTTGTAAGAGTAAAATTAAATCACTTTGACAGATGGATTAAAGCACTTAATATTACAGAGTTTGAGACTTTAAGAGACCTCATAGTAACTGAGGAAGTAGTGGGATGTCTACCAGAGAAATTAGCTTTATTTATGGCTGAAAATAAACAAACCACTGATCTTATCAAATTAGCCAAGCTAGCTGATGAACATGAACTACTTACTAAAGTACCTTTCAGAGCACCAATTAACCATTTTAATGCTAGAACTAATCATTATGCTCATAAAAATCATGTTTTCCAGACTCGACCAGCCACTTCACCTTCTCCCCTTAACCCTTCTCCTGTAAAGCCTAAATCTGAGAAACCGACAGGGTTGTCACCCTTAAGTAATGTAGTGATTAAGCCTGCAGTGGGTTCGGCTGTTCCGACCACTAGCAGGTATTGCACGCATTGCAGGAGAAGAGGTCATGTGGTAAATTCATGTTATGCTTTGCACCCTGAGTTGAGACCAACTGGTCTAATTTTGAGTAGGGGTTTGCAAACCATTAATGCCAATGTTGCTCCAGTCATGCCCAAGTGGATGACTAATTTTGATCCATACCTACATTCGGGAACCCTACTATGTACTAGTGGAACCTGGAAACCAGTCCAGTTGTTAAGGGACACTGGTGCTTCCCAGTCTTTAATTTCTCGCCGTGTTCTTACTGATGTTAGCACAGAAGACACTGGAGAGGTAGTGTTATTGCAGGGACTTGGAGGGCATATCCAGCGTGTACCATTAATTAAGGTTAACCTGAATTCTTCTATTACACCAGGTTGGTGCACTGTAGCAGTCAGTGAGCAGTTGCCCATTCCTGGGATTGATATCATTGTAGGTAATGATTTTGACAAGTGTCAATTTAGTGGGACCGATTGTCCTGTTATGTATACTAAACCTAATGCAGTACTGGCTCAATCAGAGGCGGATGATGGTGTCATTTATCCAGCCTGTGTTGTGACCAGATCCATGGGTAAGCAGAATGTGGTAAGTCCTGTTACTACCAAGGTGGATGTTCTCGAGGCCAGGACCCCTTCAGACAGGGAGGTGGAGGTGGATCTTGAAGATACATTTTTAGCTCACATGGATGTCGAGAGTGAGGCCGGTGCCAAAGCCCTAATTTATTCTGACCCAGATGGTCTGGAAGATGTGGCCCAGGTACCAATTCCTTGCCCGCTCGCTCCAGTTGTAGAGTTCCAGACCTTGCGTAAGTTACAGAGTACTGATCCCAGTCTTGCTGAGTGTTATGCAGAAGCAGCCGACTCCATTGATACTTTGGAGGAGAGTACGGGTTATTATTTCAAGGATCAATGTCTGATGAGAAGATGGAGACCATCAGGAACTCCCTCATCAGATGATTGTGAGTCTAAAACCCAGCTCGTTGTGCCAACAGAGTATAGGGAGCAGGTATTGCAAGCTGCTCATGATGACCTGATGGGAGGCCATCAAGGCATTACCAGTATGTATCATAAGATCTGTAAACTTTTTTATTGGCCAAAACTTAAAAAAGATGTTGTCAGATATTGCCACAATTGTGTTGTGTGTCAAACTGTTGGTAAGCCTAATCAGACTGTGCCACGAGCACCATTATACCCTATTGTAGTGCCAGAGGAGCCTTTTACTCATGTGATACTGGATTGTGTCGGACCTTTACCCCGTACCAAATCTGGAAATATGTATATGTTTACCATACTCTGTATGACCACCAGGTTCCCTGAAGCGTATGCTTTACGTAACATTAGAGCATCTACCATTATAAGGCAGTTGGAACGATTTTTCTCACTATTTGGTATGCCCCGTATAATTCAAACTGACAATGGGAGTAATTTTTGTTCCACCACTTTTCAACAATTTTGTAAAACTTATAATATAGCGCACAATTTTTCCAGTCCTTACCATCCTCAGAGTCAGGGGGGAATCGAGCGGTTCCACCAAACTCTCAAGAAAATGTTAAAGGCAACTGGGGAAGATTCACCCAGGCATTGGGATGATAATCTGCCATTTGTTTTATTTGCGGCTAGAGATGGATTGCACAGTGCACTAGGCTGTTCACCATTTGAGCTGGTTTTCGGACATCAGGTGAGAGGACCTTTAAAGATGTTATATGAAAAATTGTTAGGAGATGTTACAGCCAGGCAGAGTGAGCGTTATCTGACGGATGTCCAGAGCAAGCTGTCCAGAACGAGGGAGTTGGCCTTACGACATCTAAGTGAACAACAACAGGTAATGAAGCAGAAACATGACCAGAGGTTCAAGGCCAAACTCAGAGTTTTTGAGCCAGGAGATTTGGTATTGGTCTTGAAGCCTCGTATGGGTACGTCTATGTCTAATAAATTTGCAGGACCGTACCAAGTATTGAAACGTCTTGGGGAAGTTACTTACAAGGTTTGCCATCCCAAGCAGAAACGACAGACCATGAGTGTGCATGTAAACCGGTTGAAGGCTTATTGTGGGCCTAGTGTTGTGGCTTGTTGTGTTGCTGAGGAGGTAATTCCTGAAGAGTCGAGTGTTGCTGAGGAAGATAGTAATATTTGTTTGTTTAATTCCAGTAGTTCCGGGGAAGAATTGTTAAGTCATTTGCAGGATGAGGAGAGAGCAGAGTTCCAGGACCTTTTGGAGGTGTCTTCTAGCTTGTTTGGGGAGGTCCCCACTCAGACTTCTCTCATTACTCACGATATCACCCTGACAAATGTGACTCCAATTCGGCTGCACCCTTATCGAGTGACACCCGAGAAACGTCGTATCATCCAGGAGGAGGTTGATTATCTTCTTCGACATGGGTTCATTAGACCCAGTCAGAGTTCCTGGAGTTCGCCATGTCTATTAGTACCAAAACCAGAAGATAAGTGGAGATTAGTAGTGGACTATAGAAAACTCTACCAGGTAACTGTAGTTGATGTTTATCCTTTACCATTATTGGAAGAATGTGTTGATACTATAGATCATGCTAAATTTGTGTCTAAATTAGACTTATCTAAGGGATATCATCAGATACCTCTTACAGATTTTGCAAGGGAAGTGACAGCATTTATCACTCCTGATGGAGCTTACGAGTTTAATGTCATGCCTTTTGGATTAAGGAATGCTCCAGCCACTTTTCAGAAATTAATGAATTCTTTGTTGAAGGATGTACCAGACTGTAGGGCATATTTGGATGACATTGTGATTTTCAGTAAGAATTGGGTAGATCATATGTCCAGTTTAAAGAAATTGTTTAATGTGTTACAACATGCTAATTTGACTGTCAATATGAAGAAATGTAGTTGGGCTAAAGGAACTATAGTGTATTTAGGACATGAGGTCGGACAAGGAAGGATAGTCCCATTGCACGACAAGATTCAGGCAATTGTGGAGTACCCAGTCCTAACAAATAAGAAGTCTGTGCAAAGATTTATTGGAATGTGTGCGTATTATAGGAGGTATTGTAAAAACTTTTCCATTGTTGCTGCACCCATAACAAATCTTTTAAAGAAACAGGTAAAATTTAAGTGGACGCAGGAGTGTCAGAACTCTTTTCAGAAGTTGAAAGGAATTCTCTCTACTTCACCTGTGCTAGCTAGTCCACAGTATGATAAACCTTTTATTCTTCACATAGACGCTTCAGATTTAGGAGCAGGTGCTGTTTTGTTCCAAGTAGGACCAGATGAGTTAGAACATCCTGTTTATTATTTCTCACGTAAGTTTGACAGGACCAAAATTAATTACTCTGTAGTTGAGAAAGAAGCACTTTGTTTAATACTGGCAGTGAAGAAATTTGAGACATATTTGTCAGGTAATCAAGTGGTAGTATATACAGACCATAATCCATTGACATTTATCAACTCTATGAAGTGTAAAAACCAGAGAATACTTAGATGGTCATGGATTCTGCAAGAATTCAATATTGTAATTCGTCATATTCCTGGGAGGCAAAATGTTATTGCTGATGCCTTATCCAGGGGATTTCCTGTTGCAGTGCCATAATATGTAGTGTTCTATTCATAAGATGTATGAAATTTTTGTATTTTTTTTACTGTGTGAGATTTCATTGCTTTGCACTTGAATTTTAGTCGAAGCATTTTCCTGTTTATTTTCATGTTATATTACATGTTATATTTCATGCAGTCAAAAAAAAAAAAAAAATGAAATCAACCTTCAGTTAATTTCATTTTTTTCTTTGGGGACGGGAGGGATGTTACGAATCTCACTAGGATTCTGCATTACTCTTGATTCTCATATTACTTTATTGTCTTGTTCTTTAATATAGCATCTAGTTGTATGATATAAGATTTGTATGTTATATATATATATATATTATAGCATGCAGTAGTGTGCATGAGTTACATTATATTGTGTGAGGCTTTTGGTGTTAATTTCTCATGTAGTTTCTCCGTGTGGGCGGTTGACCATATTTGGATATGGCCAGTGTGGGAACATTGTTGTCAATTGAGTGTTTATAGTTTCACCTTAAATTATGCCCATATTTGGTTTCTGTATTATTGTATGGAATGTTGTACCAGTGTTTACTACTCTTTAGTTTAACAATGTTTTGAATATTAGTGCTGCGTTTTATTATTAGCTTTTCCACAATGTTTTGTGTGGATGGTTAGTTGATTTTTTGGTAGACGCTTGGCCTGCGGTCCAAGGCGTGGGCAGAAGCGTGGCGGCTGAAGTCGAGTGGAGATGTGTTTTAAGTTAAGTCCTTGGTCACTGTTATTTTAGCCCATATAAATGTTAATTATCTGGTTAGATCATATTGTATATATCTCTCTAATTAATCCATGTCTTAGTGATAGTGCTCATGTCTCAATAAGGAGGTTATTCTATGATTTGCATGCTGAAGAATATTTCTGGTTATTATTGATACATTTAAGTGTTGACATATTGTCCCCCTTAGCATAAATATATTGTTCTCCATTTTTATGAAGTGATTTATATTTACCCCTAGACAGTTGTTGGCAAGGCCGATTTATTATCTTTTATTGCACTGCGGGGAGAAGAACCTTATTTAGTCTCAAGGGTGGTAACAGCTTGCCACCGTCGTCAACCAGCAAACTACCATTCCAGCCTGCCTGCTTCTGATTGGTGACCCGCCGACTGCACACCTGCACCTCTGCACCTCAGCGCCCTCTACCTAGTCGATGTCTGGGCTTGAACCAGCCATTGAAGTTAGAATATCTTGTGCTCTCAAGCAGAAAACAACTAACTGATATACGCTCTGTCTATCAGGTGGATGTTTCTCAGCTAGCACTTTATTCTCAGCACCTGTTTATTTCATTTTGTCTTTATTTTATTCCTAGAGTAACGTCATCCCTGTTCCTAATTTTTATGTTATATTTTTACTTGTTTGTTTGCACTGTACATAGCCAAGGGATCCTCTTTGTTCATAATTTGTCTTCAATTTAATTAAAGTTTCATTGTTCATACTATGTGTTTTGCATGTCTTCCCTTACTTTACCACAGACAACAGCCAAGCAGTCTTTTTTTTTTGTAAATGTGATAGGCATTGACACCAGCCATTAGGATGACTGCCGAATATCTACACTCCCTCATTTTCCCATAACATTTAATGGGGGCCTGTCCGGGAGCTTCACTCAGGTACTAGTACCAGAACATCAATTTGTGGTAAGTGTACTTGGCTTTGATACAGTTGCTTTTCAATATTTCCATTACTTTTAATATTTATATGGTGCTGGGCATTTTGTGCTTTCCGAGGGTAGCATATTGTGAGTGTCGGATAACTTTGGATTACGTGGTGACTGTAGGTCGCAGTCATTCTGTTAATTGGTCATCCCTCCCTCAGTGTTATTACTCGTGTTTTCCACCTTTTGTCCCTAGGATATTTATCAATCTTAGACAGATCCTCATTTTGGTACCCTGGTACTTTGATTTGTCTTTGGGTCAAAGCACCCTATCTTCTGCAATCCAGCCAAAGGAGGATACAGAGGGCCATAGTTCGTCTAGCACGGACTACATTGCTGAGTTGGGACCTCAACAGCAGTTCTCGTCACCAGTTGACACTCGCACCCCTACACGTTGGTCAGAGATGATGATATTTACTTAGGTAGGGAATTAGCTATCTTTTTTCAGAGCACAAAGTTCGCTAATTCTGTAAGTATCATATTTCATTTAGTGGGAAAACCCTTGCTTCTGTCCTATAGAGACTCGGCAAGGCATGCCTACATTCTTGGACTACCTTATTCACTTTTGAAACAATTGAATGTTTCATTTGTTTTAGAAACTATCAGTTTCATTTATTTAGTAGGATTTTCTTGCCCTTATTCTCTTACATTGAGTACCGGGTACAAGATTTCCTGCGCTTTTGATTGACTAATCATTTACCATACTAAAATTAACGTTAATTGTTAACGATTAAATTTCCACAGGATAGTTACCAGTTGCCACGTCATCCTGTTACTGACACTTTCAATATCACAAGTATATTCATTGTACATTTATTTGCTATTTTCACAATGTTTCGTCTCCCAGCTTTTCGTAATGATCCAGTAGGTGAAATAGGGAACTTAAGTCGTGCCAAGAGGACCGAATTACAAACTCTTGCACACGAGTATCAACTAGATGTTCCCCATGGAGCCAACAAACATGACTTGCACAATTTAATATTGGATCACCTCTTAGATGAAGGAAAGATAGACTCTGAAACTTACGAAAATTATTCTATTGCAGATAGACATGCTCTGGCAACTATGAAGCTAAAGCTCGAACTTGCGAAAATCGAGCGGGAACAACAAAGAGAAACTCTACAATAACAAAAAGAAGCTCTACAAATAAGGGAAAGAGAGGCTGCCATAAAGAAAGAAGAACAGGGACGTGAAGCCACCCTCAAGGAACGAGAGGCTGCCCTCAGGAAAGAAGAAAGGGAACAAGAGGCTGCCTTACTCCGTGAGAGGGAGAGGGAGCAGCTTGAAGCAAGAAAACGTGACCTGGAGATACAACGGGAGTACAGTAAACAGCAAGCTGATCGTGCTCTCGAATACCGTCGACAAGAACTCGCGTTGGAAACTACACACCACACTCAGCGCCAACAAGCTACAGCTAGTCTTCCCGTAAGTTTCAATGCCTCCCATGCAAGTAAGTTAATGCCACCATTCGTTGAGACAGAGATCGATGTATTTTTCACCACTTTTGAGACCCTAGCTAAAAAACTTAGCTGGCCTGCAGAGCAATGGTCTACCCTTCTCAGAGTGCATCTCACAGGTAGAGCTGCGGTTACTTACAGTACCTTAGCGTCTGAGAATGAATACCAAACCCTGAAGCAAGCAGTTTTGGACGCCTACCTTCTCTCCACCGAAAGCTACAGACGAAAATTCCGTGATTATCTAAAGGCAAGTACCACCACCTTTTTAGAATTTGCCAATACAAAGAAAAGATATTTCATGAAATGGCTGGAAGCCGCCCATGTCTCTACATTTTCAGAACTTGTCAACCTCCTTCTAGCTGAGGAATTCTTGAGACGTGTTCCCCCTTCCATCCGTTTATATTTAACAGATAAAGAAGAAACCTACTACATCAGATGTGCGAAGTCGGCTGACACCTACAGCCTCATACACCGGCTAACACCAGGTCCACCTTCCAGTAAGAAGTCTTGGTATAGTTATGATAAAGTGAGTACCAATCATGCGAGCTCTCAATTGTATTGTAAGTATTGCAAACTCTATGGACATACCATGGATAAATGTGGTAAAGCTCAATACAAAGGCAACAATGAAACTACTAAACCCAAACCGACTCCTCCTAAGTCCGGTAAGCCTGTGATGAATGTTGGTGTTCCTGTTAATGATCTTTCTCTCTTCAGCAAACACATGTATCCTGGAACCGTCTCTACCAACGGTACAGATTCGGAGGGACGTTTCAAATTGAAGATCTTGAAGGACAGCCGCTCTTCAGTCAATAATATTGAAATCGGCTGTGCCTAACATCACCTCCACCGGGGAAACCGTCCTTATCACTGACCTCACTGCTACCACTCCGTATCCACTCGCCAAAGTCCACCTGGATTGTCCTTTCGTGACCGGTGAAGTCCAAGTTGCCATCAGGGAAAAGCCTTTTCCCTGATGGCGACTAAACTAAAGTCTTTGAAAATGTAATAAGTTATTACGAAACGCGTTCAAGTGTCGCGTCAGACTAGAAATAAAAATGAATTTTGGAGAATTGATTTTTCAATTACCATCAACAGTGAAAAGAACCATAAGAAATATTGAGAAAATTCGTGTTAGAATTATTAATTTTACTTTTTTGGTCATATTTAATAATATATGTCTACAGGAAAGACTGCTACCAAAATATACTAATATAAATATATATATATATATATATATATATATATATATATATATATATATATATATATATATATATATGTATATATATATGTCGTACCTAGTAGCCAGAACTCACTTTTCAGCCTACAATGCAAGGCCCGATTTGCCTAATAAGCCAAGTTTTCATGAATTAATATATTTTCTCTAAATTTTTTCTTATGAAATGATAAAGCAACCCATTTCATTATGTAAGAGGTCAATTTTTTTTTATTGGAGGTAAAATTAACGTAGATATATGACCGAACCTAACCAACCCTACCTAACCTAACCTAACCTATCTTTATAGGTTAGGTTAGGTTAGGTAGCCGAAAAAGTTAGGTTAGGTTAGGTTAGGTAGGTTAGGTAGTCGAAAAGCAATTAATTCATGAAAACTTGGCTTATTAGGCAAATCGGGCCTTGCATAGTAGGCTGAGAAGTGCGTTCTGGCTACTAGGTACGACATATATATATATATATATATATATATATATATATGTATATATATATATATATATATATATATATATATATATATATATATATATATATATATATATACATATATATATATATATATATATATATGTATATATATATATATATATATATATATATATATATATATATATATATATATATATATATATATATACATATATATATATATATATATATATATATATATATATATATATATGTCGTACCTAGTAGCCAGAACGCACTTCTCAGCCTACTATGCAAGGCTCGATTTGCCTAATAAGCCAAGTTTTCATGAATTAATGTTTTTTCGACTACCTAACCTACCTAACCTAACCTAACCTAACTTTTTCGGCTACCTAACCGAACCTAACCTATAGAGATAGGTTAGGTTAGGTTAGGTAGGGTTGGTTAGGTTCGGTCATATATCTACGTTAATTGTAACTCCAATAAAAAAAAAATTACCTCATACATAATGAAATGGGTAGCTTTATCATTTCATAAGAACAAAATTAGAGAAAATATATTAATTCAGGAAAACTTGGCTTATTAGGCAAATCGGGCCGTGCATAGTAGGCTCAAAAGTGCGTTCTGGCTACTAGGTACGACATATATATATATATATATATATATATATATATATATATATATATATCAACAAGCTGGTGTTGACTTCTTAATGTGTAGTGCCTCGCAGATATCAAGCCGCCTGCTATCGCTGTATCTATCAATGATTTCCGTGTTTTTTGTTAAGACTTCTCTGGTGATGGAAGAGAAGTCTTCTTCTTCCTTAATGGAGCCCTGTTGCTTATGCATCGTTAATCGCCTGGAAAGAGATGTTGTTGTCTTGCCTATATACTGAGTTCTTTGAGGCTTACAGTCCCCAAGTGGGCATTTGAAGGCATAGACGACATTGGTGTCTTTCAAAGCGTTCTGCTTTGTGTCTGGAGAGTTTCTCATGAGTAGGTTGGCAGTTTTCTTGGTTTTATAGTAAATTGTCAATTGTATCTTCTGATTTTTGTCTGTAGGGATAGATACAGCGATAGCAGGCGGCTTGATATCTGCGAGGCATTACACATTAAGAGGTCAACACCAGCAATCAACAGCCAATTAATGCAGAACTATATTCTACCCATTTCAAGACTCCGCACCAATATAGAAGCATCAAGAAATATGGGCCAATGGGCCCTTTGCATTTACTTCCATTCTTTTCCTTTAACTTTACCCAATATTACCCAATATTTTGTGTTCTATCTTGTGTTGAATGTTTGTTTTCGCCTCATCCAAAACTGTTGTAACATATCACCTCACCCAAATGCAGGTATATAAAATGAAAAGCCGTTTGAATTATAGCATAGTAAGAAATCTGTATAGTGTTTGCAGGTTATAGTTGTGTGTGTGTAAACTAAAGTCTTTGAAAATGTAATAAGTTATTACGAAACGCATTCAAGTGTCGCGTCAGACTAGAAATAAAAATGAATGTTGGAGAACTGATTTTTCAATTACCATCGACAGTAAAAAGTAACATAAGAAATATTGAGAAAATTCGTGTTAGAATTATTAATCTTACTTTTTCGGTCATATTTAATAATATATGTCTACAGGAAAGACTGCTACCAAAATATACTAATATTAAAACGCATGACCCAGCAGCAAGGAATCAAGCCTTCACGATAAAATATCGCCAAGATCTGATTCGAAATCAGATACACAAGCAGAAAATGAAATCAAAGACAACAAAACACAACTACTTCATGCTACAAACCAATGGAGAAACAGCAACATCGACGAAAGTCTCCGTACTAGCATCGAGCAATACCTCGACATCCTCACAGATCGACATCACCTCAGCACCGAAACCAGGATAATCAAGAAACTAACATTATATGGAGGACCTTTGGCAATTCCACGACCGAACGACGGCTTCCTGAACCTTGCAGGAATCAACCTCACTGAGGACCAAGTCACTCTCCTAAATCTGGGTATAAACTGTCATGTTATGTCCAGACCAAGTGAGATAGCTCGGAAAGTGGAGTTGGAAATACTGTTGGACGACATATTCGACCTCGAGACACAAAAGAAGGTCACCACCAAGGACACCTTACAAGCAGAACTTATCGCAGAAGGAGGAAAGAATCGAGGCAACTACAGAAGCACCATGCTGTTCCCCGAGCTCAAAGCGGCAGCTAAGAGCCTTCATGAGAACAAGGAGATAGTCGTCAGGAGAGGTGACAAGTCGCCAATATACGTCATTCTTAAAAAAGACGAATATCCGGCGAAAATGAACCTCATACTCTCTGACCAAACTAAATTCCAAAGGGTAACGAAGGACACTACAGCCGAATTGAAAGCAAAGGTCAACAAATTGATCGAAACTGTGAACGCCAAGAAATCCGGACTCCACCTGCCAAAGATTATTGGGAAATACAAACCTGGATAAGTGTATGGAAATGTCAGGACACACAAGCGTGGAAACCCACTTCTGCCAATCATCAGCCAGATACCCACACCTACGTACAGACTGGCAAAGCGACTCAACGGCTTGCTGACTCCTTATGTCCCTTGCGCCTTCAGCCTGAAGTCTCCAAAGGAATTTGTTGACTTACTGCGGGGAACACGGGCCACAGGGATAAGAGCCTCGTTGGACATTGAATCACTGTTTACCAATGTACCTGTGGATGAAACAATCGGGATGATAGCGGACAGAGTGTATCGTGATCCGGCCTGTACTCCTCTTGACATACCAGAAAACATTCTAAGGAAACTACTCCAAGCTTGTACTAAAGAGGCACTCTTCTTGAGCCCGGATGGGCACATGTATAAGCAAGTAGATGGGGTCGCTATGGGTTCTCCCCTAGGTGTCCTGTTTGCGAACTTCTACATGGGCACCATCGAACAAAAGGTCTTAGTCGACATGAACTTGAAACACGCCATATACTGCAGGTATGTTGACGACATTTTTACACAGGTACCTGATGTCAGACATCTGCAGGAGCTGAAGGAGGCACTTGAGCGGAATTCTGTGTTGCGTTTCACTTACGAGATGGAGAAGGATGGGAAGCTGCCCTTTCTAGATGTAACAGTCATGGAAAGGAGCGGAGGTTTCCACACTGCAGTCTACAATAAGGAAACAAACATAGGAATGTGCTTCAATGCCAACAGTGACTGCCCAGACAGGTAAAAGAGGAGTGTTGTTAACGCTTATGTCGACTGTGCTCTCAGCCACAGCTCAGGATGGAAGCAAGTCGATGAAGAACTCTGTAGGGTAGGGCAGGTCCTAGTCAACAACGGCTTCTCCAATGGTTTCGTTGAAGACATCATAAGAAGGAAGGTGAAACGCCATGCAACCTCTGAAGAGACAACTAACACAATACCTGTACCCTCTATTAGACTATTTTACAGGAACTTCTTTTCCACAGCTCATAAAACGGAGGAAAGGGTTCTGATAGATATTGTTAATAGAAACGTTATCCCTACAGACAAAAATCAGAAGATACAATGGACGATTTACTATAAAACCAAGTAAACTGCCAACCTACTCATGAGGAACTCTCCAGACACAAAGCAGAACGCTTTGAAAGAGACCAATGTCGTCTATGCTTTCAAATGCCCACTTGGGGACTGTAAGCCTCAAAGAACTCAGTATATAGGCAAGACGACAACATCTCTTTTCAGGCGATTAACGATGCATAAGCAACAGGGCTCCATTAAGAACATATAATCTCTTCCCGCAACCAGACCATCACCAGAGAAGTCTTAACAAAAAACACGGAAATCATCGATAGATACAGCGATAGCAGGCGGCTTGATATCTGCGAGGCACTACACATTAAGAAGTCAACACCAGCAATCAACAGCCAATTAATGCAGAACTATATTCTACCCACTACAAGACTCCGCACCAATATAGAAGCATCAAGAAATATGGGCCCGATTTGCCTAATAGGCCGAGTGATTTGCTTTATTTTCAATAAATTGTTTCCAATTAGTATATTTGAATTATTATTATATTATATTAAGAACATAAATTATTTACTTAATTTTGATAGTTTAGGTTAGGTAAGATAGGTTCGGTCATATATCTACGTTAGTTTTAACTTAAATTAAAAAAAAACTTAACTCATACATAATGAAATGATTGCCTTTATGATTTCATAAGAAAACAATATGAAAAATATATAAATTCAGGAAAACTTGGCTTATTAGGTAAATCGGGCCTTGCATAGTAGGCCAAGTACTGCGGTCTGGCTACTAAGTACAACATATATATATATATATATATATATATATATATATATATATATATATAAATATATATATATATATATATATATATATATATATATATATATATAAATATATATATATATATATATATATGTGTGTGTATATCACAAAAATAAACAAATATATATATATATATATATATATATATATATATATATATATATATATATATATATATATATATGTCGTACCTAGTAGCCAGAACTCACTTCTGAGCCTACTATGCAAGGCCCGATTTGCCTAATAAGCCAAGTTTTCATGAATTAATTGCTTTTCGACTACCTAACCTACCTAACCTAACCTAACCTAACTTTTTCGGCTACCTAACCTAACCTAACCTATAGAGATAGGTTAGGTTAGGTTAGGTAGGGTTGGTTAGGTTCTGTCATATATCTACGTTAATTTTAACTCCAATAAAAAAAAATTGACCTTTTACATAATGAAATGGGTTGCTTTATCATTTCATAAGAAAAAAATTAGAGAAAAAATATTAATTCATGAAAACTTGGCTTATTAGGCAAATCGGGCCTTGCATTGTAGGCTGAAAAGTGAGTTCTGGCTACTAGGTACGACATATATATATATATATATATATATATATATATATATATATATATATATATATATATATATATATATATATATATATATATATATATATATATATATATGTCGTACCTAGTAGCCAGAACGCACTTCTCAGCCTACTATGCAAGGCCCGATTTGCCTAATAAGCCAAGTTTTCATGAATTAATTGTTTTTCGACCACCTAACCTACCTAACCTAACCTAACCTAACTTTTTCTGCTACCTAACCCAACCTAAACTATAAAGATAGGTTAGGTTAGGTTAGGTAGGGTTGGTTAGGTTCGGTCATATATGTACGTTAATTTTAACTATAATAAAAAAAAATTGACCTCATACATAATGAAATGGTTAGCTTTATCACTTCATAAGAAAAAAATTAGAGAAAATATATTAATTCAGGAAAACTTGGCTTATTAGGCAAAACGGGCCTTGCATAGTAGGCCGAGAAGTGCGTTCTGGCTACTAGGTACGACATATATATATATATATATATATATATATATATATATATATATATATATATATATATATATATATATATATATATGTCGTACCTAATAGCCAGAACACACTTCTCAGCCTACTATGCAAGGCCCGATTTGCCTAATAAGCCAAGTTTTCATGAATTAATGCTTTTTCGACTACCTAACCTACCTAACCCAACCTAACCTAACTTTTCCGGCTACCTAACCTAACCTAACCTATAAAGATAGGTTAGGTTAGGTTAGGTAGGGTTGGTTAGGTTCGGTCGTATATCTGCGTTAATTTTAACTCCAATAAAAAAAAATTGACCTCATACATAATGAAATGGGTAGCTTTATCATTTCATAAGAAAAAAATTAGAAAAAATATATTAATTCAGGAAAACTTGGCTTATTAGGCAAATCGGGCCTTGAATAGTAGGCCAAAAAGTGAGTTCTGGCTACTAGGTACGACATATATATATATATATATATATATATATATATATATATATATATATATATATATATATATATATATATATATATATATATATATATATATATATAAAAGCCAAGTTTTCCTGAATTAATATATTTTTTCTAATTTTTTTCTTATGAAATGATAAAGCTACCCATTTCATTATGTATGAGGTCAATTTTTTTTTATTGGAGTTAAAATTAACGCAGATATACGACCGAACCTATAGGTACCTAATAGCCAGAACGACCTTCTCAGCTTACTATGCAAGGCTCGATTTGCCTAATAAGCCAAGTTTTCATGAATTAATTGTTTTTCGACTACCTAACCTAACCTAACTTAACTTTTTCGGCTACCTAACCTAACCTAACCTAAAAAGATTGGTTGGGTTAGGTTAGGTAGGGTTGGTTAGGTTCGGTCATATATCTACGCTAATTTTAACTCCAATAAAAAAAAATTGACCTCATACATAATGAAATGGGTAGCTTTATCATTTCATATGGAAAAAATTAGAGAAAATATATTAATTCAGGAAAACTTGGCTTATTAGGCAAATCGGGCCTTGCAAAGTAGGCAGAGAAGTACGTTCTGGCTATTAGGTACGACATATATATATATATATATATATATATATATATATATATATATATATATATATATATATATATATATATATATATATATATATATATTTATATATATATATATATATTGTCGGGATTACTCTAAATCTCGGACTTAAATCTTGGCAATATCGCCAATGTCGAGGTGTCTCTTCCTCTCACCAGTCACCACCAAGTACTAGTAATGGTAACTTTTACTTACTGTAGCCCTGCGGGTCTTCACTCCATCCTCGAGGTGCCACTGTTCACCTGTAGAGTTTCCCAGTCTAACTCCGGCCGGCCTTATAGCCTGAAGACGAGTTGGAACACGATCACTTCTCTCTAGAACGTGTGCCCGCCCCGACAAAGGGCTCTACTGCTAACTGAAAGGTCGCCAACTGGTGTTCTCCGTGTCCAGTAACACGTCAGTGGTATTGTGGAATTGTGGTAGTAGTGGCAGAGAGCACACTAAATAAAACTGGTAAAGGCAGGTATATATCTCAATCACTCTCTCTCTTTCAATGGACTCAATAGCAACAAGTAATGGAGGGATAACACAAACACGAAGGTGGTTTTGAATTTTACTTAAAATATTAAAGTATTATCGCTCTGGATCAACAACAAGGCAACAAAGTACATGACAGCAAATCGCTCCCTCTTCATAATCTGAAACACTACGCGACGGCAACACTCCCCCACCACCGAACATTCCCAGCTGCCACGTCCCCTCACTGTATATTCTCTCTGTACTTGTTGTCCTGGCGTTAAGCGCTTATTTCTTCAAATTCACATTATCCAAAATATTGGCAATCAACACAGTAATCACGACAATGGTAGTAAACACCATAAATTACTATACTGCCAATAAACACAGTAAATCACTGTACTGCCAATAAACACAGTAACTCGCTGTACTGACATTAAACACAGTAGATCATTTCAATGGCAATAAACATAGTAACTCACTGTAATGGCATTAAACACAGTAGATCACAATATGGGCCCCAAACACAGTAAATTCTTTCAATGGCAATAAACACAGTAAATCACTGTACACATGAATATACTATTCAATACTCCAGCACATATATATATATATATATATATATATATATATATATATATATATATATATATATATATATATATATATATATATATATATATATATATATATAGATCATTTCATCAATATTAGTAATAATGAGTCAATACAGGCACACAGCCTTACACCAATAACTGGTACATTTATATATATATATATATATATATATATATATATATATATATATATATATATATATATATATATATATATATATATATATATATATATATATATATATTCTCTGACACAAACTTATAATATTAATGTCACATGAATGTAAATGTCCTCGACACAGCAAACTCTTCGATAAATCACAGGTGCACTCACACACCACATATATATTTCGCGAGAGCTCTCTACAGCATCTCTCTGCACAACTGTGCCTTACTATGACATAGACATTGGTGAGCCTTGCTCACGACATAGAAGATACTCTGGCTAAATAGCTGACTAAAGGGGAATGAGGAGGGAAAACTGAATTACCTACTTCCACCTCAATGATGTGGACTTGTCCTCTGTTGAGAGTTGAATTGTAGCTCCTGGTCCCAGCTCTCGACTCCTTGTAGGGCCCCCCCCCCCACACACACACTGATGCTCTCTCCAGGAACCCAATCAACACTCGAAAACGTGTCTTCACCGTGCTCTATCCTCTGCAGGTTTGTGCTCCTCCACAACCTCTTGAAGGGCTGGAGTCGGTCTCCTGGCCGTCGACTTCTCCTCACAACTACGTCTGCAGTCCTTTCTCTCGGCTGCCGTCGTTCTGATTCCCAGTAAGGATCGTTCTTCTCCTGCCTCTCGGTGGATTGGCCCAGCCGCTACGTCGTCACCTAAACTGGTGAAAGTGCACAGTCGTCCCGGACGTCACTGCTCAGACTTCACTTCTTGCAACACACCTGTCATTGGAGCACTTGCTCATTTCTCGTCAATTCCTTCTTCGGTCCAACACATGGAATAAAGGAAGACCTCACAGGGTGCTTACAGACTACAGGATGATGCATAAAATCCACCAGAGCGGGGCAAAACTGTCAGACTGACAGGACCCCAGATCGCACGTCCAACCTCCTTGACGTGTCATGTCAAACTCCTGGGCGCCACGGCCCGCGCCGTCCGGACCCCCCCGGCACTCGTGACGTCATACTTGCCAGGGGCCTTTCTCATTGGCTCCCCGTGCCACGTCACTGTTCTTGACCAGTCTGGTGCCACTGACGTCATAACGTTTTGGCGGTAAAATGTAGGGGCTGGCGCCATCTTGCGTCCTACAGGGCCTAAACCACTGGCCAAAACACTCTTCTTTTGCCAATTTCTCGCCAACACGAGAACACTCCATGCTCCCACATATGTAAAATTGTCCCCTGGAACGTAGAGAACGTTCGGGTAAAGTGGATATGACTCTTATAGCTGGCATGGGGGAAATATAAGGGGGGGGGGGACACCGTCACAATATATATATATATATATATATATATATATATATATATATATATATATATATATATATATATATATATATATATATATATATATATACATATATGTCGTACCTAGTAGCCAGAACGCACTTCTCAGCCTACTATGCAAGGAGTCACTTATGTCCCCTTATGTCCCTTGCGCCTTCAGCCTGAAGTCTCTAAAGGAATTTGTTGACTTACTGCGGGGAACACGGGCCACATGGATAAGAGCCTCGTTGGACGTAGCATCTCTGTTTACCAACGTACCTGTGGATGAAACAATCGGGATGATAGCCGACAGAGTGTACCGTGATCCGGCCTGTACTCCTCTTGACATACCAGAAAACAGTCTAAGGAAATTACTCCAAGCTTGTACTAAAGAGGCACCCTTCTTGAGCCTGGATGGACATATGTATAAGCAAGTAGATGGGGTCGCCATGGGTTCTCCCCTTGGTGTCCTGTTTGCAAACTTCTACATGGGTACCATCGAGCAAAAAGTCTTAGTCGACATGAACTTGAAACCGACCATATACTGCAGGTATGTTGACCACATTTTTACACAGGTACCTGATGTCAGACATCTGCAGGAGCTGAAGGAGGCATTTGAGCAGAATTCTGTGTGCGTTTCACTTACGAGATGGAGAAGGATGGGAAGCTGCCCTTTCTAGATGTAACAGTCATGGAGAGGAGCGGAGTTTTCCACACTGCAGTCTACACTAAGGAAACAAACATAGGAATGTGCCTGAATGCCAACAGTGACTGCCCGGACAGGTACAAGAGGAGTGTTGTGAACGCTTATGTCGACCGTGCCCTCAGCCACAGCTTAGAATGGAAGCAAGTCGACGAAGAACTCTGTAGGGTAAGGCAGGTCCTAGTCAACAACGGCTTCTCCAATGGTTTCGTGGAAGACATCATAAGAAGGAAAGTGAAATGCCATGCAACCTCTGAAGAGACAACTAACACAACACCTATACCCCCTATTAAACTATTTTACAGGAACCTCTTTTCCACAGCCCATAAAACGGAGGAAAGGGTCCTGAAAGATATTGTCAGTAGAAACGTTATCCCTACAGACAAAAATCAGAAGATACAACTGACGATTTACTATAAAACCAGAAAAACGGCCAGCCTACTCATGAGAAACTCTCCAGACACAAAGCAGAACGCTTTAAAAGAGACCAACGTCGTCTATGCCTTTAAATGCCCTCTTGGGGATTGTAAGCCTCAAAAAAACCAGTATATAGGCAAGACAACAACATCTCTTTCCAGGCGTTTAACGATGCATAAGCAACAGGGCTCCATTTAGGAACATATAATCTCTTCCCACAAACAAACCATCACCAGAGAAATCTTAGCAAACAACACAGAAATCATCGATAGATACAGCGATAGCAGGCGGCTTGACATCTGCGAGGCACTACACATCAAGAAGTCAACACCAGCAATCAATAGCCAATTAATGCACAACTATATTCTACCCACTTCAAGACTCCGCTCCAATATAGAAGCATCAAGAAATATGGACCAATAGGCTTTCTACAATTACTTCTATTCAATACCCATTGTTTCGTGTTCTGTCTTGTGTTTGAATTTAATACCCATTCAATACCCATTGTTGAA
The DNA here is from genome assembly GCF_040958095.1 of Procambarus clarkii. NCBI lineage: Eukaryota > Metazoa > Arthropoda > Malacostraca > Decapoda > Cambaridae > Procambarus > Procambarus clarkii. The sequence goes on from NC_091163.1 coordinate 24,310,257, forward strand.
AGTTTGTTTTCACCTCATCCACCTCACCCAAATGTAGATATAAAATCGAAGATGTGTAAGCTCTATTCAGTTTCAGTTGTGTGTTTGTAAACTAAAGTCTTTGAAAATGTAATAAGTTTTACGAAACGCGCTCAAGTGTCGCGTCAGACTAGAAATAAAAATGAATTTTGGAGAAATGATCTTTGAATTACCATCAACAGTGAAAAGAAACGTAAGAAAGATCGAGGAAATTCGTGTTAGAATTATTAATCTTACTTTTTCGGTCATATTTAATAATATATGTCTACAGGAAAGACGCCTCCCCAGAATGCAAACCACAACAATTGCCTAACTCCCGAGGTACCTGTTTTCGTTCTAGGGAAACGTGCCTAATCGTTTCTGTTTTGGGCAGGGATTGAGCCCGGATCTCGCGTCTTTTATTTTATATTTCCCTTCATATCAGGCATACCAAACTTGAGTGGACGGGTGAACCAACACTGCTTACCGTAAGATATATATTCTGCTTCTCGATATATGTATATGTATACACTGAGTTTACTCTAGTTCAAGACTAGCTTCAGGACTAAAGTATACATTCTGGTTGGTCAATAAGTGGTTGTGGTGGCCTTAGTATTTGTCTCGTGGTTAAAATAGGCTGTTTTAACCCTTCAGCGATAGTACGGCCTTAGTAACCCTCCTGCTGTTGATAGTCCTTAAAGCTCTACACTAAACAGAAATTTTGTTCGTAAACTCAAAACACATTTAGTCGTCGTTTAACGTACGCATTTACGCACAAATATTACATGCGGTCTCTACTTATGTTGCTTATGACTTTCATTGAAACCTTTCTCGATATGTCCAACACCACAACAATTTCTCACATAATGTGTTGGAGAATTGCAGTTAAACTTGGCATTTAGGCTCACCGCGACTTTATCAGCACCAAGCGGTACTGAAAAATGTTGGAAAGAGATTGAAAACCAAATTCACGAAATATGGCGCCCGTCACCAGGACAGATTAATCCTAAAAATGTAGTCTATATGAATAGACCATTTTTTTGGCCCTTGCTATAGTAGTTAAGGCTTTGCGATTATTAACGGCCATCCCCGACGAGGACACTAAACAATGAATACAAATAGGGTTAAGTACAGTTTCTGTAGAGAAATTGGTATGTGTTGAATGGTTCGCTGAATTCTGGCTGTCGTTGAACGAGGCGATCACTCTCGTTAAGCAAAATACTCGGGGTTACGGTGTTTCCCCTGCTGGAGCTAGAACAAGAAGAGAACCCCAGACCTAAGGTCAACCTTAGCTATGACACCTTGATGTCATAACTGAGGTTGACATGCCAGATTCAGTCAGAGAGTCAGTCTTGCTATAACAACAAGATTCTGTTTGATTTGGTCGTCAGTTGCGTCTCATTTCAACCAAGATAGAGATTTTCGTTAACGATGGATTTGAATATCAAATATGTATTCAAATGAAGGCATGTATTAGTATATATGTTTCTAATAACTGACTTCAGTTATTAGATAAAATAACTGCATTTCTAATATATGCATATCATAAGTACATACAGAATAACGGTAGCAGTAAGGCGCTGAATAAGATTTTTGTGGGACGGGTAAAGTCAGGTGTAGGTTGATAGGACATGTTTTGTCAACATTTCAGATTATATATGTAAGCATAATAAATGAAAAGAGGTTTTCTTTATGCAGGAAAAAATCACAAAATATACTGAATTAAATATAGCTCTTTTTAAAAATTAAACTAAAACCTCAAAAGCAATATTTATTTTCAGATTTAACCTGAGAAGATGATCTAGCATTATTCTGTTAAAAGATATATATACACGAACAATAAGAAATGAGCAAATTTGTTATTTTTTGTGGAATTAGCTGTAATGAAATATATTATCATGCAAACAAGGGGGGGGGGGTATTCGTTATATAAAAGACCCCAAGAGCAAACATAAAGCCAAAACGCTCTTTTCCTTTCATCACATCAAGCCGTGTCCAGGATATCAGCAGCAGCTACAGCTAATGAAATTTTTGTGTGGGCTAATGGCAATGAAAATACCGTAATATTAAATCCTTGAACACTAACCCAAGACACCACCTTGTCTGTCACCAGGGTAAGTGCCTCGGTGATGAGAATGACGGTGAACACAAAAATAACCCAACTGCAATGTAAACATAGGAGATTGGTCGCATAGTGAAGTGCTTCACCTTCACCTCGTATTTGGCTATATATATCTGGCAGAACAAGCACTTGTTCTGCCAGATATATTGGAGATTGGAACTCATGCCTTTGGTAATGTTGACAAGGGTCAACGAAACGCACTTCTTTGCGTCATTCCTCGATAAAATTGTAAAATGAAGTTTGAGGGTTAATTTTTCAACTTCCATCTCAATTGAAGAAAAATTTGAAAAGATTCGTGCTAGAATCATTGATTTCACCCATGCTGTTATATTCAATAATATACTGAACAAACACACACACACACACACACACACACACACACACACACACACACACACACACACACACACACACACACACACACACACACACACACACACACACACCGAATGATAAAGGTGGTTTTCATGAGCGAAATCGCGAAAGAGGAACTGCTAGCAAGGAAGTGTTGTCTAAAAGGTGTAGAGAAGTTCAAGAAAATATTCCTGCAGAGGGATATGACAAGGGAAGAGAGAATACGGACAGCAGACGCGAGGAAGGAGCGCAGGGAGAGAGAAGGAAATCAGAGTACCACAACCCAGAACCCTACAATCCCAGAGGGAAGTGGAGAACCCTCCTCAAACAGTGCAACAGCCACAGGGATTGGGGCACCACCCCCAAATTCTACCCAACAGACACCCAACCTGCCCCATCCCCTGTCAGCCCCCCACTAAGTACCCACCTAGGGCACCCTCCCCCCACCCACCCCCCTCCCCCCACTCACCCCCCTTCTCCCCCTCACCCCTCTCCCCAGGACCTCCCTTCTCCCCCATCCCCCATGCCCTCCCTTCTCCCACATGCCTTCCCGTCTCTCCCACCCCCATGCCCTCCCTTCTCCCCCTCCCCCCTAAGCCCCCCACTCTCCCCCACCCCACCTAAGTCTTCCCCTCTCCCCCACTCCCCTAAACCCTCCCCTCTTCCTCACCCACCTCAGCCCTCCCTTTTCCCCCACGCCCCCCAAGCCCTCCACCCTTTTCTCTCCCCCCAAGCCCCCCCATCTCCCCTATCCCCCACAGCCTCTCCTCCCCCCATGCTTCCCCAACCCTCCCTCTCTTACCCACCCCCTGTACCCTCCCCCTCTTATCCACCCCCTGTACCCTCCCCCTCTTATCCACCCCCTGTACCCTCCCCCTCTTATCCACCCCCTGTACCCTCCCCCTCTCCCCCACCACCCCAAGCCCTCCCTCCTCCACCAATCCCCCCGTGCCAGGTCCCCCCAGCTCCCACTCACCCCAGATCCCAAAGGTCCCCCCCAGAAAAGAAGCAGAAGAGAGTCAGTTTCAGGGTGATGTACTCGAACATAGATGGGATCACAAGCAAGACAAGTGAACTAAGGGAAAGAGCACAAGAAGTTAACCCAGATGTAATCGGACTCACTGAAACAAAACTCTCTGGAATCATAACGAATGCCGTGTTTCCCCAGGAGTATACAGTAATAAGGAAAGAGAGGGAAGGTAGAGGAGGAGGCGGAGTGGCCCTACTCATGAGAAGGGAATGGAGTTTTAAGGAGATGGCCATCCCGGGCTGTGAGGAGTTCAGAGACTACATAGCAGGCACCATAACAATGGGAGGACCAAGAATAGTAGTAGCAGTAATATACAACCCTCCACCAAATGACAGGAGACCCAGTCAAGAGTATGAAAACAACAACAAGGCAGTTAACACTATAATTGAGAGGGCAGCCTCTGCTGCCTGTAGAAATAGATCCCACCTGCTCATCATGGGCGACTTCAATCACGGAAAGATTGACTGGGAGAACAAGGAACCGCATGGAGGCGAGGATACGTGGAGAGCCAAACTATTGGAGGTGGTGACAAGCAACTTTTTAACGCAGCATGTCGGAGAACCCACAAGGATGAGAGGCAATGACGAACCAGCGAGACTCGACCTAGTCTTCACTCTGAACGACTCCGACATAAGAGAAATCGGTTTTGAGGACCCAGTAGGAATGAGCGACCACAGTGTACTGGTGTTTGAGTACTTGATTGAAGAAGGGTTATTGAACTCGAGGAGGGATACCGAAACCAAAAGGTTAGCATACCGAAAGGGAAACTATGAGGGGATAAGAAAATTCCTAACAGATATAGCATGGGAAACAGAGCTCAGGGGAAAGACGGCCCAAGATATGATGGATTACATCACGCAGAAGTGCAAGGACGCAGCAAACAAGTTTGTCCCAGTCCAAAAGGAAAACAGAGAAATGAAGATGAGAAACCCATGGTTTAATCAAAGATGTAGGCTAGCTAAGCAGCAAAGTAAAAGGGCATGGAGAAACTATAGGAATAACAGGACACTGGAGAGCAGAGAAAGATACCAGAATGCCAGGAATGAATATGTCAGGATGAGAAGAGAGGCAGAAAGACAATACGAAAATGACATCGCAAGCAAGGCAAAGACTCAGCCTAAATTGTTGCATAGCCACATTAGGAGAAAAACAACAGTAAAGGAACAGGTTATGAGATTAAGGATAGGGGCGGAAGGATTCACTACAAATGACAATGGAAGTGTGTGAGGAATTGAATAAGAAATTCCAGGAGGTCTTCACCTTAGAACAAGGAGAAATTCCAGAGGTAAGTGAGGGAATAGCTAACCAGGAACCACTGGAAGAGTTTGAGATTACCAGTGGGGAAGTAAGGAAGTGTTTACTAGAGTTGGACGTGACGAAGGCTATAGGCCCAGATGGAATCTCCCCTTGGGTTCTAAAGGAAGGAGCAAGAGAACTGAGCCTACCACTCTCCATAGTGTATAACAAATCACTGGCAACAGGGGAACTGCCAGATACTTGGAAAGCAGCTAACGTAGTCCCGATATACAAGAAAGGGGATAGACAGGAGGCACTGAACTACAGGCCAGTGTCCCTAACCTGCATACCATGCAAGCTGATGGAGAAGATTGTGCGAAAAAAACTAGTGGAGCATCTGGAGCGAAGGAACTTTGTAACACAGCATCAACATGGGTTCAGGGATGGCAGGTCCTGCCTCACAGGGTTACTTGAATTCTACGACCAGGCAACAAAAATAAGGCAAGAAAGAGAAGGGTGGGCAGACTGCATATTTTTGGATTGTCAGAAAGCCTTTGATACAGTGCCACACAAGAGGCTAGTGCGAAAGTTGGAGATGCAGGCTGGAGTGAGAGGGAAGGTACTCCGGTGGATAGAGGAATACCTAAGCAACAGGAGACAACGAGTCTGTGTGAGGGGTGAAGTCTCAGATTGGCGAGACGTCACAAGTGGAGTCCCGCAGGGGTCAGTCCTCGGACCTATACTGTTTCTGGTATATGTAAATGATCTCCCAGAGGGTATAGATTCGTTCCTCTCAATGTTTGCCGACGATGCAAAAATTATGAGGAGGATTGAAACAGAGGATGATAGTAGGAGGCTACAAGATGACCTGGATAGACTGAGTGAATGGTCCAACAAATGGCTGTTGAAGTTCAACCCGAGTAAATGCAAAGTAATGAAACTAGGCAGTGGAAACAGGAGGCCAGGCACAGGATACAGAATAGGAGATGAAGTACTTAATGAAACAGACAGAGAGAAAGATCTAGGAGTTGATATCACACCAAACCTGTCTCCTGAAGCCCACATAAAGAGAATAACGTCTGCGGCATATGCGAGGCTGGCTAACATCAGAACGGCGTTCAGGAACCTGTGTAAGGAATCATTCAGAATCTTGTACACCACATATGTAAGACCAATCCTGGAGTATGCGGCCCCAGCATGGAGCCCGTACCTTGTCAAGCACAAGACGAAGCTGGAAAAAGTCCAAAGGTATGCTACTAGACTAGTCCCAGAACTAAGAGGCATGAGTTATGAGGAAAGGCTGCGGGAAATGCACCTCACGACACTGGAAGACAGAAGAGTAAGGGGGGACATGATCACAACCTACAAAATCCTCAGGGGAATCGACCGGGTAAACAAGGACGAACTTTTCAACACTGGTGGGACGCGAACAAGGGGACACAGGTGGAAGCTGAGTACCCAAATGAGCCACAGAGACGTTAGAAAGAACTTTTTCAGTGTCAGAGTAGTTAGCAAATGGAATGCATTAGGAAGTGATGTGGTGGAGGCTGACTCCATTCACAGTTTCAAATGTAGATATGATAGAGCCCAATAGGCTCAGGAATCTGTACACCAGTTGATTGACGGTTGAGAGGCGGGACCAAAGAGCCAGAGCTCAACCCCCGCAAGCACAATTAGGTGAGTACAATTAGGTGAGTACACACACACGAGAAGCCGGTGGCCGAGCGGACAGCACGCTAGACACGTGATCCTGTGGTTCCGGGTTCGATCCCGGGCGCCGGCGAGAAACGATGGGCAGAGTTTCTCTCACCCTATGCCCCTGTTACCTAGCAGTAAATAGGTACCTGGGAGTTAGTCAGCTGTCACAGGCTGCTTTCTGGTGTGTGTGTGTGTGTGCGTGTGGTGTGGAAAAAAGTAGTAGTAGTAGAAACAGTTGATTGACAGTTGAGAGGCGGGCCGAAAGAGCAGAGCTCAACCCCCTCAAGCACAACTAGGTGAATACACACAAACACACAAACAGACTAAATGAGGTCTCCATTTCCCTTCTCTCTCTGCCTCCCACCCCACTTTTCCCTTCCACCCCTTCTTCCTTTTTCTTCCACCCATCCCTCTCCCTATCTCTCTCAAGCTCGAAGTCAAGACAAAGCCAAGTTTGAAGGGAATATCAATAATTAACTATACTCTGGAGGAATAACAAACCAAACAACTAAAACTACCCATGACAAAAAAAAAGTATACTAATGTTTTACTTCTGTTTTCGACAAAATGCCAATTATTTTCGATTATTTAATTAATCAGTACATGCAGGAAGTGAACCCGATGTGATCTGAAACTTAAGAGTCAACATGCAGAGGAGAGATTAGAAAGAGACGGTAGCACTAAAACGTTGACTTTGTGCTGAGGGGGGGGGGGGAGGGAAAGCGTATACAGCTCTCTATGTTCTTTGGAACATAGAGAGGAACAAGAACAGGAATGTTCTTTGTGTGACGGAATGTCCAATGTGAGACGGAATGTTCCTGTGTGACGGAATGTACCCTGTGTGACGGAATGTTCCCTGAGTGACGGAATGTTCCCTGAGTGACGGAATGTTCCCTGAGTGACGGAATGTTCCCTGTGTGACGGAATGTTCTCTGGGTGACGGAATGTTCCCTGTGTGACGGAATGTTCCCTGTGTGACGGAAAGTTCCCTGTGTGACGGAATGTTCCCTGTGTGACGGAATGTTCTCTGGGTGACGGAATGTTCCCTGTGTGACGGAATGTTCCCTGTGTGACGGAAAGTTCCCTGTGTGACGGAATGTTCCCTGTGTGACGGAATGTTCCCTGCATGACGGAATGTTCCCTGTGTGACGGAAAGTTCCCTGTGTGACGGAATGTTCCCTGTGTGACGGAATGTTCCTGTGTGACGGAATGTACCCTGTGTGACGGAATGTTCCCTGAGTGACGAAATGTTCCCTGTGTGACGGAATGTTCCCTGTGTGACGGAATGTTCCCGGTGTGACGGAATGTTCCCAGTGTGACGGGATGTTCCCTGTGAGACGGAATGTTCCCTGCGAGACGTAATGTTCTCTATGTGACGTAATATTTCAAGTGTGACGGAATATTCTCTGTGTGACGGAATATTTCCTGTGTGACGGGATGTTCTCTGTGACATGGAATGTTCTCTGTGAGACGGAATGTTCCCTGTGTGACGGAATGTTCCCTGTGTGACGGAATGTTCACTGTGAGACGGAATGTTCACTGTGTGACGAAATGTTCTCAGGGAGACTGAATGTTCTTTGTGTGACGGAATATTCTCTGTGAGACGGAATGTTCTCTGTGTGACGGAATGTTTCCTGTGTGGCGGAATGTTTCCTGTGTGGCGGAATGTTTCCTGTGTGGCTGAATGTTCTCTGTGTGACGGAATGTTCCCTGTGTGACGGAATGTTCCCTGTGAGAAGGAATGTTCCCTGTGTGACAGAATGTTCCCTGGGTGACGGAATGTTCCCTGTGAGACGGAATGCTCTCTGTGTGACGGAATGTTCCCTGTGACACGGAATGTTCTCTGTGAGACGGAATGTTCCCTGTAAGACGGAATGTTCCCAGTGCGACGGAATGTTCCCTGTGAGACGGAATGTTCGCTGTGTGACGAAATGATCACTGTGTGGCGGAATGTTCTCTGAGAGACGGAATGTTCCCTGTGTTACGGAATGATCCCTGTGTGACGGAATGTTCCCTGTGAGACGGAATGTTCTCTGTATGACGGAATGTTTCCTGGGTGACGGAATGTTTTCTGTGTGACGGAATGTTCCCTGTGAGACGGAATGTTCCCTGCGTGACGGCACGTGTCCTGTTTGGCAGAATGTTCCCTGTGGGACGGAATGTTGTCTGTGAAATGGAATGTTCACTGTGACACGGAATGTTCCCTGTGAGACGGAATGTTCTCTGTAAGGCAGAATGTTCCATGTGAGACGGAATGTTCTCTGTGAGACGGAATGTTCTCTGTGAGACGGAATGCTGCCTGTGTATCGGAATGTTCCCTGTGAGACGGAATGTTGTCTGTGAAATGGAATGTTCCCTGTGAGACAGAATGTTCCCTGTGAGACGGAATGTTCCCTGTGACACGGAATGTTCCCTGTGAGACGGAATGTTCCCTGTGAGACGGAATGTTCTCTGTGAGACGGAATGCTGCCTGTGTATCGGAATGTTCCCTGTGAGACGGAATGTTGTCTGTGAAATGGAATGTTCCCTGTGAGACGGAATGTTCCCTGTGACACGGAATGTTCCCTGTGACACGGAATGTTCCCTGTGACACGGAATGTTCTCTGTGTGACGGAATGTTCTCTGTGTGATGGAATGTTTTCTGTGACACGTAATGTACCTTGTGTGACGGAATGTTCCCTGTGTGACGGAATGTTCCCTGTATGACGGAATGTTCTTTGTGAGACGGAATGTTCTCTGTGAGACGGAATGTTCTCTGTGTGACGGAATGTTTCCTGTGTGGCGGAATGTTTCCTGTGTGACGGAAATTTCTATGTGAGATGAAATGTTCTATGTGCGACGGAATGTTTCCTGTGTGGCAGAATGTTCTCTTTGAGACGGAATGTTCCCTGTGTGACGGAATGTTCCCTGTGTGACGGAATGTTCCTTGTAAGACGGAATGTTCTCTGTGTGACGGAATGTTCCCTGTTTGACGGAATGTTCTCTGTGTGACGGAATGTTTCCTGTGAGACGGAATGATCCGTGTGAGACGGAATATTCTCGGTGAGACGGAATGTTCTCTGTGAGGCGGAATGTTCTATGTGAACCAGAATTTTCTTTTTAAGCCAGAATGTTCCCTGTGAACGGAATGTTCTCTGTGACACGGAATGTTCCCTGTGGGACAAAATGTTCCCTGTGAGACGGAATGTTCCCTATGAGACGGAATGTTCTCTGTGACACGGAATGTTCCCTGTGAGACGGAATGTTCTCTGTGAGACGGAATGCTCCCTGTGAATCGGAATGTTCCCTGTTTAACGGAATGTTCTCTGTGAGACGGAATGTTCCCTGAGTGACGGAATGTTCCCTGTGTGACGGAATGTTTCCTGTGTGGCAGAATGTTCTTTGTGTGCCGGAATGTTTCCTGTGTAGCGGAATGTTTCCTGTGTGACGGAATGTTCTCTGTGTGACGGAACGAGTCCTGTGTGTCGGAATGTTCTCTGTGACACGGAATGTTCTCTGTGAGACGGAATGTTTTATGTGAGCCAGAATGTTCTCTGTAAGCCAGAATGTTCCCTGTGAAACGGATTGTTCTCTGTGACACAGAATGTTCCCTGTGAGACGGAATGTTCCCTGTGAGAGGGAATGTTCTCTGTGACACGGAATGTTCTATGTGAGCCAGAATGTTCCCTGAGAAACGGAATGTTCTCTGTGACACGGAATGTTCCCTGTGAGACAGAATGTTCCCTGCGAGACGGAATGTTCCCTGTGTGACGGAATGTTCCCTGTGACACGGAATGTTCCCTGTGTAACGGAATTTTCTCTGTGAGACAGAATGTTCTCTGTGTGACGGAATTTTTTCTGTGTGACGGAATGTTTCCTGTGTGGCGGAATGTTCTCTGTGAGATGGAATTTTCCCTGTGTGACGTAATCTTTCCTGTGTGACAGAATGTTCCCTCTGTGACGGAATATGTCCTGTGGGGCGGAATGTTTCGTGTGTGACGGAGTGTTCTCTGAGAAACGGAATGTTCCCTGTGAGACGGAATGTTCTCTGTGAGACGGAATGTTCTATGTGAGCCAGAATGTTCTCAGTAAGCCAGAATGTTCTCTGTGAGATGGAATGTTCTCTGTGAGACGGAATGTTCTATGTGAGCCAGAATGTTGTCTGTAAGCCAGAATGTTCTCTGTGAAACGGAATGTTCTCTGTGTCACTGAATGTTTCCTGTGAGCCAGAATGTTCTCTGTAAGTCAGAATGTTCCCTGTGAAACGGAATGTTCTCTGACACGGAATGCTCCCTGTGAGACATAATGTTCCCTGTAAGACGGAATGTTCCCTGTGTGTTGCAATGTTCTCTGTGACACGGAATGTTCTCTTTGTGAAGGAATGTTCTTTGTGAGACGGAACGTTCTCAATATGAAGAAATGCTCGCTGTGTGACGGAATGTTTCCTGTGTGACGGAATGTTCCCTGTGTGACGGAATGTTCCATGTGAGACTGAATGTTCTCTCTGTAACGGAATGTTCCCTGTGAGACGGAATGTTCTCTGAGTAATGGAATGTTCTCTGTGAAACGGAATGTTCCCTGTGTGACGGAATGTTCCTTGTGTAACTAAATGTTCTCTGTGAAACGGAATGTTCCCTGTGAGACGGAATGTTCTCTGAGTAATGGAATGTTCTCTATGAAACGGAATGTTCCCTGTGTGACGGAATGTTCTCTGTGACACGAAATGTTCCCTGTAAGACGGAATGTTCCCTGTGTGTTGGAATGTTCTCTTTGACACGGAATGTTCTCTGTGACACGGAATGTTCTCTGTGTGACGGAATGTTTTCTGTGAGACGGAACGTTCTCTATGTGAAGGAATGTTCTCTGTGTGACGGAATGTTCTCTGTGACACGGAATGTTTCCTGTGATACGGAATGTTCCCTGTGTGACGGAATGTTCCCTGTGTGACGGAATATTCCCTGTAAGACTGAATGTTCTCTGTGAAACGGAATGTTCCCTGTGAGACGGAATGATCCCTGTGTGTGTCGGAATGTTTCCTGTGTGTCGGAATGTTCTCTGTGACACGGAATGTTCTCTGTGAGACGGAATGTTTTATGTGAGCCAGAATGTTCTCTGTAAGCCAGAATGTTCCCTGTGAAACGGATTGTTGTCTGTGACACAGAATGTTCCCTGTGAGACGGAATGTTCCCTGTGAGAGGGAATGTTCTCTGTGACACGGAATGTTCCCTGTGAGAAGGAATGTTCTCTGTGAGACAGAATGCTCCCTGTGAATCGGAATGATGTTTGTGACACGGAATGTTCTCTGTGTGACGGAATGTTCTCTGTGTGACGGAATGTTTCCTGTGTGACGGAATGTTTTCTGTGTGGCGGAATGTTCCCTGTGTGGCGGAATGTTCCCTGTGAGACTAAATGTTCTCTGTGAAACAGAATGTTCCCTGTGAGATGGAATGTTCCCTGTGAGACGGAATGTTCTCTGTGAGACGGAATGTTCTATGTGAGCCAGAATGTTCTCTGTAAGCCAAAATGTTCTCTGTGAGACGGAATGTTCCCTGTGAGACGGAATGTTCTCTGTGTGTTGGAATGTTCTTTGTGACACGGAATGTTCTCTGTGTGACGGAATGTTCTCTGTGTGACGGAATGTTCTCTGTGAGACGGAACGTTCTCTGTGTGACGGAATGTTCCCTGTGTGACGGAACTTTCTCTGTGACACGGAATGTTATCTGTGAGACGGAATGTTCTCTGTGAGACGGAATATTCTCTGGGTGACGGAATGTTCCTTGTGTGATGGAATGTTCTGTGAGAGACGAAATGTTCTCTGTGAGACGGAATGTTCCCTGTGTGACGGAAGGTTCTCTGTTAGACGGAATGTTCTCTGTGAGACGGAATGTTCCCTATCTGACGGAATGTTCTCTGTGATACGGAATGTTCTCTTTATGACGGAATATTCTCTGTGTGTTGGAATGTTCTCTGTGATACGGAATGTTCTCTGTGAGACGGAACGTTCTCTATGTGAAGGAATGTTCGCTGTGTGACGGAATGTTCTCTGTGACACGGAATGTTTCCTGTGTGACGGAATGTTCTCTGTGTGACGGAATGTTCCCTGTGTGACGGAATGTTCTCAATGAGACGGAATGTTCTCTGTGTAACGGAATGTTTCCTTTGTGGCGGAATGTTTCCTGTGTGACGGAATGTTCTCTGTGAGACGGAATGTTCCCTGTGTGACTGAATGTTCCATGTGTGATGGAATGTTCTCTGTGTGGCGGAATGTTTCCTGTGTGGCGGAATGTTCTCTGTGAGACGGAATGTTCCCTGTGTGACGGAATGTTCCCTGTGTGACGGAATGTTCTCAATGAGACGGAATGTTCTCTGTGTAACGGAATGTTTCCTTTGTGGCGGAATGTTTCCTGTGTGACGGAATGTTCTCTGTGAGACGGAATGTTCCCTGTGTGACTGAATGTTCCCTGTGTGATGGAATGTTCTCTGTGTGGCGGAATGTTTCCTGTGTGGCGGAATGTTCTCTGTGAGACGGAATGTTCTCTGTGTGACGGACTGTGTTCTGTGTGGCGGAATGTTCCCTGTGAGACTAAATGTTCTCTGTGAAACAGAATGTTCCCTGTGAGATGGAATGTTCCCTGTGTGGCGGAATGTTCCCTGTGAGACTAAATGTTCTCTGTGAAACAGAATGTTCCCTGTGAGATGGAATGTTCCCTGTGAGACGGAATGTTCTCTGTGAGACGGAATGTTCTATGTGAGCCAGAATGTTCTCTGTAAGCCAGAATGTTGTCTGTGAGACGGAATGTTCCCTGTGAGACGGAATGTTCTCTGTGTGTTGGAATGTTCTTTGTGACACGGAATGTTCTCTGTGTGACGGAATGTTCTCTGTGTGACGGAATGTTCTCTGTGAGACGGAACGTTCTCTGTGTGACGGAATGTTCCCTGTGTGACGGAACTTTCTCTGTGACACGGAATGTTATCTGTGAGACGGAATGTTCTCTGTGAGACGGAATATTCTCTGGGTGACGGAATGTTCCTTGTGTGATGGAATGTTCTGTGAGAGACGAAATGTTCTCTGTGAGACGGAATGTTCCCTGTGTGACGGAAGGTTCTCTGTTAGACGGAATGTTCTCTGTGAGACGGAATGTTCCCTATCTGACGGAATGTTCTCTGTGATACGGAATGTTCTCTTTATGACGGAATATTCTCTGTGTGTTGGAATGTTCTCTGTGATACGGAATGTTCTCTGTGAGACGGAACGTTCTCTATGTGAAGGAATGTTCGCTGTGTGACGGAATGTTCTCTGTGACACGGAATGTTTCCTGTGTGACGGAATGTTCTCTGTGTGACGGAATGTTCCCTGTGTGACGGAATGTTCCCTGTGTGATGGAATGTTCTCAATGAGACGGAATGTTCTCTGTGTAACGGAATGTTTCCTTTGTGGCGGAATGTTCCCTGTGTGACGGAATGTTCTCAATGAGACGGAATGTTCTCTGTGACACGGAATGTTTCCTGTGTGATGGAATGTTCCCTGTGAGACGGAATGTTCCCTGTGTGACGGAATATTCCCTGTAAGACTGAATGTTCTCTGTGAAACGGAATGTTCCCTGTGAGACGGAATGATCCCTGTGTGTGGCGGAATGTTCTCTGTGACACGGAATTTTCTCTGTGAGACGGAATGTTTTATGTGAGCCAGAATGTTCTCTGTAAGCCAAAATGTTTCCTGTGAAACGGATTGATCTCTGTGACACAGAATGTTCCCTGTAAGACGGAATGTTCCCTGTGAGAGGGAATGTTCTCTGTGACACGGAATGTTCCCTGTGAGACGGAATGTTCTCTGTGAGACGGAATGCTCCTTGTGGATCGGAATGATATTTGTGACACGGAATGTTCTCTGTGTGACGGAATGTTCTCTGTGTGATGGAAAGTTCTTTGTGAAACGGAATGTTCCCTTTGTGACGGAATGTTCCCTTTGAGACGGAATGTTTCCTGTGTTGCGGAATGTTCTCTGTGAGCCGGAATGTTGAATGTGTGACGGAATGTTGAATGTATGACGGAATGTTCCCTGTGATACGGTATGTTCTCTGTGTGTCGGAACGTTCCTTGTGAGATGAAATGTTCTCTGTGTGATGGAATGTTTCCTGTGTCACGGAATGTTCTCTGTATGACGGAATGTTTCCTGTGTGACGGAATGTTCTCTGTGTGACGGAATGTTTCCTGTGTGACGGAATGTTCCCTGTGTGACGGAATGTGTTCTGTGTGGCGGAATGTTCCCTGTGAGACTGAATGTTCTCTGTAAGCCAAAATGTTTCCTGTGAAACGGATTGTTCTCTGTGACACAGAATGTTCCCTGTAAGACGGAATGTTCCCTGTGAGAGGGAATGTTCTCTGTGACACGGATTGTTCCCTGTGAGAAGGAATGTTCTCTGTGAGACGGAATGCTCCCTGTGAATCGGAATGATGTTTGTGACACGGAATGTTCTCTGTGTGACGGAATGTTCTCTGTGTGACGGAATGTTTCCTGTGTGACGGAATGTTTTCTGTGTGGCGGAATGTTCCCTGTGTAGCGGAATGTTCCCTGTGAGACTAAATGTTCTCTGTGAACCAGAATGTTCCCTATGAGATGGAATGTTCCCTGTGAGACGGAATGTTCTCTGTGTGACGGAATGTTCCTTGTGTAACTAAATGTTCTCTGTGAAACGGAATGTTCCCTGTGAGACGGAATGTTCTCTGAGTAATGGAATGTTCTCTATGAAACGGAATGTTCCCTGTGTGACGGAATGTTCTCTGTGACACGAAATGTTCCCTGTAAGACGGAATGTTCCCTGTGTGTTGGAATGTTCTCTTTGACACGGAATGTTCTCCGTGACACGGAATGTTCTCTGTGTGACGGAATGTTTTCTGTGAGACGGAACGTTCTCTATGTGAAGGAATGTTCTCTGTGTGACGGAATGTTCTCTGTGACATGGAATGTTTCCTGTGATACGGAATGTTCCCTGTGTGACGGAATGTTCCCTGTGTGACGGAATATTCCCTGTAAGACTGAATGTTCTCTGTGAAACGGAATGTTCCCTGTGAGACGGAATGATCCCTGTGTGTGTCGGAATGTTTCCTGTGTGTCGGAATGTTCTATGTGACACGGAATGTTCTCTGTGAGACGGAATGTTTTATGTGAGCCAGAATGTTCTCTGTAAGCCAGAATGTTCCCTGTGAAACGGATTGTTCTCTGTGACACAGAATGTTCCCTGTGAGACGGAATGTTCCCTGTGAGAGGGAATGTTCTCTGTGACACGGAATGTTCCCTGTGAGAAGGAATGTTCTCTGTGAGACGGAATGCTCCCTGTGAATCGGAATGATGTTTGTGACACGGAATGTTCTCTGTGTGACGGAATGTTCTCTGTGTGACGGAATGTTTCCTGTGTGACGGAATGTTTTCTGTGTGGCGGAATGTTCCCTGTGTGGCGGAATGTTCCCTGTGAGACTAAATGTTCTCTGTGAAACAGAATGTTCCCTGTGAGATGGAATGTTCCCTGTGAGACGGAATGTTCTCTGTGAGACGGAATGTTCTATGTGAGCCAGAATGTTCTCTGTAAGCCAAAATGTTCTCTGTGAGACGGAATGTTCCCTGTGAGACGGAATGTTCTCTGTGTGTTGGAATGTTCTTTGTGACACAGAATGTTCTCTGTGTGACGGAATGTTCTCTGTGTGACGGAATGTTCTCTGTGAGACGGAACGTTCTCTGTGTGACGGAATGTTCCCTGTGTGACGGAACTTTCTCTGTGACACGGAATGTTATCTGTGAGACGGAATGTTCTCTGTGAGACGGAATATTCTCTGGGTGACGGAATGTTCCTTGTGTGATGGAATGTTCTGTGAGAGACGTAATGTTCTCTGTGAGACGGAATGTTCCCTGTGTGACGGAAGGTTCTCTGTTAGACGGAATGTTCTCTGTGAGACGGAATGTTCCCTATCTGACGGAATGTTCTCTGTGATACGGAATGTTCTCTTTATGACGGAATATTCTCTGTGTGTTGGAATGTTCTCTGTGATACGGAATGTTCTCTGTGAGACGGAACGTTCTCTATGTGAAGGAATGTTCGCTGTGTGACGGAATGTTCTCTGTGACACGGAATGTTTCCTGTGTGACGGAATGTTCTCTGTGTGACGGAATGTTCTCAATGAGACGGAATGTTCTCTGTGTAACGGAATGTTTCCTTTGTGGCGGAATGTTTCCAGTGTGACGGAATGTTCTCTGTGAGACGGAATGTTCCCTGTGTGACTGAATGTTCCCTGTGTGATGGAATGTTCTCTGTGTGGCGGAATGTTTCCTGTGTGGCGGAATGTTCTCTGTGAGACGGAATGTTCCCTGTGTGACGGAATGTTGAATGCGTGACGGAATGTTCCCTGTGAGACGGAATGTTCTCTGTGTGACGGACTGTGTTCTGTGTGGCGGAATGTTCCCTGTGAGACTAAATGTTCTCTGTGAAACAGAATGTTCCCTGTGAGATGGAATGTTCCCTGTGTGGCGGAATGTTCCCTGTGAGACTAAATGTTCTCTGTGAAACAGAATGTTCCCTGTGAGATGGAATGTTCCCTGTGTGGCGGAATGTTCCCTGTGAGACTAAATGTTCTCTGTGAAACAGAATGTTCCCTGTGAGATGGAATGTTCCCTGTGAGACGGAATGTTCTCTGTGAGACGGAATGTTCTATGTGAGCCAGAATGTTCTCCGTAAGCCAGAATGTTCTCTGTGTGACGGAATGTTTCCTGTGTGACGGAATGTTTTCTGTGTGGCGGAATGTTCCCTGTGTGGCGGAATGTTCCCTGTGAGACTAAATGTTCTCTGTGAAACAGAATGTTCCCTGTGAGATGGAATGTTCCCTGTGAGACGGAATGTTCTCTGTGAGACGGAATGTTCTATGTGAGCCAGAATGTTCTCTGTAAGCCAAAATGTTCTCTGTGAGACGGAATGTTCCCTGTGAGACGGAATGTTCTCTGTGTGTTGGAATGTTCTTTGTGACACGGAATGTTCTCTGTGTGACGGAATGTTCTCTGTGTGACGGAATGTTCTCTGTGAGACGGAACGTTCTCTGTGTGACGGAATGTTCCCTGTGTGACGGAACTTTCTCTGTGACACGGAATGTTATCTGTGAGACGGAATGTTCTCTGTGAGACGGAATATTCTCTGGGTGACGGAATGTTCCTTGTGTGATGGAATGTTCTGTGAGAGACGAAATGTTCTCTGTGAGACGGAATGTTCCCTGTGTGACGGAAGGTTCTCTGTTAGACGGAATGTTCTCTGTGAGACGGAATGTTCCCTATCTGACGGAATGTTCTCTGTGATACGGAATGTTCTCTTTATGACGGAATATTCTTTGTGTGTTGGAATGTTCTCTGTGATACGGAATGTTCTCTGTGAGACGGAACGTTCTCTATGTGAAGGAATGTTCGCTGTGTGACGGAATGTTCTCTGTGACACGGAATGTTTCCTGTGTGACGGAATGTTCTCTGTGTGACGGAATGTTCTCAATGAGACGGAATGTTCTCTGTGTAACGGAATGTTTCCTTTGTGGCGGAATGTTTCCTGTGTGACGGAATGTTCTCTGTGAGACGGAATGTTCCCTGTGTGACTGAATGTTCCCTGTGTGATGGAATGTTCACTGTGTGGCGGAATGTTTCCTGTGTGGCGGAATGTTCTCTGTGAGACGGAATGTTCCCTGTGTGACGGAATGTTGAATGCGTGACGGAATGTTCCCTGTGAGACGGAATGTTCTCTGTGTGACGGACTGTGTTCTGTGTGACGGAATGTTCTCTGTGACATGGAATGTTTCCTGTGATACGGAATGTTCCCTGTGTGACGGAATGTTCCCTGTGTGACGGAATATTCCCTGTAAGACTGAATGTTCTCTGTGAAACGGAATGTTCCCTGTGAGACGGAATGATCCCTGTGTGTGTCGGAATGTTTCCTGTGTGTCGGAATGTTCTCTGTGACACGGAGTGTTCTCTGTGAGACGGAATGTTTTATGTGAGCCAGAATGTTCTCTGTAAGCCAGAATGTTCCCTGTGAAACGGATTGTTCTCTGTGACACAGAATGTTCCCTGTGAGACGGAATGTTCCCTGTGAGAGGGAATGTTCTCTGTGACACGGAATGTTCCCTGTGAGAAGGAATGTTCTCTGTGAGACGGAATGCTCCCTGTGAATCGGAATGATGTTTGTGACACGGAATGTTCTCTGTGTGACGGAATGTTCTCTGTGTGACGGAATGTTTCCTGTGTGACGGAATGTTTTCTGTGTGGCGGAATGTTCCCTGTGTGGCGGAATGTTCCCTGTGAGACTAAATGTTCTCTGTGAAACAGAATGTTCCCTGTGAGATGGAATGTTCCCTGTGAGACGGAATGTTCTCTGTGAGACGGAATGTTCTATGTGAGCCAGAATGTTCTCTGTAAGCCAAAATGTTCTCTGTGAGACGGAATGTTCCCTGTGAGACGGAATGTTCTCTGTGTGTTGGAATGTTCTTTGTGACACGGAATGTTCTCTGTGTGACGGAATGTTCTCTGTGTGACGGAATGTTCTCTGTGAGACGGAACGTTCTCTGTGTGACGGAATGTTCCCTGTGTGACGGAACTTTCTCTGTGACACGGAATGTTATCTGTGAGACGGAATGTTCTCTGTGAGACGGAATATTCTCTGGGTGACGGAATGTTCCTTGTGTGATGGAATGTTCTGTGAGAGACGTAATGTTCTCTGTGAGACGGAATGTTCCCTGTGTGACGGAAGGTTCTCTGTTAGACGGAATGTTCTCTGTGAGACGGAATGTTCCCTATCTGACGGAATGTTCTCTGTGATACGGAATGTTCTCTTTATGACGGAATATTCTCTGTGTGTTGGAATGTTCTCTGTGATACGGAATGTTCTCTGTGAGACGGAACGTTCTCTATGTGAAGGAATGTTCGCTGTGTGACGGAATGTTCTCTGTGACACAGAATGTTTCCTGTGTGACGGAATGTTCTCTGTGTGACGGAATGTTCTCAATGAGACGGAATGTTCTCTGTGTAACGGAATGTTTCCTTTGTGGCGGAATGTTTCCAGTGAGACGGAATGTTCTCTGTGAGACGGAATGTTCCCTGTGTGACTGAATGTTCCCTGTGTGATGGAATGTTCTCTGTGTGGCGGAATGTTTCCTGTGTGGCGGAATGTTCTCTGTGAGACGGAATGTTCCCTGTGTGACGGAATGTTGAATGCGTGACGGAATGTTCCCTGTGAGACGGAATGTTCTCTGTGTGACGGACTGTGTTCTGTGTGGCGGAATGTTCCCTGTGAGACTAAATGTTCTCTGTGAAACAGAATGTTCCCTGTGAGATGGAATGTTCCCTGTGTGGCGGAATGTTCCCTGTGAGACTAAATGTTCTCTGTGAAACAGAATGTTCCCTGTGAGATGGAATGTTCCCTGTGAGACGGAATGTTCTCTGTGAGACGGAATGTTCTATGTGAGCCAGAATGTTCTCTGTAAGCCAGAATGTTCTCTGTGTGACGGAATGTTTCCTGTGTGACGGAATGTTTTCTGTGTGGCGGAATGTTCCCTGTGTGGCGGAATGTTCCCTGTGAGACTAAATGTTCTCTGTGAAACAGAATGTTCCCTGTGAGATGGAATGTTCCCTGTGAGACGGAATGTTCTCTGTGAGACGGAATGTTCTATGTGAGCCAGAATGTTCTCTGTAAGCCAAAATGTTCTCTGTGAGACGGAATGTTCCCTGTGAGACGGAATGTTCTCTGTGTGTTGGAATGTTCTTTGTGACACGGAATGTTCTCTGTGTGACGGAATGTTCTCTGTGTGACGGAATGTTCTCTGTGAGACGGAACGTTCTCTGTGTGACGGAATGTTCCCTGTGTGACGGAACTTTCTCTGTGACACGGAATGTTATCTGTGAGACGGAATGTTCTCTGTGAGACGGAATATTCTCTGGGTGACGGAATGTTCCTTGTGTGATGGAATGTTCTGTGAGAGACGAAATGTTCTCTGTGAGACGGAATGTTCCCTGTGTGACGGAAGGTTCTCTGTTAGACGGAATGTTCTCTGTGAGACGGAATGTTCCCTATCTGACGGAATGTTCTCTGTGATACGGAATGTTCTCTTTATGACGGAATATTCTCTGTGTGTTGGAATGTTCTCTGTGATACGGAATGTTCTCTGTGAGACGGAACGTTCTCTATGTGAAGGAATGTTCGCTGTGTGACGGAATGTTCTCTGTGACACGGAATGTTTCCTGTGTGACGGAATGTTCTCTGTGTGACGGAATGTTCTCAATGAGACGGAATGTTCTCTGTGTAACGGAATGTTTCCTTTGTGGCGGAATGTTTCCTGTGTGACGGAATGTTCTCTGTGAGACGGAATGTTCCCTGTGTGACTGAATGTTCCCTGTGTGATGGAATGTTCTCTGTGTGGCGGAATGTTTCCTGTGTGGCGGAATGTTCTCTGTGAGACGGAATGTTCCCTGTGTGACGGAATGTTGAATGCGTGACGGAATGTTCCCTGTGAGACGGAATGTTCTCTGTGTGACGGACTGTGTTCTGTGTGGCGGAATGTTCCCTGTGAGACTAAATGTTCTCTGTGAAACAGAATGTTCCCTGTGAGATGGAATGTTCCCTGTGTGGCGGAATGTTCCCTGTGAGACTAAATGTTCTCTGTGAAACAGAATGTTCCCTGTGAGATGGAATGTTCCCTGTGAGACGGAATGTTCTCTGTGAGACTGAATGTTCTATGTGAGCCAGAATGTTCTCTGTAAGCCAGAATGTTCTCTGTGAGACGGAATGTTCCCTGTGAGACGGAATGTTCTCTGTGTGTTGGAATGTTCTTTGTGACACGGAATGTTCTCTGTGTGACGGAATGTTCTCTGTGTGACGGAATGTTCTCTGTGAGACGGAACGTTCTCTGTGTGACGGAATGTTCCCTGTGTGACGGAACTTTCTCTGTGACACGGAATGTTATCTGTGAGACGGAATGTTCTCTGTGAGACGGAATATTCTCTGGGTGACGGAATGTTCCTTGTGTGATGGAATGTTCTGTGAGAGACGAAGTGTTCTCTGTGAGACGGAATGTTCCCTGTGTGACGGAAGGTTCTCTGTTAGACGGAATGTTCTCTGTGAGACGGAATGTTCCCTGTCTGACGGAATGTTCTCTGTGATACGGAATGTTCTCTTTATGACGGAATATTCTCTGTGTGTTGGAATGTTCTCTGTAATACGGAATGTTCTCTGTGAGACGGAACGTTCTCTATGTGAAGGAATGTTCGCTGTGTGACGGAATGTTCTCTGTGACACGGAATGTTTCCTGTGTGACGGAATGTTCTCTGTGTGACGGAATGTTTCCTTTGTGGCGGAATGTTCCCTGTGTGACGGAATGTTCTCAATGAGACGGAATGTTCTCTGTGACACGGAATGTTTCCTGTGTGACGGAATGTTCCCTGTGAGACGGAATGTTCCCTGTGTGACGGAATATTCCCTGTAAGACTGAATGTTCTCTGTGAAACGGAATGTTCCCTGTGAGACGGAATGATCCCTGTGTGTGGCGGAATGTTCTCTGTGACACGGAATGTTCTCTGTGAGACGGAATGTTTTATGTGAGCCAGAATGTTCTCTGTAAGCCAAAATGTTTCCTGTGAAACGGATTGTTCTCTGTGACACAGAATGTTCCCTGTAAGACGGAATGTTCCCTGTGAGAGGGAATGTTCTCTGTGACACGGAATGTTCCCTGTGAGACGGAATGTTCTCTGTGAGACGGAATGCTCCTTGTGGATCGGAATGATATTTGTGACACGGAATGTTCTCTGTGTGACGGAATGTTCTCTGTGTGATGGAAAGTTCTTTGTGAAACGGAATGTTCCCTTTGTGACGGAATGTTCCCTTTGAGACGGAATGTTTCCTGTGTTGCGGAATGTTCTCTGTGAGCCGGAATGTTGAATGTGTGACGGAATGTTGAATGTATGACGGAATGTTCCCTGTGATACGGTATGTTCTCTGTGTGTCGGAACGTTCCCTGTGAGATGAAATGTTCTCTGTGTGATGGAATGTTTCCTGTGTCACGGAATGTTCTCTGTATGACGGAATGTTTCCTGTGTGACGGAATGTTCTCTGTGTGACGGAATGTTTCCTGTGTGACGGAATGTTTTCTGTGTGGCGGAATGTTCCCTGTGTAGCGGAATGTTCCCTGTGAGACTAAATGTTCTCTGTGAACCAGAATGTTCCCTGTGAGATGGAATGTTCCCTGTGAGACGGAATGTTCTCTGTGAGACGGAATGTTCTATGTGAGCCAGAATGTTCTCTGTAAGCCAGAATGTTCTCTGTGAGACGGAATGTTCCCTGTGAGACGGAATGTTCTCTGTGTGTTGGAATGTTCTTTGTGACACGGAATGTTCTCTGTGTGACGGAATGTTCTCTGTGTGACGGAATGTTCTCTGTGAGACGGAACGTTCTCTGTGTGACGGAATGTTCCCTGTGTGACGGAACTTTCTCTGTGACACGGAATGTTATCTGTGAGACGGAATGTTCTCTGTGAGACGGAATATTCTCTTGGTGACGGAATGTTCCTTGTGTGATGGAATGTTCTGTGAGAGACGAAATGTTCTCTGTGAGACGGAATGTTCCCTGTGTGACGGAAGTTCTCTGTTAGACGGAATGCTCTCTGTGAGACGGAATGTTCCCTGTCTGACGGAATGTTCTCTGTGATACGGAATGTTCTCTTTATGACGGAATATTCTCTGTGTGTTGGAATGTTCTCTGTGATACGGAATGTTCTCTGTGAGACGGAACGTTCTCTATGTGAAGGAATGTTCGCTGCGTGACGGAATGTTCTCTGTGACACGGAATGTTTCCTGTGTGACGGAATGTTCTCTGTGTGACGGAATGTTCCCTGTGTGACGGAATGTTCCCTGTGTGACTGAATGTTCCCTGTGTGATGGAATGTTCTCTGTGTGACTGAATGTTCCCTGTGTGATGGAATGTTCTCTGTGAGACGGAATGTTCCCTGTGTGACGGAATGTTCCCTGTGTGACTGAATGTTCCCTGTGTGATGGAATGTTCTCTGTGTGACTGAATGTTCCCTGTGTGATGGAATGTTCTCTGTGAGACGGAATGTTCCCTGTGTGGCGGAATGTTTCCTGTGTGGCGGAATGTTCTCTGTGAGACGGAATGTTCCCTGTGTGACGGAATGTTTAATGCGTGACGGAATGTTCCCTGTGAGACGGAATGTTCTCTGTGTAACGGACTGTGTTCTGTGTGGCGGAATGTTCCCTGTGTGGCGGAATGTTCTCTGTGAGCCTGAATGTTCCATGTGAAGCGGAATGTTCTCTGTGACACAGAATGTTCCGTGTGAGATGGAATGTTCCCTGTGAGAGGGGATGTTCTCTGTGACACGGAATGTTCTCTGTGTGCCGGAATGTTCTCTGTGTGATGGAATGTTCTCTGTGAAACGGAATGTTCCGTTTGTGACGGAATGTTACTTGTGTGACGGAATGTTCCCTGTGTGACGGAATGTTCCCTGTGAGACGGAATGTTCCCTGTGTCACGGAATGTTCTCTGTGGGACGGAATGTTCTCTATGTGACGGAATGTTTCCTGTGTGGCGGAATGTTCTCTGTGAGACGGAATGTTCTCTGTGTGACGGAATGTTCTATGTGAGCCAGAATGTTCACTGTAAGCCATAATGTTCCCTGCGAAACAGAATGTTTCGTGTGAGACGGAATGTTCTCAGTGAGACGGAATGTTCTATGTGAGCTAGAATGTTCTCTGTAAGCCAGAATGTTCTCTGAGAGACGGAATGTTCTCTCTGAGACGGAATGTTCTATGTGAGACAGAATGTTCTCTGTAAGCCAAAATGTTCCCTGCGAAACGGAATGTTCTCTGTGACACGGAATGTTCCCTGTGAGACAGAATGTTCCCTGTGAGACGGAATGTTCCCTGTGAGACGGAATGTTCTCTGTGAGACGGAATGCTCCCTGTGAATCGGAATGTTCTCTGTGACACGGAATGTTCTCTGTGTGACGGAATGTTCCCTGTGGGACGGAATGTTCTCTGTGAATCGGAATGTTCTCTGTGACACGGAATGTTCTCTGTGTGACGGAATGTTCTCTGAGTAATGGAATGTTCCCTGTGAGACGGAATGTTCCCTGTGTGTTGGAATGTTCTCTGTGACACGGAATGTTCTCTGTGTGACTTAATGTTCTCTGTGTGACGGAATGTTCCCTGTGTGTCAGAATGTTCCCTGTGAGACGGAATGTTCTCTGTGTGACGGAATGTTCCTGTGTGTCAGAATGTTCCCTGTGAGACGGAATGTTGTCTGTGTGATGGAATGTTTCCTGTGTGATGGAATGTTCTTTGTGTGAGGGAATGTTTCCTGTGTGATGGAATGTTTCCTGTGTGACGGAATGTTCTCTGTGAGACGGAGTGTTCCTTGTGTGACGTAATGTTCCCTGTGTGATGGAATGTTTCTTGTGTGGCGGAATGTTTCCTGTGTGTATCGGAATGTTCTCTGTGAGACGGAATGTTCCCTTTGTGACGGAAGGTTGAATGTGTGCTCTCAGCCACAGCTCAGAATGGAAGCAAGTCGACGAAGAACTCTGTAGGGTAAGGCAGGTCCTAGTCAACAACGGCTTCTCCAATGGTTTCGTCGAAGACATCAAAGAAGGAAAGTGAAACGCCAGGCAACCTCTGAAGAGACAACTAACACAACACCTATACCCCCTATTAGACTATTTTACAGGAACTTCTTTTCCACAGCTCATAAAACGGAGGAAAGGGTCCTGAAAGATATTGTTAATAGAAACGCTATCCCTACAGACAAAAATCAGAGGATACAACTGACGATTTACTATAAAACCAGAAAAACGGCCAGCCTACTCATGAGAAACTCTCCAGACACAAAACAGTACGCTTTAAAAGAGACTAACGTCGTGTATGCCTTCAAATGCCCTCTTGGGGACTGTAAGCTCCAAAAAACCCAGTATATAGGCAAGACAACAACATCTCTTTCTAGGCGTTTAACGATGCATAAGCAACAGGCCTCCATTAAGGAACATATAATCTCTTCCCACAACCAAACCATCGCCAGAGAAATCCTAGTAAACAACACAGAAATCATCGATAGATACAGCGATAGCAGGCGGCTTGACGTTTGCGAGGCATTACACATCAAGAAGTCAACACCAGCAATCAACAGCCAATTAATGCACAACTATATTCTGCCCACCTCAAGACTCCGCTCCAATATAGAAGCATCAAGAAATATGGACCAATAGGCTTTCTACAATCACTTCTATTCAATACCCATTGTTTCATGTTCTGGCTTGTGTTGATGAAATTAATACCTTATTAAATACCACCTCACCCCATCCACCTCACTCAAATGTAGATATAAACAAAATCGGAGATGTGTAAGTTCTATTCAGTTGTGTATGTGTTAACTAAAGTCTTTGAAAATGTAATAAGTTTTACGAAACGCGCTCAAGTGTCGCGTCAGACTAGAAATAAAAATGAATTTTGGAGAATTGATTTTTGAATTACCTCCAACAGTGAAAAGAAATGTACGAAAGATTGAGAAAATTCGTGTTAGAATTATTAATCTTACTTTTTCGGTCATATTTAATAATATATGTCTACAGGAAAGACTGCTACCAAAATATACATATATATATATATATATATATATATATATATATATATATATATATATATATATATTTATATATATATATATATATATATATATATATATATATATATATATATATATATATATATATATATATATATATATTAATATATATATATTAATATGTGTGTGTGTGTGTTCTCCTTCATTTGGTTCAACGTTAAATACGGGGAAAAAGTGGTTTTGTTATGAGGATTTATTCGAGTGGAATGGGGCGGTACTCAACCTGTGAGCAGTAGTTTCTTGTGCACATTATGCTCATCCTGTACGCGATACTCTATTGGGCTTCTCTATACTCATCCTGTAAGAGGTAGTATATTGTGCACTTCATACTCATCCTGTGAGAGGTAGTATATTGTGCACTTCATACTCATC
Source organism: Procambarus clarkii (assembly GCF_040958095.1). Classification (NCBI taxonomy): domain Eukaryota; kingdom Metazoa; phylum Arthropoda; class Malacostraca; order Decapoda; family Cambaridae; genus Procambarus; species Procambarus clarkii. The sequence goes on from NC_091163.1 coordinate 24,336,742, forward strand.
CTGTGAGAGGTAGTATATTGTGCACTTCATACTCATCCTGTGAGCAGTAGCGCATAAACATATTAGAGACTATACGAGCTCTTAATCAGACCTCCTTGGAGATTTTAACACGAACAATTATATCTAGCCTGTAACACTATAATTATAATGATAACTTATTACAAACTCTATCACTGTAACATCTATGTATTTACAATAAATTAGTATTCATTGCTGGTTATCTTTTGTAAAGAAGGATCTGGTGACCTGACACCTTGTGACATGTGATGTCCACTTTATTATTTACGTTGATCTGTGAGGTCCGCTGGATTTGTCACTTACATGTGAAGTCCGATTTAGTGTTGCGTTGATATATTAGGTCCGGTTTATTGTTACGTGTATATATGAAGTCCAGTATATCCATTGAGTAGCAACGTAACATCACTTTAGTGTCACGTTGATATATATGAGGTTCAGTTTAGTGTTACGTTGATATATGTGAGGTCCGATTTAGTGTTACGTTGATATATATGAGGTCCAGTTTAGTGTTATGGTGATATATATGAGGCCCAGTCTAGTGTTACGTTGATGTATATGAGGGCCAGTTAAGTGTTATGGTGATGTATTTGAGGTCCAGTTTAGTGCTATGGTGATGTATATGAGGTCCAGTTTAGTGTTACGTTGATATATATGAAGTCATGTTTAGTGTTACGTTGATATATTTGAAGTCCAGTTCAGTGTTACGTTGATATATAAGGTCCAGTTTATTGTTTTGTTAAGGTCCGGTTTATTGTTGAAACAAATAATGATGATAATTTATAGAAAACTTCAAGTAGAAAATGTCATTATACAGAGGTTAAAAGCAGAGCCAAAAACAATCAAATACCGAAATAAAAAACGAATCTAAAAGAAAGCTAAAAAGCACAAATAACAAAAACAATAAAAAACAGGCCTATTACAGTACATAAGAAGCAGGCTTATTTTTTTAAACGTGAAAAAGATTCTCTTTTTCACACGAAGATTAGGCCTACCACTAAACATGACAAAAAATAAACTTACCGTTTTACATGAATAGGAGGCCTACTTATAAACTGGAAGCGTAGGCCTATGTTTAAAGATATTCCTGGTTTGCTTTAGGCCAGTATTGAGGACTAAAAATGAAAATCGAGAAAGAAATGCGACAAGGAGAGCAATGTACCAAGATAATCTCCTTTCGACGCGCGTCTGGAATCTTTGGCATCTGTGATTAAAGGAAGGGGGAGAGGGAGAGAGAGGGAGAGGTCAGTAATATACTCTCCCACAGACAGAATACCAGGGAGGCTAATGCTGTGTGAGGGTTCCAGCACTCACTCCTACCAGAGTGCTTTGACAAACAATATATATATATATATATATATATATATATATATATATATATATATATATATATATATATATATATATATATATATATATATATATATATATATATATATATATATACCAGTTGCGTTGCTCCTGGCGGTATGGGTTCGAGTCACTTCTGGGGTGTGAGTTTTCAGTTGTATATAGTCCTGGGGACCATTCAGGCTTGTTTGCATTTGTGTTCCTCACGTGTGCCCCAAAGAATGAGGTGATTTGATAAAATGCTATGTCCAAGATTACCATCCGAGCGCCGGCGGGGAAGTGGTTCAAATAGCTTCGGCTATCACTTCCTTATTGTCTGGTCGTGATGGTCAAGCGGATTAAGGCGTCCCTGTACATACCAGTTGCGTTGCTCCTGGAAGTATGGGTTCGAGTCACTTCTGGGGTGTGAGTTTTCAGTTGTATATAATCCTGGGGACCATTCAGGCTTGTTTGCATATATATATATATATATATATATGTCGTACCTAGTAGCCAGAACGCACTTCTCAGCCTACTATGCAAGGCCCAATTTGCCTAATAAGCCAAGTTTTCATGAATTAATTGTTTTTCGACAACCTAACCTACCTAACCTAACCTAACCTAACTTTTTCGGCTACCTAACCTAATCTAACCTATAAAGATAGGTTAGGTTAGGTTAGGTAGGGTTGGTTAGGTTCGGTCATATATCTATGTTAATTTTATCTCCAATAAAAAACAATTGACCTCATACATAATGAAATGGGTAGCTTTATCATTTCATAAGATAAAAATTAGAGAAAATATATTAATTCGGGAAAACTTCGCTTATTAGGCAAATCGGGCCTTGCATAGTAGGCTGATAAGTGAGTTCTGGCTACTAGGTACGACATATATATATATATATATATATATATATATATATATATATATATATATATATATATATATATATATATATATATATATATATATGTCGTACCTAATAGCCAGAACGCACTTCTCAGCCTACTATTCAAGGCCCGATTTGCCTAATAAGCCAAGTTTTCATGAATTAATGTTTTTTCGTCTACCTAACCTACCTAACCTAACCTAACCTAGCTTTTTTTGGCTACCTAACCTAACCTTACCTATAAATATAGGTTAGGTAGGGTTGGTTAGGTTCGGTCATATATCTACGTTAATTTTAACTCCAATAAAAAAAAATTGACCTCATACATAGAGAAAAGGGTTGCTTTATCATTTCATAACAAAAAAATTATAGTAAATATATTAATTCAGGAAAACTTGGCTTATTAGGCAAATCGGGCCTTGAATAGTAGGCTGAGAAGTGAGTTCTGGCTACTAGGTACGACATATATATATATATATATATATATATATATATATATATATATATATATATATGTCGTACCTAATAGCCAGAACGCACTTCTCAGCCTACTATGCAAGGCCCGGTTTGCCTAATAAGCCAAGTTTTCTTGAATTAATATATTTTCTATAATTTTTCTCTTATGAAATGATAAAGCTACCCATTTCATTATGTATGAGGTCAATTTTTTGTTATTGAAGTTAAAATTAACGTAGATATATGACCGAACCTAACTAACCCTACCTAACCTAACCTAACCTATCTTTATAGGTTAGGTTAGGTTAGGTAGCTGAAAAAGTTAGGTTAGGTTAGGTTAGGTAGGTTAGGTAGTCGAAAAACAATTAATTCATGAAAACTTGGCTTATTAGGCAAATCGGGCCTTGGATAGTAGGCTGAGAAGTGCGTTCTGGCTACTAGGTACGACATATATATATATATATATATATATATATATATATATATATATATATATATATGTCGTACCTAGTAGCCAGAACGCACTTTTTGGCCTACTATGCAAGGCCCGATTTGCCTAATAAGCGAAGTTTATTAGGCAAATAATATATATGTGTGTGTGTGTGGGTGTGTGTGTGTGGGTGTGTGTGTGTGTGTGTGTGTGTGTGTGTGTGTGTGTGTGTGTGTGTGTGTGTGTCAGTGTTTGTGTGAATGTATATGAATGAATGTATGTATTAGTTTGTGTATGTGAGCGAGTGTGTGTTACTGAATTTGACAGCAAGGTTTAGGTTGAAAAATTAATTCTCCACCATCAGGATCACAACCTGCTTGATGCTAAGAGATGCATTTCGATGAGATTGTTACAATTCTCGAAGGAGCCGGGAAATGGCCACAAGTTTACTAAATGAACTGAAAATTAACCAGAAAAAATGAGGTTTAAGTTCGGTGTTGCCCAGTCAATGGTGGGTGGGGCAGTGTGAGCTGGTCATTCTGCCTTGGTGTTGCTCAATGGTAGAATATGTACCTGTTACCTAGATGTTGATTGGGTGGGGTGATTGTTTAATAGGTGATATGAGGTAATTTGCCAGTATTATATGACACTTTGTTGACTCAGAAGAAGGAGTTTCTTCATGTTTAGTTTTTTTGTTTTAAGTAACATGATTAATTCTGCTACATTCTGCTCATTGTTGTTTCCGATTAACAAGTGTTTAATTCTAGGCATCATTTTTATGGAAGTAGTCCAAAATTTTTGTTTCCTGGTTTTTGTAATCTATTTCATAGTGACATTTGTACATTTTTTATTATTTATACACACTCCTAAATATCTTCTATGCTTCGCCCGTCATATGTTTTTCAGTAATATAAATCAAAATTTTTATATGAATTTGTTTTCGTATTTTAGTAAAATTAGCATTTTTGAATTCTTAATTTATCACAATTGTTATTTGTATTATTAATATTTGTTTTATTAAATGTAAGCTAATTGTGATCGCTTGAATTAAACTTTTAAACCACTGATTCCTTATTAAAATATTATTATTAGTTTAACAAAATCAAGGTCGTTTGTCTCCTGCAAAGCCATATCATATATTTCGAAAATCTCAATTTTCTCAAAGTTATTATATAAACCATGTCCAGAATTTGTTACCTGTCACTCCATTTTCGTTTTTGCAAATTAAAACCGTCATATACCATACATTTTAAATTTATTGCAAATTCCTGCTTATGTTTTGCGTGTGTTTTTGTTAACGAATAATTAAACAGTTGATCATTACTTATGATGGTGATTACTTTGTTGTGTTGATTGTGTTTGACTTTTGTTTATTCTTTGATAAACTGTAGGTTTTAGTCATGATTTAATTAACAACATTACCAACTCCAGCTATTTTTCCTTTCACAGGTGAAAAATATGTGTCATGGAATTACATATTTTCCCTGATAGGTATTATTGTCCCTATCTAACTAGGCATTTTTTAGTGCTATTATACATAATTGATTAGTGGAGATTTGAGGACAGAGAATTTGCGTGTTGGTATTGAAACCTTTCCTTGACGTATCAATAAATTCATTTACAAATTTACGTTTTACAAAACCGTTTTCAGGTTTAAGTTTTTTTTACTATTTATTAAAACCCCTTTGCAATTTCAATTTCAATTTCCTTTGCAAAACTCGAAATTTAGAGATTAATTATGAAGATAGTATAAGAACCAACTTTGCAGAGGTAACCTGGTTAAAGAGTCAACAAGGAGAAATATGGGACTGGGATCGAGCGCCTCCAAGGACAGCAACGAGCTCCTACTACGTCAATATGGAGTGTGTTTAGGGGTAGTCAGGATCTGGGAATATGTAGAGGGAATGTGGTAGATGTTTGTGTGTGGGAATTTCCGAGTCCCAGGTAAAACCAAGTCACGTGACCTTGGTTAATTTACGTAATCCTAACATAAACAAAAACATTCCTTGAGAGTTGTTCACTCAGGCTGTTGGTGGCTGTGGCTCACCGCGAGGTTGAGTATAGTGCTATAATGGGCGGTGATAACTTGACAGAACGTCCTCAACTTGATTATTTAAGTTGAGGAAGTTTCATGTGCTTTGTTCAAACATATGCTTTGATAAATGGCTCTGTAGCACAGTGGTTTGCGACCTCGGCTCACAAGTGAGAAACTTGGGTTTAACAACTAAGCAAGATAGAAGCAGTTGGGCAGGTTTCCTTTCACCTGATTTGTCTATTCATCTAGCTTTTAGACAGCATTCTGTGAATTAGATAATTATTGACAGATGCATCTAGGAAAAGGTCAATAGATGGCTTAGGGGGACAGGGGGTGGGGGAGGGGGTGACCTCAATGATTCAAAGCGCAGTCTTCCTGTCCCCAATAAAAATCTCAATTTCCTCACCAGCTCGATACCTTTTTACTGCATTTCAGCGCTCCGTTGCTTGACTAATAAATGCACTCCATGTACCGCGATCCGAAACGAGACTGTTAACAGCTCCGCGCATGAAAGCCACTTTGCCAGATGTTAAATTATGCAAATCACCACCAGCCAGCGACGGAAATGATCGTTAAGATTCTCCTTGTACCAGGCGGCCTCCTTGTTATTGTGGCCAAGATCTATAACTACAGAAATATATTTATTTTATCCTCTGCTCGTGGTTGTTGTGAGTCGTAAACGGTGTGTAGTGTTATTCTTTTTAGTTGTCGTAGACGATTTGTAGTGAGGTGGTTAGAGTCGTAGACGACGTTGTGGGAACCGACCTGTTTGATTTATATTTATTTAATTTATATGAATTTATAAAGAAGTTATATTTACGTTAATTTATACATTTCGATAGCAATTTGTATGATGGTTAGTGGACTGTATTTCTGAAATATTCTCACAAATCGATCCTTACACATTAGGGGGGTTTATATTAAATTTATATATATGCAGTCAATCAAACTACAGTATAAAACTACATATATTAGTAAATAAATTTTGGAGGTACCTTATCTTATTGTATGGTAGGCTTAGTCCACCAAATATAACTAAGATGTAGACACCAAATTATCCTCGTGAGAGGCTAGCTTCCATCACCCAAGTAACTGATGTACCAAGATTAATTCTTGCTTCCTCCTCTTGTTCCTGTCAAAGGGCACTAGCTGTAAGCCGGAATCCTAATATATGACAGCTATATCAGATGAAACATTTATATATTATTAGATAAGATCCAAGGCTTAATTACCTGGGTTGAGTCGTTCATTCGTGTCCTAACCGGAATTAATTATAACTAGCTAACATTACTGGCCAATAATGAGCGTGTTGATGATGGTAGAACACTAATTTGATCTCCATAACACTTCGTCCAAGAGAATTATAGGAGCGGAATTTGCTCCAACGACTCGGTCTTTTTTAACAATGGCTGGCCTCCCTCACCACTGACGCCTGGCTCTCCTTGTCCAGATGTCAATAAGTGATAGAAGGGTCACATTTACTCTATTTTGATACTGATAATTAAGTTAATTCAAATGAGATGTTTTTATGATATTAAAAGTCCAAAGACTACGGTATTTAAGAATAATTCCCAACATAATAGCTGGTGAATTTATAACACTATGTGGCAATGATATTCCGTTTTCTATTGATGGAAAATTCCACTACAAGCTACATTTTCTATGGGTTAACTTGTATATACAACAACAACAATATTATCTGCATATTGTATTTAATATTAGTAAATAGTGTCGGGTTTTCCGACAGACGTGCAGGGAGCTGGGTCTTGTCATGGGCGACGTGTAGTGAACTGGTTCGAATGCTAGATGACGTGTATTGAGCTAGTTAGTCATAGACAAGTAGTGAGCTAGGTAAGAGTCTGAGGCCACGCATGATAAGTTGTTTAGTTCTAATTAACTCAACAACACATCACAACACTCATCGCATTGAATAGATTCAAGAAACAAATCAGTCTTTCTCAAACTATCTTTATAATCAACAATTATTAGACTGGGAATATAAATTTACTTGTGGTTTGAGGATTTACTTCATAGAAAATAATCAGTTATGTTAAAATATAAATACTAGATGGTACCGGTAACTAGTAAAGTTGAAGCGTGTTAAGATCATGTCTTAAGGCTGACCTCGTGAGCTTCTCAGTCTTGATGATATTTTCTCCTCCTGTGGACGTAAATGATGAATAACTTAAGCAGTGTTAAGCGTTGCTAAACACAACGATGAGACGCTGCAGTAATAATCAGTTCCCTTTATTAGGATCTTTTATTCATTCAGTAATAACTATGCTAACAACCCATTTGTATTTACGTATTTTATAATTAAAATAAACTCTATTTTTTATAATATTTAGCCCCGTATATTTACCTATTCATTTCATTGGGGTCTAGCATGTGAAACAATATGGTATTTCATTAAAATTTCACTTATATACTTAATTAAATTGTTACCAAATTAGTGTACTATCTCTTTCAGTAGACCAATATTCTCGAATTATTAAGACTGTTAAATCATAAAATAAACACATTATGGTGAATTAGTTAAAGGAAAGTTATCGTGAAGCGGTAAAACAAAAGAAAACCACAAATACATTTCATAGTAACTGACAACTACTCAAAAAATAATCAGAGGAACAACTGAAGAAAGTAAACACAGTAACTGCTGAGAAAAGTAATCAAAGCAACTATTGAAAATAATAATCACATGAACTACTGAGTACAGTAATGACAGGAACTATTGACAAAAGTATTCACAGGAACTATCAAAAAAATAATCAGAGGAACTATCAATAAAAGTAATCACAGGAACTACTGAAAAAATAATCACAGGAACTAATAAAAAAATAATCACACGAACTAATAAAAAAAATAATCTATGGAACTACTGAAAAAATAGTCTATAGATCTACTGAAAAATAAGTAATCACCGCACAAAAAATGAAATTGAAATAACACAATGATTATCAACAAGACACTTTAAAATAACTATGTGCAATACACACTTATAACATTTAAAAATAGCTACTAACTTCACGACCAAAATTATCGTAATTACATTGCCAGATAACTCATTAGGCTAAATATATACCCAACAAATGTCAAATAAACTCATAGTTACACACACACACGAGCACCATAACCTCATTCTACATGAGCTGCCAGTTATGTGACAAAGTTATCATTACTACACACGATAACAATTGCAAAGTTCAAAACAAAATAACCACAACTTGTTAAAACAACTGTCAACTACCCTACAACACCATTCCAAATTAACAGTCAATTAAAATACAATATTACTTTAAAACAACTCAACTATTCTACACCAACAGTTGAAAATAACTGTTAACTATTCTACAACCACATAAGAAAACACCTGTCAAACATGTAGTCTAATACACACAGAAATCACAATAGCGTATGCATCCGATGAACAAATCCACAAGGGTTCGAACCCTCAAAACGGCCCTTGTGAATTTGTTCATGTAGTCTAACCCCGCTGCAAGTACCACATTCATGAAATAAGATCTAATTGGTTCTCACCGCATATTACATAAGTTCTACTTATAAGTTCGTAAACTAAAAAAAAAATTCTTTCGAGATAATGAAATTGCGTTCCGGAAGACAGACGGCCGAGAGCGTCAGCAGGAAGAGGAAGATAGAGACTATCGTTGAAGATTAGATGCTTCAGGCTCCCAACCCACCCAACAAGAGACGCAGAGCATTAAACTAGACCTGTGACCGCCTCATCGGAAAGAGAATGTTAGAGGCAAGTAACATTGACGGTAAGATTCCTCCACCTTCCAGCGCACCAAGCAAGAAACGTAAAGTCTAAACGAATGACGGTAACGAGCCTCGTCCATCGGACAAGCCAGTCACTCGTCAACAGCTCCGTCAGAAGAAGCAGCGTATATTAAACGGGGAGAATAGTTTGTACCTCGGCCGTTGGAGGAACTTTGATCCGCATATTACTAATAGGGAGGTGTCTCTGTACCTTTGCCCGGCGGCTGTACCGTGCAAAAAGCCCCAGGTGTGTCGGTATCCGTCTGTGCGTACCGACAGACAACAGCCTAATTACCTTCCAGGCCAAGCTCAACGGCGAGAGCTGTTCAATCGGAGTTGACTCCCGGGTCTTAAAATTTCTTATAACTTAATCAGAAGCCGATCACTCAGATCTGAGTGATCACGCAGATCACTCAGCAGGCCTGGGCCTGCTGAGTGAGCCTCTTTAAAAACTAATTAAAGAAACAGTGATAACACTTGAAAATGGGTATCAGTTTGTCGTAGCATTCTTGGTTGTTAGGCAGCAAAAGTTGTAGCACAGCAAATTGGTTTGTAATATTATTTTGGGCTTGTAGACTCTCCCGAATAACAACGTCATGTAGCGATTCTTGATGACGTGATCCACGCTTCACTTCAGACCAGCGAAGGGTGGGAAAACACCCACAAACTTACCCTAGAAATAATCAGTAGTGGGTATCGACCTGATGCTGAGACTCAAGCTAGAGCTGGACGTACCACATCTCAAAGCTGGTCTCAAAACCACCTTAAACGAAATCTTTTTCTCTGAATAGCTTTACAAACGCCTGAAGACCAAATTGGGGTATTTTTAATGGGTCAATAAAGTTAATCTACACATCAATGTGGGCCACAGCCTTATTATTCCTGGAGTTTCCTTCATGCGACCTAATGGTTTTAACGTGTATTTCGGCCATTCATTTCTCTAGAGAATAAGTGCTCAAGTAAATAACAGATAACAATGCCTGTTTTTTAAAGTGAATAACCTTTTCTATCGTTACGACTTCTAATTCGCCTCAAGAATGAGAGATAGAAACTAAAATAGAGGAAAAAGCTGAAAGATCGCCATCATTGAGAGAATAAATGACTGGAGAGATTCCTTTGACCATCTAGACTCGTTTGGTACAGGTCTAGGGCCTATATACCTTACCATGTCCACACACCCAAGGGGGAATATTGACTCCGCCCCTCCCCCTACAATTAAAAATAAAATTACAATGGTAATAGTAATGGTAATCACACAATTACCATTGCCCTGCACCTTTTCTCACCAGAGGTGCAGCGAAACCTATTCTGACTCGCGGTGCTAAATTTCAGGGTTGAAGTGGGTGATTCTTGGTTACAGAAAATGAGGACTAGAGCTGAAGTATACATGAGCTGGAGGATACATGAGCTGAAGTATATATGAACTGGAGGATACATGAGCTGAAGTATACACGAGCCTCCATTTATCGTTGTACCCATCTACACTATACAATATCTTCGTGGCTGTAACTATCTGTACATGGTGGTAGAGCGCGGAACTTGATCCTTGCAAGGTCGGCGTTCGATCCCCGATAGTCCAATTGGTTGGATACTGTTCCTTTACTGCTGGTGCTTCTACTGTTACTGCGTTCAAAGGGAACAACAACTCACTGTCTGGATGAACATCCCAGTGTTCAGAATCATAAATTCGTCCGCGTAATAGTGTTGGCTGCAGATAACGAAAACTAAATGACAAAATCACTCAGTGTCCGCCGGCTTGGAATATTGGGTGGGGGGAGGGGACCGCTGTTTCCAGACTGGTATGTATCACTATACTCGAGCTCTCAGTATCAATGTGGAAATTTAAAATCAAAACAAAAATCGGTTATCTTAAGGGAGTGAATTTGTGAAGGTGGGTGAGTACAGTTTCTGGTGAGGTGTGGGTATGGTTGAGTGTGTGTGTGGGAATATGAATGTGTAGATGTGTGTGTACTTACCTATTTGTACTCACCTATTTGTGCTTGCGGGGGTTAAGATTTGGCTCTTTGGTCCCTCCTCTCAACTGTCAATCAACTGGTGTACAGATTCCTGAGCCTACTGGGCTCTATCATATCTACATTTAAAACTGTGTATGGAGTCTGCCTTCACCACATCACTTCCTAATGCATTCCATCCGTTAACTACGCTGACACTGAAAAAGTTCCTTCTAACGTCTTTGTGGCTCATGTGGGTACTCAGTTTCCACCTGTGTCCCCTTGTTCGCGCCCCACCAGTGTTGAATAGTTTATCCTTACCTGGTTGATACCTGGTTGATGGGGTTCTGGGAGTTCTTCTACTCCCCAAGCCCGGCCCGAGGCCAGGCTCGACTTGTGAGAGTTTGGTCCACCAGGCTGTTGCTTGGAGCGGCCCGCAGGCCCACATACCCACCACAGCCCGGTTGGTCCGGCACTCCTTGGAGGAATAAATCTAGTTTCCTCTTGAAAATGTCCACGGTTGTTCCGGCAATATTTCTTATGCTTGCTGGGAGGACGTTGAACAACCGCGGACCTCTGATGTTTATACAGTGTTCTCTGATTGTGCCTATGGCACCTCTGCTCTTCATTGGTTCTATTCTACATTTTCTTCCATGTCGTTCACTCCAGTACGTTGTTATTTTACTGTGTAGATTTGGTACTTGGCCCTCCAGTATCTTCCAGGTGTATATTATTTGATATCTCTCTCGTCTTCTTTCTAGTGAGTACATTTGGAGGGCTTTGAGACGATCCCAATAATTTAGGTGCTTTATTGCGTCTATGCGTGCCGTATATGTTCTCTGTATTCCCTCTATTTCAGCAATCTCTCCTGCTTTGAAGGGGAAGTGAGTACTGAGCAGTACTCAAGACGGGACAACACAAGTGCCTTGAAGAGTACAACCATTGTGATGGGATCCCTGGATTTGAAAGTTCTCGTAATCCATCCTATCATTTTTCTGGCTGTCGCAATATTTGCTTGGTTATGCTCCTTAAACGTTAGGTCGTCAGACATTATTATTCCCAAATCCTTTACATGCTGTTTTCCTACTATGGGTACATTTGATTGTGGTTTGTACTCTGTATTATGTTTAAGGTCCTCATTTTTACCGTACCTGAGTACCTGGAATTTATCACTGTTAAACATCATGTTATTTTCTGATGCCCAGTCGAAAACTTTATTAATATCAGCTTGAAGTTTTTCAATGTCCTCAGCCGAGGTAATTTTCATACTGATTTTTGTGTCATCTGCAAAGGATGATACGAAGCTGTGACTTGTATTTTTGTCTATATCTGATATGAGAATAAGGAAAAGCAGCGGTGCAAGGACTGTACCCTGAGGTACAGAGCTTTACACTGCACTTGGACTAGATTTTATATGGTTGACAGTTACTCGCTGAGTCCTGTTTGACAGAAAACTGAGTATCCAGCGTCCTACTTTACCGGTTATTCCCATTGACTTCATTTTGTGTGCTATCACGCCATGGTCACATTTATCGAAGGCCTTTGCGAAGTCCGTGTATATCACATCAGCATTCTGTTTCTCTTCTAATGCCTCAGTGACTTTGTCGTAGTGCTCAAGTAGCTGTGAGAGGCACGATCTTCCCGCTCGAAATCCATGTTGGCCTGGGTTATGAAGGTCATTGGTCTCCATGAAATTGGTGACCTGACTCCTAATCACTCTCTCAAATACTTTTATGATGTGCGATGTTAGTGCAACTGGTCTATAATTTTTTGCCAATGCTTTGCTCCCTCCCTTGTGTAGAGGGGCTATGTCTGCTACTTTAAGTGCATCTGGTATCTCCCCCGTGTCCAAGCTCTTCCTCCACACTATACTGAGTGCCTGTGCTACTGGCACTTTGCATTTCTTTATAAATATTGAATTCCATGAGTCTGGACCTGGGGCCGAGTGCATGGGCATGTTTTCAATTTCTTTTTCAAAATTTAGTGCGCTCGTGTTTATATCAGTTATATTTACCGGGGTTTGAATATCCCGCATAAAGAAATTGTCTGGATCTTCCACCTTCATGTTGTTTATTGGAGTGCTAAACATGTCCTCATACTGCTTTTTTAGGATTTCACTAATTTCTTTGTCATCCTCCGTGTATGAACCTTCACTTGTACGAATAGGTCCAATACTGGCAGTGGTTTTTGCTTTTGATTTCGCATATGAGAAGAAATATTTTGGATTTTTCTTTATTTCCTGAATTGCTTTTTGTTCTAACTGCCTTTCTTCAGTTTCATATGAGTGTTTCAATTTCCGCTCGATTTCTTCAATCTCCCTATTTAAATTATTCCTTCTTTGACGACTTTCCTTGTTTACCCGGTCGATTCCTCTGAGGATTTTGTAGGTTGTGATCATGTCTCCCCTTACTCTTCTGTCTTCCAGTGTCATAAGGTGCATTTCCCGCAGCCTTTCCTCGTAACTCATGCCTCTTAGTTCTGGGACTAGTCTAGTGGCATACCTTTGGACTTTTTCCAGCTTCATCTTGTGGTTGACAAGGTACGGGCTCCATGCTGGGGCCGCATACTCCAGGATTGGTCTTACATATGTGGTGTACAAGATTCTGAATGATTCCTTACACAGGTCCCTGAACGCTGTTCTGATATTAGCCAGCCTCGCATATGCCGCAGACGTTATTCTTTTTATGTGGGCTTCAGGAGACAGGTTTGGTGTTATCAACTCCTAGATCTTTCTCTCTGTCCGTTTCATTAAGTACTTCATCTCCTATTCTGTATCCTGTGTCTGGCCTCCTGTTTCCACTGCCTAGTTTCATTACTTTGCATTTACTCGGATTGAACTTCAACAGCCATTTGTTGGACCATTCACTCAGTTTGTCTAGGTACAGAGTACTGGAGTACTGGAGTACCATGAGTACTGGAACACTTGATGATATATTGGACTTGTATCCAAGATTGACCATGTAATATATCAATCATACAATGTATATATATGATGTAACTATATAACCTGAGCTTGTAAAAGCACCTTCATCACCTTCAGTGATTAAGTGCTTAATTGCACACTAGTTTCTTTATCAGCTACCTCACCTTGTCAGAGTAAATGAGACAAATGTATGTGAATGCATGTGTGTGTGTATATATGTATGTATATGTGTGTGTGTGTTTGTATATGTATGGATATAAAGTATATATGAAAGCTGATCAGAATTACATTTCACCTTTGTGAATGTACATTAATGACACTATGTAAAAGACACATCTAACACTTTATGTAGGGCATACTTAAATCTGTATATCTATGTATTTACGTATGTAGGTTAGCTTAGCATTTTAAAAGCACCGAATCACCTTCTGTGGTTGAGTGTTCAATAAACCCTTGAACTATATGTTTAACACTTCTCTAACCCGGACCATGGAGGACAGAAGAAAATGTATATATGCTGGTTAGCATTGTAAATGTGTGGCCACGTCTGTAGTAGAAAAAAAAAAAAAAAAAAAAAAAAAAAAAAAAAAAATGTCTAGGTCATCTTGAAGCCTCCTACTATCGTCCTCAGTTTCAATCCTCCTCATAATTTTTGCATCATCGGCAAACATTGAGAGAAACGATTCTATACCCTCTGGGAGATCATTTACATATATCAGAAACAGTATAGGTCCAAGGACTGACCCCTGCGGGACTCCACTCGTAACGTCTTGCCAATCTGAGACCTCACCCCTCACACAGACTCGTTGTCTCCAGTTGCTTAGGAACTCCTTTATCCAACGGAGTACCTTCCCATTCACTCCAGCCTGCATCTCCAGCTTTTTCACTAGCCTCTTGTGTGGCACTTCACTAGCCCCTTGTGTGTGTGTGTGTGTGTGTTTGTGTGTGTGTGTGTGTGAGTGTGTGTGTGTGTACTCAACTAATTGTGCTTGCGGGGGTTGAGCTTTGGCTCTTTGGTCCCGCCTCTCAACTGTCAATCAACTGGTGTACAGATTCCTGAGACTACTGAGCTCTATCATATCTACATTTGAAACTGTGTATGGAGTCAGCCTCCACCACATCACTTCCTAGTGCATTCCATTTATTAACTACTCTGACACTGAAAAAATTCTTTCTAACGTCTCTGTGGCTCATCTGGGTACTAAGTTTCCACCTGTGTCCCCTTGTTCGTGTTCCACCCGTGCTGAAGAGTTTGTCTTTGTCCACCCTGTCAATTCCCCTGAGAATTTTGTAGGTGGTTATCATGTCTCCCCTTACTCTTCTGTTTTCCAGGGATGTGAGGTTCAGCTCCTTTAGCCTTTCCTCGTAGCTCAATCCTCTCAGTTCCGGGACGAGCCTGGTGGCATACCGCTAAATCTTCTCTAACTTTGTCTTGTGTTTAACTAGGTATGGACTCCAGAATGGAGCTGCATACTCCAGGATTGGTCTTACATAAGTGGTATACAGGGTTCTGAAAGATTCCTTACACAAGTTTCTGAAGGCAGTTCTTATGTTGGCCAGTCTAGCATATGCCGCTGATGATATTCTTTTGATGTGGGCCTCTGGGGACAGGTTCGGTGTGATATCAACCCCCAGATCCTTCTCTCTATTTGACTCTTGCAGGATTTCCCCTCCCAGATGATACCTTGTGTTTAGCCTCCTGCTCCCTTCGCCTAATTTCATCACCTTACACTTTCCCGAGTTGAACTTTAGCAGCCATTTTCTAGACCATTCCTCCAGTTTATCCAGGTCATCCTGTAGTCTCTGTCTATCTTCATCCGTCTTGATTCTTCTCATAATTTTTGCATCATCAGCAAACATCGAGAGGAATGAGTCTATACCCTCTGGAAGATCATTCACATATATTAGAAACAGGACGGGTACCAAGTACTGAGCCCTGTGGGACTCCGCTGGTGACATCTCGCCACTCTGATGTCTCCCCTGAAGTTTGTACTCACCTAATTGTACTCACCTAATTGTGCTTGTGGGGGTTGAGCTCTGGCTCTTTGGTCCCGCCTGTGTGTGTGTGTGTGTGTGTGTGTGTGTGTGTGTGTGTGTGTGTGTGTGTACTCACCTATATGTACTCACCTATATGTGCTTGCAGGATCGAGCATTGACTCTTGGATCCCGCCTTTCTAGCTATCGGTTGTTTACAGCAATGACTCCTGTCCCATTTCCCTATCATACCTAGTTTTAAAAGTATGAATAGTATTTGCTTCCACAACCTGTTCCCCAAGTGCATTCCATTTTTCTACTACTCTCACGCTAAAAGAAAACTTCCTAACATCTCTGTGACTCATCTGAGTTTCCAGTTTCCACCCATGTCCCCTCGTTCTGTTATTATTACGTGTGAACATTTCATCTATTTCCACTTTGTCAATTCCCCTGAGTATTTTATATGTCCCTATCATATCTCCTCTCTCCCTTCTTTTCTCTAGTGTCGTAAGGTTCAGATCCTTCAGCCGCTCTTCATATCCCATCCCTCGTAGCTCTGGGACAAGCCTCGTCGCAAACCTCTGAACCTTCTCCAGTTTCTTTATGTGTTTCTTCAGGTGGGGGCTCCATGATGGCGCGGCATACTCTAAGACGGGTCTCACGTAGGCAGTGTAAAGCGCCCTAAAAGCTTCCTCATTTAGGTTTCTGAATGAAGTTCTAATTTTCGCCAGTGTAGAGTACGCTGCTGTCGTTATCCTATTTATATGTGCCTCAGGAGTTAGATTAGGTGTCACATCCACTCCCAGGTCTCTTTCTCGAATCGTTACAGGTAGGCTGTTCCCCTTCATTGTGTACTGTCCCTTTGGTCTCCTGTCACCTGATCCCATTTCCATAACTTTACATTTATTGGTGTTAAACTCCAGTAGCCATTTCCCTGACCATCTCTGCAGCCTGTTAAGTGTGTGTGTGTGTGTGTGTGTGTGTGTGTGTGTGTGTGTGTACTCACCTAGTTGTACTCACCTAGTTGTGTCTGCAGGATCGAGCATTGACTCTTGGATCCCGCCTTTCGAGCATCGGTTGTTTACAGCAATGACTCCTGTCCCATTTCCCTATCATACCTGGTTTTAAAATTATGAATAGTATTTGCTTCCACAACCTGTTCCTGAAGTGCATTCCATTTTCCCACTACTCTCACGCTAAAAGAAAACTTCCTAACATCTCTGTGACTCATCTGAGTTTCAAGCTTCCATCCATGTCCCCTCGTTCTGTTACTATTCCGTGTGAACATTTCGTCTATGTCCACTCTGTCAATCCCTCTGAGTATCTTATACGTTCCTATCATGTCCCCCCTCTCCCTTCTTCTTTCTAGTGTCGTAAGGCACAGTTCCCTCAGGCGCTCCTCATACCCCATCCCTCGTAGCTCTGGGACGAGTCTCGTTGCAAACCTCTTAACCTTTTCCAGTTTCATTATATGCTTCTTCAGATGGGGACTCCATGATGAGGCGGTATACTCTAAGACTGGCCTTACGTAGGCAGTGTAAAGCGCCCTAAATGCCTCCTTACTTAGGTTTCTGAATGATGTTCTAACTTTTGCCAGTGTAGAGTACGCTGCTGTCGTTATCCTATTTATATGTGCCTCAGGAGATAGATTAGGTGTTACGTCCACCCCCAGGTCTCTTTCACACATCGTTACAGGTAGGCTGTTTGTGTGTGTGTGTGTGTGTGTGTGTGTGTGTGTGTGTGTGTGTGTGTGTGTGTGTGTGTGTGGGTGTATGTACACTCACCTAGTTGTACTCACCTAGTTGTGCTTGCGGGGGTTGAGCTCTGGCTCTTTGGTCCCGCCTCTCAACCGTCAATCAACAGGTGTACAGGTTCCAGAGCCTATTGGGCTCTATCATATCTACACTTGAAACTGTGTATGGAGTCAGCCTCCACCACATCACTTCCTAATGCATTCCATTTGTCAACCACTCTGACACTAAAAAAGTTCTTTCTAATATCTCTGTGGCTCATTTGGGCACTCAGTTTCCACATGTGTCCCCTAGTGCGTGTGCCCATTGTGTTAAATAGCCTGTCTTTATCAACCCTGTCGATTCCCTTGAGAATCTTGAATGTGGTGATCATGTCCCCCCTGACTCTTCTGTCTTCCAACGAAGTGAGATTTAATTCCCATAGTCTCTCCTCGTAGCTCATACCTCTCAGCTCGGGTACTAGTCTTGTGGCAAACCTTTGAACCTTTTCCAGTTTAGTCTTATGCTTGACTAGATATGGACTCCATGCTGGAGCCGCATACTCCAGGATTGGTCTGACATATGTGGTATATAATGTTCTGAAAGATTCCTTACACAAGTTTCTAAAGGCCGTTCTTATGTTACCCAACCTGGCATATGCTGCTGATGTTATCCTCTTGATATGAGCTTCAGGGGACAGGGCTGGCATGATATCAACCCCCAGGTCTTTCTCTCTCTGACTCTTGAAGTATTTCATCACCCAAATGATACCTTGTATCTGGTCTCCTGCTTCCTACCCCTGTTTTCATTACATTACATTTGCTTGGGTTAAACTCTAACAGCCATTTGTTCGACCATTCCTGCAGATTGTCCAGGTCTTCTTGAAGCCTCAAGGTGTCCTCCTCTGTCTTAATCCTTCTCATAATTTTGGCGTCGTTAGCAGACATTGAGAGGAATGAGTCTATACCCTCTGGGAGATCATTTACGTATATCAGAAACAGGATAGGTCCAAGTACAGAGCCCTGTGAGACTCCATTGGTGACTTCACGCCATTCTGAGGTCTCACCCCTCACTGTAACTCTCTGCTTCCTATTGCTTAGGTACTCCCTTATCCACTGGAGCGCCCTACCAGTTACTCCTGCCTTTTTCTCCAGCTTATGCATCAACCTTTTATGGGGTACTGTGTCAAAGGCTTTCCGACAGTCCAAAAAAATGCAGTCCGCCCATCCTTCTCTTTCTTGCTTAATCTTTGTCACCTGATCGTGGAATTCTATCAAGCCTGTAAGGCAAGATTTACCCTCCCTGAACCCATGTTGATGGGTTGTCACGAAGTCTCTTTTCTCCAGATGTGTTACTAGGTTTTTTCTCACAATCTTCTCCATCACCTTGCATGGTATACAAGTTAAGGACACTGGCCTGTAGTTCAGTGCCTCTTGTCTGTCACCCTTTTTGTATATTGGTACTACATTAGCAGTCTTCCATATTTATCCATTAGCAGTCTTCCATATTTGTATATTGGTACTACATTAGCAGTCTTCCATATCCACTATGGAGAGTGGCAAGCAAAGTGCTCCTGCATACTCTTTCAATACCCATGGTGAGATTCCGTCAGGCCCAACAGCTTTTCTCACATCCAGCTCCAATTGGTGCTTCTTGACCTCATCTCTTGTAATTTCGAACCTGTCCAAGGTCACCTGGTTTGCTGCCACCTCTCCTAGCGCCGTGACTTCTCCCTGTTCTATTGTAAAGACCTCCTGGAACCTTTTGTTGAGTTCTTCACACACCTCTTTGTCATTCTCTGTGTACCTGTCCTCGCCCATCCTAAGTTTCATCACCTGTTCCTTCACTGTTGTCTTCCTCCTGATGTGACTGTGTAGTAGCTTTGGTTCGGTCTTGGCTTTATTAGCTATATCATTTTTATACCTTTTCTCAGCTGCTCTTCTCACACTAACATACTCGTCCCTGGTTCTCTGGTATCTCTCGCTACTTTCTGGTGTTCTGTTATTACGGCAGTTCCTCCATGCCCTTTTGTTCAGCTCCTTTGCTTTTATACATTCCCTATTAAACCACTGATTCTTCCTTTGCTTCTCTGTTTTTTCCAGTCGGGCTGGGACAAAGCTGCTTACAGCCTCCTGACATTTTTGGGTGACATAGTCCATCATGTCTTGTACGGACTTGGTTCCGAGTTCTGTGTCCCAATGTATATCCCATAGGAATTTATTCATCTCCTCATAGTTTCCCTATCGGTAAGCCAGCCCTTTGTTTCCCAGTTCTTTTTTGGGGGTGATAATTCCTAGCTCAACCAGGTACTCAAAGCTCAATACACTAAGATCACTCATTCCCAAGGGGACTTCCAACTTAACTTCCCTTATATCCGACTCATTTAGGGTAAATATCAGATCAAGCAAGGCTGGTTCATCCCCTCCTCTCATTCTTGTCGGTCCCTTGACGTGTTGACTTAGAAAATTTCTTGTTGCCACATCCAGCAGCTTAGCTCTCCATGTGTCTGGGCCTCCATGTGGGTCTTTGTTCCCCCAATCTATCTTCCCATGGTTGAAGTCTCCCATGATTAGTAGTCTGGATCCATTCCTGCTAGCCACAGAAGCTGCTCTCTCTATTATATTGATGGTGGACAAGTTGTTTCTATCATATTCCTGTCTGGTTTTCTGTCATTCGGTGGGGGGTTTTATATGACTACTATTATAATTTTCTGTCCTCCAGTTGCTATGGTGCCTGATATGTAGTCACTGAAACCTTCACAGTTCTGAATTACCATCTCTTCG
Organism: Procambarus clarkii; assembly: GCF_040958095.1. Taxonomy (NCBI): domain Eukaryota; kingdom Metazoa; phylum Arthropoda; class Malacostraca; order Decapoda; family Cambaridae; genus Procambarus; species Procambarus clarkii. Next base: position 24,357,035 of record NC_091163.1, read on the forward strand.
AAACTCCAACCTTCTCTTAGTAGCAAAGCTACACCACCTCCTCCTCTCCCTTCTCTCTCTTTCCTCACTACATAGTAGCCCTGTGGAAACACTGCGTTTGTTATGATTTTCGTTAGCTTTGTTTCTGTGAGTGCTATTATGTCTGGGTTTTCTTCTGGGGCCTATTCTCTGTGTTCACTTTTTTATTTGTAATCCCATCTATGTTAGTGTACATCGCCTTGAAGCTCACTTTCTTCTGTTCATTTTCTTGTCCCTTTCTTGGCGAGCATTCTGCTGGTGTGGGAAGCTGTTCCGTGGGTGAGAAGATCTGTGAGGTGGCTTGCAGGGTCTCAGAGGATTTTGGGATGGGGGGGGGGGGGGGGGTTTAAGGGAAGGGGGGACAGGTAGGGTTTGGGTTAAGGAGAAAGGGGGGACATGGAGGATACGGGGTGAGGAAGGAGGAGGGATAGGGAGGGTATGGGATGAAGGGGGAGGGGGGACATGATGGGAATGGGGAAGGGGTGACAGGGTCAGAATGGGGTGGGGGGGAGGGGGGGTTGGGTGGGGGCAGGTTGGGTGAGGGGAAGGGAGGGTTTCTATGCAGAGAGAGGTGGTGGTGTTGCCTTCCCCTCTTGTGTTGCTGGGATGCTGGTTTTGGGTTCCCCTCTTGTCTCTGGGACTGTTGTGTTGGGGGCTGTGATTTCCTGGTTTGCTCCTCTCTCCCTGCGCTTCCTCCTTGCCTCTGCTGCCCTGGCTGTCTCCTCCTTCGTCCTGTCCCTCTGCAGGAATACTTTTTTGTATCCCTCCACATGCTGCAGACGACTCTTCCTTTCGAGAATATCCTCCTTCGTGGTTTCATTTGTAAACACCACCTTTACAAGTCGGTTTCTGTCCTTGTTGTACCAGCCCAACATGAAAACCTTCTCAATGTTTTGTTCAGCACCTTCCATCTGTAACACCTTCTGTAGCCCATGTACTGCCTCTCTATCCTTGCTATTCCATTCTTGCCTGTTGGATCCTTCCTGTTCTTTGATGCCTACAACTACCACTGATCTTTTTCTCTCCAGCAGCTGAGTGGAGCACCTTGCTGCTTCCTGTGATGTAGCTGCTTGCATCGCTACCTCCCTCACTGTGTCCATTGCTTCTGAGCTCTTTTTCAGTCTTTCCGCAAATGTTTCAGGTACAGAGGTATTTCCTTCCAATGTAACATTCCCACCTTCCCTTTGGATGATAATCTGATGCTCTGTCTCTTTATTTTTCTCTGTGAGGGATTTGATCTCCTCCCTTGTTGATGTCAGCTCACTTTGCAGATTGTTAATTGTAATCCTCATTTCATGCATCTCCCTCCTGAATTCCTCCAGAACTTGGGTTAACATTTCCTTCGTTTGGTCACTCTGGCTGTTTCCTGTGTCCCTGTTGCGTCCTCCTGCCATTTTGCCTCTTGTCAAGAGAGAGAGTAAGAGAGAGAGAGAGCAAGAGAGAGAGAGAGCAAGAGAGAGAGAGAGCAAGAGAGAGAGAGAGCAAGAGAGAGAGAGAGAGAGAGAGAGAGAGAGAGAGAGAGAGAGAGAGAGAGAGAGAGAGAGAGAGAGAGAGAGAGAGAGAGAGAGAGAGAGAGAGAGAGAGAGAGAGAGAGAGAGAGAGAGAGAGCGCTAGAGAGAGAACAGAGAGAACGTGTGCGTGTGCTTGGGATGGGGGTTAAGAGGAGGAGAGGTGTTGTCTGCAGCTTATGGCAGGTAAGAGAGGGGGGGTAAGAGAGGGGGTGGATTATGAGTGAGGTTTTATCCCCTTTCCACGAAAGGTGTTAATCCCTTCTAGCCTGACTGGACGTATGCGTGTGTGCGTGTTTTTGTTTTTGCGTGTGCGTGCGTGTGTGCTTGCAAACGTACGTGTGCGTGCATATGCATGTGTGTGTGTGTGTGTGTTGCGGCGTTGGAGTGTGTGAATGGGTCAGAATGCTGCCTATTTAGGCTGGAAGTTGGTCAGGGAACCAACGCAAGGCGCCTATTGCCCCCAGCCGGCTAGGTTCAGAGTGTGACAGTGTGAACATGACTAAGTGTGAGTCGGTATGAGTATGAGGATCTGAATATTCCCGAGTGTGACGAGAGGTGTGAGTTAGCTGGCTGTTAGCTGGAGTGCGTATGACATGAACATGTTAAAGCCATTATAATAAGCCATTACGATTATGTGGCTTCGGGGAGGGTTCAGGATAATGATTTGGGATGGGAGGGGGGGATGGAATGATGTCCAACCACTTGGACGGTCGAGGATTGAACTCCGACATGCATAAAGCTAGACCTTGAACAAACTCCTTGAAGGCTGGGTGAACAAACTCAAATTTTAAGGAAGTATCAGCCTTTTAAGCAAAGTAAATTGCCATTCTTCTCTAATATTTCCAATGTTCTTTACCCGAGATGGAACTTGAAAAGTTAAAACTCTCCGTACTTCTTTTTACAAAGTTCATTTTCAGCCAGTCCTCGACTCAAGTTCATTCTATCCAGCGGTCGACCCCACAGACGCATTCATAAACTTTTACATGCTGCTCAGTCAAAACGGGAATTTTTTCAAATATAAATTAATATTATAATATATTGTGCATATATAGGCATAGGTTAGGTTAGGTTAGGTGTTTAGGTTCTGTTGGCGATTATTTGTATATGTAGTACGTGGGTGAAGCATTTACAGCGTTGTAGTTCGAAGAAAATTCATCAGTGAAGCACTTGTTTCAAAAGTGTTCGAACGTTCTCAGTTGTGAGTCTTGTGTAAACTTTTTTTCATTCATAAACAGCTGGGGTTTGGCGGGTGCATGGGATGGACTTTGGGTCTTTGTTTATGAGGACGGGCTGCTTCATGCATGTTGTTTATGAGGACGGGCTGCTTCATGCATGTTGTTTATGAGGACGGGCTGCTTCATGCATGTTGTTTATGAGGACGGGCTGCTTCATGCATGTTGTTTATGAGGACGGGCTGCTTCATGCATGTTGTTTATGAGGACGGGCTGCTTCATGCATGTTGTTTATGAGGACGGGCTGCTTCATGCATGTTGTTTATGAGGACGGGCTGCTTCATGCATGTTGTTTATGAGGACGGGCTGCTTCATGCATGTTGACGTGGCATGCAACCAAACACGTTGGGGAGGTGAACGCAATAATTACTTCGCTGAATACTCAAGTGACGGGGGGATCAGGGTGCTATAAGTGAGAGTGAGAGGAGAGAGGGAGGGAAGTATCAGGAGGGAGGGAAATATCAGGAGAGATGGAGGGAAGTATCAGGAGAGAGGGAAATATCAGGAGAGAGGGAGAGAAGTATCAGGAGAGAGGGAGAGAAGTATCAGGAGAGAGGGAGGGAAGTATCAGGAGAGAGTGAGAGAAGTATCAGGAGATAGGGAGGGAAGTATCAGGAAAGAGAGAGAGAAATATCAGGAGAGAGGGAGGGAAGTATCAGGAGAGAGGGAGGGAAATATCAGGAGAGAGGGAGAGAAGTATCAGGAGAGAGGGAGAGAAGTATCAGGAGAGAGGGAGAGAAGTATCAGGATAGAGTGAGAGAAGTATCAGGAGATAGGGAGGGAAATATCAGGAGAGAGGGAGAGAAGTATCAGGAAAGAGGGAGAGAAGTATCAGGAGAGAGGGAGAGAAGTATCAGGAGAGAGGGAGGGAAGTATCAGGAGAGAGGGAGGGAAGTATCAGGAGAGAGGGAGGGAAGTATCAGGAGAGAGGGAGGGAAGTATCAGGAGAGAGGGAGGGAAGTATCAGGAGAGAGGGAGAGAAGTATCAGGAGAGAGGGAGGGAAGTATCAGGAGAGAGGGAGGGAAGTATCAGGAGAGAGGGAGTGAAGTATCAGGAGAGAGGGAGGGAAGTATCAGGAGAGAGGGAGGGAAGTATCAGGAGAGAGGGAGGGAAGTATCAGGAGAGAGGGAGAGAAGTATCAGGAGAGAGGGAAGGAAGTATCAGGAGAGAGGGAGAGAAGTATCAGGAGAGAGGGAGGGAAGTATCAGGAGAGAGGGAGAGAAGTATCAGGAGAGAGGGAAGGAAGTATCAGGAGAGAGGGAGAGAAGTATCAGGAGAGAGGGAGGGAAGTATCAGGAGAGAGGGAGAGAAGTATCAGGAGAGAGGGAGAGAAGTATCAGGAGAGAGGGAAGGAAGTATCAGGAGAGAGGGAGAGAAGTATCAGGAGAGAGGGAGAGAAGTATCAGGAGAGAGGGAGAGAAGTATCAGGAGAAAAGGAGGGAAGTATCAGGAGAGAGGGAGGAAAGTATCAGGAGAGAGGGAGAGAAGTATCAGGAGAGAGGGAGGGAAGTATCAGCAGAGAGGGAGGGAAGTATCAGGAGATAGGGAGGGAAATATCAGGAGAGAGGGAGGGAAGTATCAGGAGAAAAGGAGGGAAGTATCAGGAGAGAGGGAGGGAAGTATCAGGAGAAAGCAATAAGCCATTACGATTATGTGGCTTCGGGGAGGGTTCAGGATAATGATTTGGGATGGGAGGGGGGGATGGAATGATGTCCAACCACTTGGACGGTCGAGGATTGAACTCCGACATGCATAAAGCTAGACCTTGAACAAACTCCTTGAAGGCTGGGTGAACAAACTCAAATTTTAAGGAAGTATCAGCCTTTTAAGCAAAGTAAATTGCCATTCTTTTTTTAGTCTTGGCGTACGATCCAAGGCCAAAGTAACTATTTTTTAATACCTGTCGATTTTTAATGAGGCTGAAACACTCAATCAAACTTTGTCAATTTCAAAGTTTAAAACACAGAACTGTCACGTGTGAGTTAGTGAGGACAAAATCCTGAGAGCCCCCACCCCCCCCAAAAAAAAACAATTCTTGGACACCATCATTTATTATTTTTCTGGTGATTTCCAGTCTTTTCAGTCATATATTTCTTAAGTTGGCGGGTGATTTGATATTCGATCTATATTGACCAAAACTAGAAAAATGTAGAACAAAATCTGCAAATTTTGTTTAGCTTATGGCATCATTTCCATGAAAATCTCGTCTTTTTATGTTAAACTAGCAGTACCCGGCCCCGCGTTGCTGTGGCTCAGCAACGCATGTGCGTTGCTGAGCCACAGCAACCTTCCCTGTCCCCCAGTCCTCCCCACCATTTCCCCCTCCCCATCCCCTCGTCCTCCCAACCATTCCCCACTCCTCTGTTCCCTCGTCCTCCAAATCATTCTCCTCTCCTTTATCCCCTCGTCCTCCTCATCATTCTCCTACTCCCCCGTCCCCTCGTCCTCCCCACCATTCCCCACTCCCTTCTCTGATGCATTCCCAAATGATCTGGTATTCCCTTAAGAAAATTGGGAACATCAAATGATCTGATGTTCCCATCACTGAAAAATAAGAAGAACAGTTAAAAACCAAATGAAAAATTAAACAAATAAACTATACTCATGAAATGAACTGTATGGTAAACAACACAGCTCAATTCCAAGGCAATGTCACACAAAATAATGAAATCAAATTGAAAATAAATCGATATCGATTAAATTTCAATGTATCAATGCAATCGGAAACACTGAAATGAAATCGTAAAATATATAGTAGAGGCAGAATTCAGCCATGCGTTGCTGTGGCCTAGCACTGCACATGCATTACTGAGCCACAGCAACCTATCCTGTCCCCCAGTCCTCTTCACCATTCTCCCCTCACCCGTCTCCTTGGCCTCCCAACCATTCCCCACTTCACCGTTACCTCGTCCTCCCCACCATTCCCCACTCCACCATCCCCTCTTCCTTCCCACCGTTCCCCACACCCCCTGTTCATTTGTCCTCCCAATCATTCTCCATTCCCCCATCCCCTAGTTCCCACCATCCCAAATTCCCCCATCCCCTCGTCCTTCCCCACCATGACCCCCCTCCCTTGTCCCCTCGTCCTCCACACCATCTCTCACTTCCGTCCCCTCGTCATCCCCACCATTCCCCACTCTCTCGTCCGATGCCTTCCCAAATGGTCTGATGTTCCCATCAGAAAATTGGGAACATCAAGTGATCTGATGTTCTCATCACTGAAATATAAGAAAAACAGTTAAAAAAAATGAAAGGAAAATAAGAAAAAAATAAACTATACTCACGAAATGGTAAACAACAATTCCATGGCAATTCACACAAAATAATTAAATTAAAATGAAAATAAATCAAAATCTATGAAAATTCAATTTATCAACGCAATCAGAAATATTGAAATGGAATTGTAACATATTTAGTATAGCATGTGTGTTGCTCTTACATGCAACAGATGGTATTGTTTTTCAAGAAAAGCATAGTTTTACCTGTCACAGGTATGGCATCTATTTGTATACTTATGAAATGAACAGTATGGTAAACAACACCGCTCAATTCCAACACAATGTCACACAATGTTTTATTTTTTTAATAAAATAAATCGAAATCTATGAAAATAAAATTTATCAATGCAATCAGAAACATTGAAATGGAATTCATGACATATTTAATGTAGCGTGCATGTAGCTATTATGTTCAACAGATGGCGCAGTTTTTCAAAAACTCTTGTTTTTACCTATCAGAGGGGTGGCATCGATATAGTAGGTATATAAAATGACGCGCGTATTCGAATGCAACGTTGTGTCAAAAATTTAAAGCAATTGGTGAAGAACTTTTGGAGATTACAGCGTGTGTTGCTCTTACGTCCAACAGATGGCACCGTTTTTCAAAAACGCATGTTTTCCCTGTCATAGGTGAGGCATGTATATAGTAGATATATAAAAAGACGCGCCTATTCGAATGGAACTTTGTGTCAAAATTTCAAAGCAATCGGTAAAGAGGTTTCGAAGATTTCCTTCACATGAAAAACACATGTGTTTTTCAGAAAAAAACATGTTTCTTTACCGTCACAGACGTGACATCTATATAGTATGTATAAAAACCACCGCTCGGATGCGAATCAGAACGAATACCATTTCGTATGTCATACCATATGTCACGAATACCATTTCAATGTTTCCGATTGCATTGATATATTTTATTTTCATAGATTTCGATATATTTTATTTTTTACTAGCAGTACCCGGCCACGCGTAGCTGTGGCTCAGCAACGCATGTGCGTTGCTGAGCCACAGCAACCTTCCCTGTCCCCCAGTCCTCCCCGCCATTCCCCTCTCACCCGTCTTTTCGGCCTCAAAACTATTCCCCACTCCACCGTCCCCTCGTCCTCCCCGCCATTCCCCACTCCACCATCCCCTCTTCCTTCCCACCACTTCCCTGTCCCTTTATTCTCCAACACCTTTCTCCATTTCCCCATCCCCTTGTCCCCACCACCCCAAACTACTCCGTCCCCTCGTCCTTCCCTACTCCAGCATCCCCTCTTCCTTCCCACCATGCCCCACTTCCCTGTCCCTTTGTCCTCCCACCCTTCTGCATTCCTCCATACCCCTCGTCCCCACCATCCCAAACTCCCCCCCCCCCCCCGTCCCCTTGTCCTTCCCCATCATTACCCCCTCCCTTGTCCCCTCGTCCTCCACACCATCTCTCACTTCCGTCCCCTCGTCATCCCCACTATTCCCCCACTCCCTCGTCCGATGCCTTCCCAAATGGTCTGATGTTCCCATCAGAAATTTGGGAACATCAAGTGATCTGATGTTCCCATCACATCTATCCTGAAATATAAAAAAAAAAAACAGAAAATGAAATGAAAATATGAAAAAAAAAAAAAAAAAAACTATACTCACAAAATGAACGGTATGGAAACAACAGAGCTCAATTCCAATGCAATTCACACAAAAACATTAAATCAAAATGAAAATAAATCAAAATCTATGAAAATTCAATTTATCAATGCAATCAGAAACGCTGAAATGGAATTGTAACATATTTAGTACAGCATGTGTGTTGCTCTTACATGCAACAGATGGCGCTGTTTTTTCAAGAAAAACAGTTTTACCTGTCACAGGTGTGGCATCTATACTTATACTTACGAAATGAATGGTATGGTAAACATACACATAATAATTCAATAAACAAATAAAATATATCGAAATCTATGAAAATAAAATATATCAATGCAATCGGAAACATTGAAATGGAATTCGTGACATATTTAGTATACCGTGCATGTTGCTATTATGTGCAACAGATGGCGCTGTTTTTCAAAAACGCATGTTTTTATCTGTCACAGGGGTGGCATCGATATAGTAGGTATATGAAAAGATGTGCCTATTTGAATGCAACGTTGTATCAAAATTTCAAAGCAATCGGTGAAGAACTTTTTGAGATTACAGCATGTGTTGCCCTTACGTCCAACAGATGGCCCTGTTTTTTAAAAAAATATGTTGTTTCCTGTCACAGGTGAGGCATGTATATAGTAAATATTTAAAAAGACGCGCCTATTCGAATACAACGTTGTGTAAAAATTTCAAAACAATCGGTAAAGAGGGTTCAAAGATTTCCTTCACTTGGAAAAACACATGAAAAACACAATTTTTCAGAAAAAGCATGTTTTTTATCCGTCACAGACGTGACATCTATATAGTATGTATATAAAAACCTGGCCAGATGCGAATGGAACGTTGTGTGAAAATGTCGAAGCAATCGGTGAAGAACTTTCGGAGATTAGTGATTTTGAACAAACGAACATTTCCATTTTTATTTATATAGATAATAATTTGTTAAAGATTAATCAACTACCTCACACTATCAAGTTCTCGCTCTATTGACACTTTCTTGTCCCAGACATGAACAAAAGTTATTGTTTCTATATGCGACACTGTTGGGTACAGGAGTAGACGACTTCCGACTCCCCTTAACAGGCCTAACTTTTCCTTTACTAAGTTCATGGTAAGCCATACCTTACGTTGAAATAAAATCACTGAAGAAGAACGGGAAATCGAACCTGGGTAACCCCAGACACGCCCCTTAATCTATGAATCATGAAATATTAAAGATTATATAGACAGGAATCCACTCGAAGCCTGGAATCACCGAACTGCGTGGTTACCAACCTACAATTTACATATAAACCAAATATGCTCTTGACCGGCTACCATCGCGTGTCTGGGAACACCCCGTACGATAATTCGATCCTCCCGTCAAGCCCTGATCATTTTCTATAAGATACATCAGGTTATTGTGTCTTCTTTGTGAATCTTACCATACTAGTAGGCATTCGTCAGTCTCAGGAGATTATGGAGTTGCGCTCTGGTTATCGGTCTGGTGTGACCTTTCCAGGGCGTAAAGCCAGGGCAGGATCATACTGGGGAGAAGCTGTTACCCAAGCAGCAGGTCCAACGTATTTTTCTAAATAGTTAATTATTTCCTAGCAGAACAAGACCAGCCAAAAATATATATAAACCACCATTGCAATTTTGCACAACATTCATTTCAATAGCTAATGTAACCTAAGAATTTGAATCTCTGAATTATCTCCCAAAATTTAATTAAATTGAAACGATTGTATTAAATTGAAAAGTCTTTATCGTGTCTTTATTTGCTGAGGTGAAAATATCGCCTGACGAACGAGGCTCATCTCGGACAATTAATGAACACCGTAAATATTATGCAATTATGAAATTTTATTTTTGCCTCGGCAAAGTAATTATGTATTCTGTGAATGATGTCAATGTTGTAATTGTGCAATCAGCTGTGTTATTGTTGTGTCAGCTGTGTTATTGTTGTGTCAGCTGTGTTATTGTTGTGTCAGCTGTGTTATTGTTGTGTCAGCTGTGTTATTGTTGTGTCAGCTGTGTTATTGTTGTGTCTGCTGTGTTATTGTTGTGTCAGCTGTGTTATTGTTGTGTCAGCTGTGTTATTGTTGTGTCAGCTGTGTTATTGTTGTGTCTGCTGTGTTATTGTTGTGTCAGCTGTGTTATTGTTGTGTCAGCTGTGTTATTGTTGTGTCAGCTGTGTTATTGTTGTGTCAGCTGTGTTATTGTTGTGTCAGCTGTGTTATTGTTGTGTCAGCTGTGTTATTGTTGTGTCAGCTGTGTTATTGTTGTGTCAGCTGTGTTATTGTTGTGTCAGCTGTGTTATTGTTGTGTCAGCCGTGACTGCCTCCCGTGTGTCAGCCGTCAGTCCTGGTGTTCTCAGCTGTCATCAGCAGACCCTCGAAGCTTTCAGCATCACATTTGTGGCTCATAAATATCTTATGTCTCATCCAAGGGTTCAGGGTTCGATTCTAGCGGTAAAAAATTAACTGCTGGGCACGTTTTCTTTTCCCCGATGCATCTGTTCACCCTAAACAGTCCGACGTGTGTGTGTGTTACATCACTAGGAAAAGGCCAAGTGATGTAACCAGGTATACTTAGGCCTGGGGAGACGTAAGTATACAGGCTACCTGTCCCTGACAACCGTCAAGAATATGGTAAAAAAAAGCTGACTTGTGGCTGCCGCGAGGCACAACCGTTCCTCCCAGCCGCCGGAAGATGAAATTTGCTGAGAAGCTAAGCTTGTCTGCTGAGGAGCTAAGGTTGTGTACTGAAGAGCTTAAAGATTGTCTGTTGAGGAGCCAAGATTGTCTGCTGAGGAGCTACGATTGTCTGCTGAGGAGCTAAGATTCTCTGCTGATGAGCTAAGATCCTCTGCTGATGAGCTAAGATTGTCTGCTGATGAGCTAAAATTGTCTGCTGAGGAGCTAAGATTGTCTGGTGAGGAGCTAAGATTGTCTGCTGAAGAGCTAAATTTGTCTGGTGAGAAAGTACAATTATCTGCGGAGAAGCTAAGATTCTCTGCTGATGAGCTAAGATTCTCTGCTGATGAACTAAGATTGTCTGCTGAGGAGCTAATATTGTCTGCTGAGAAGCCAAGATTGTCTGATGAGAAGCTACGATTGTCTGCTGAGGAGCTAAGGTTGTCTCTGGAGGGGTTAAGATTGTCTGCAGAGAAGCTATGATTGTCTGATGAGAGGGTTAAGATTGTCTGTTGAAGAGCTATGAATGTCTGCTGAGAATCTACGATTGTCTGCTGAGGAGCTAAGACTGGATGTCGAGGAGCTAAGATTGTCTGCTGAGGAACTAAGATTGTCTGATGAGGAGCTAAGATTGTCTGCTGAGGAGCCAAGATTGTCTGCTGAGGAGCCAAGATTGTCTGCTGAGGAACCATGATTGTCTGCTGAGGAACCAAGATTGTCTGCTAAGGAGCTAAGATTGTTTGCTGAGGAGCTTAGATTGCCTGCTGAGGAATCAAGATTGTCTGCTGAGGAGCCAAGATTGTCTGCTGAGGAACCATGATTGTCTGCTGAGGAACCAAGATTTTCTGCTAAGGAGCTAAGATTGTCTGCTGAGGAGCTTAGATTGCCTGCTGAGGAATCAAGATTGTCTGCTGAGGAGTAAAGATTGTCTGATGAGGATCTAGTATTGTCTGCTGAGGAGCCAAGATTGTCTGCTGAGTAGCTAAGATTGTCTGCTGAGGAGCTAAGATTGTCTGCTGAGAAACTAAGATTGTCTGATGAGGAGCTAAGATTGTCTGCTGAGGAGCTAAGATTATCTCCTAAGGGGTTAAGATTGTCTGCTGAGGAGCTAAGATTGTCTGATGAGGAGCTAAGATTGTCTGCTGAGGAGCCAAAATTGGCTGCTGAGGAGCTAAGATTGTCTGTTGAGGAACCATGATTGTCTGCTGAGGAACCAAGATTGTCTGCTAAGGAGCTAAGATTGTCTGCTGAGGAGCTTAGATTGCCTGCTGAGGAATCAAGATTGTCTGCTGAGGATCTAAGATTGTCTGCTGAGGAGCCAAGATTGTCTGCTGAGGAGCTAAGATTGTCTGCTGAGGAGCTAAGATTGTCTGCTGAGGAGCTTAGATTGTCTGCTTAGGAGCTAAGAATTTCTGGCGAGGAGCTAAGATTCTCTGCTGATGAGCTAAGATTCTCTGCTGATGAGCTAAGATTCTCTGCTGATGAGCTAAGATTGTCTGCTGAAGAGCTAAATTTGTTTGGTGACAAACTGCGATTGTCTGCTGAGACACTACGATTGTCTGTTGAGAAGCTAAGATTGTCTGCTGAGGAGCTAATATTGTCTGCTGAGAAGCCAAGATTGTCTGATGAGAAGCTACGATTGTCTGCCGAGGAGCTAAGATTGTCTCTGGAGGGGTTAAGCTTGTCTGCTGAGAATCTAAGAATGTCTGCTGTGGTGCTAAGATTGGATGTTGAGGAGCTAAGATTGTCTGCTGAGAATCTAAGATTGTCTGCTGAGGAGCTAAGATTGGATGTTGAGGAGCTAAGATTGTCTGCTGAGGAGCAAAGATTGTCTACTAAGGAGCCAAGATTGTATGCTGTGGAGCTAAGATTGTCTGCTGAGGAGCCAAGATTGTCTGCTGAGGAGCCAAGATTGTCTGCTGAGGAGCCAAGATTGTCTGCTGAGGAGCCAAGATTGTCTGCCGAGTAGCTAAGATTGTCTGCTGAGGAGCCAAGATTGTCTGCTGAGGAGCTAAGATTGTCTGCTTAAGAGCTAAATTTGTTTGGTGAGAAACTACGATTGTCTGCTGAGAAACTACGATTGTCTGCTGAGGAGCTAAGATTGTCTGCTGAGGAGCTAAGATTGTGTTTCCGGGAACTACGTTAAGGGGATTTGCAAGATGGCGCAGGTAAGATGAACTGAATCTCATTTGTGAAAGTTTGGGGCCTCGATCTCTGGTCGGCCGCTTTGGCAACTATGACGATGGGGGTTGGTGTTTAGTTCGACATTCTTGGTTTATGTGTGTGAGTATGTGTTGTGTTTATATGTGACGTTCGTACTGCTGCTGCTTGTGCATACCGGTTGTTTGTTGCTACATTTGCTGCATCTTCTTGTATTGCAATGATTACTACTGTTACTATTATTAGTTCTGCTAGTACATGTACTGTTACTATTTCTACCTCTGCTAGTACAACTACTGTTTCTACCACCACCATCACAACTATTACTACAACAGCTGCCTCTACCACCACCACAATTACCCTTTATTACAACTATTAGTACCACCAGCACTACCATAACCCCCACCACTAGACCCAGTACACATAAGCCAGTTAGCACAAGTGCCAGAGCACATCACAGGCGTATGTACACCTGAAGTGTCCAGAGACACACAACTGTGGTCCACTGTGTGTGTCCTTCCCCCACCCCAGTCTACAACCGCCCCCCATATTACCTTGTCTCCCCTACAACACCCTACACACTATACGACATAGTAGGCATCCATCAGTCTCAGGAGACTATATCGCACATTATATCACACTAATGATCACTATTTTTTGTGATCATTGTTGCACATCGCACTATATTTATACCACACCACACTTCACAACCCCACACTGTAGCGGGGGGTGTTGTTGTTACAAGGTATTGAACTCTCTAGTTCAACACCTTGTAACCTAGGCATTTGATTACCTAGGTATCACGACTACAAGGCGTAGTAACTTGGTAAGGTACCCACAAACTCTAGAAAACTCTAGAACATTTTACTGCCACGAATACATAAAAGAAACGAAAGGAAACATATGAATAATGAAGTAATGAGTGAGGGTTTGGGGTACGAGAGGAGGGAGGTTTAGGTGGGAGGAGTAACATAGTGTGGTCAGGTGAAAGGGAGAGTGGGAAAGAGGCGGAGGAAGAGGAGAAGGAAGTGGGCAGTTAGTAGGAAGTAGTGGTAGAGGTAGATGGGTAGATAAGTACAAGTAGAAAAAGGCTGCCACCATCCATTCTAACTCAGTGCATACAAGACAAGGAATGAAACATGTCTGTATCACAAAACTGTCCAAGGAGTTCATGCACCAACTCTAACCATATACTCAAAAAAATCCGTAAACTCAGAGGCTCTTTCGACTAAACTCACAAAGCTCTAGGGAACAAAATTAAAGACCATTTAAACAAGTTAATTAAACATATATTTAACATGATATATCTCATAATTCAGGCAATTGAACTTAAGGTTCATAATGTCCTAATTAAAATACAATGTGAGTCATCACACGATGAGAATTTGAGAACAATACGGCTGTCTGCCCCTAAATATCACACACCTGAGTTTGAGGAAACACAAATACGTCACCTTACGTTCAACTCACCAAGTGTCTAAGTTGAATAGAGAGAGGGGGGGGGAGCTCGTTAGACAGACATTAGTACCCCACCCAGCCACAGCCTGGGCCGGCTGTGGAGGGTGGGGGGGGGGGGTGGGAGCTCGTTAGACAGACAAGAGTACCCCACCCAGCCACAGCCTGGGCTGGCTGTGGCTGGGTGGGGTACTTATGTCTGGGCTCGCTTCTTGAACGACCTTCGAACCTCAAGTCTCTGTCTGATGTCGAAACCTTATGAATCTACAGTTCCCTCAGTATATATATGGGAAATCTTGAAGCTAAACCCTGCCTACCAGTAAGGTAGCCTCAGGCTCTCTATCTAAAACAATAGGCGGCGGTGTGTCTGAGGGACACGCCACAGCCAGCCGTCTGCAATTATCGACTTTGCAGAAGGCAAGGTTATCTGACTTGACCTGACCCTTGGTCAACCTGTGGTCATTACTCCAAAAGGTGAGATCCCCCAATTACTACGGTCAGCACACCTGGTGTTCTCAAATTTCTGTCTGACTGACTGTTGTTTGTGAATATCATTCTAACACATTTAATGTGTTACAACACCATGTAAATCTTTGACATTTTTCGAAAAGATATTTACAATTTTAAGAGCAATGGGGAATTCTTTGAGTGATATGTAAGATATCAAATATATCTAAATATATATATATATATATAAATATATGTATATAAATATATATATATATATATATATATATATATATATATATATATATATATATATATATATATATATATATATATATATATATATATATATATATATATGTCGTACCTAGTAGCCAGAACGCACTTCTCAGCCTACTATGCAAGGCCCGATTTGCCTAATAAGCCAAGTTTTACTGAATTAATATATTTTCTCAAATTTTTTTCTTACGAAATGATAGAGCTACCCATTTCATTATGTATGTGGTCAAGTTTTTTTATTGGAGTTAAAATTAACGTAGATATATGACCGAACCTAACCAACCCTACCTAACCTAACCTATCTTTATAGGTTAGGTAGCCGAAAAAGTTAGGTTAGGTTAGGTTAGGTAGGTTAGGAAGTCGAAAACACATTAATTCATGAAAACTTGGCTAATTAGGCAAATCGGGCCTTGCATAGTAGGCTGAGAAGTGCGTTTTGGCTACTAGGTACGACATATATATATATATATACTGTGACGGTAAAGCGTTGGTGTTCGGCTGTTTCAAAAGCTGGGGGCAGGGCCTCGTCACATCACAAAAAAAAGATAAAAGTTTGTCCTTTCGTCTGTGGTAAGGTAATGGGAAGACACACAAAACACAAGTATATAAACAATGAAATTTTAATTACTCT
Organism: Procambarus clarkii; assembly: GCF_040958095.1. Lineage (NCBI taxonomy): Eukaryota > Metazoa > Arthropoda > Malacostraca > Decapoda > Cambaridae > Procambarus > Procambarus clarkii. The sequence goes on from NC_091163.1 coordinate 24,372,339, forward strand.
AGAAAACAAGACATGAATAAAGGCAATCTCATAAAATGCAGGACAAGTCAACAAACAAAATAACATGAATAATCACTGGCAAATGAAAAGTTACGCTAAGACAAGTAAGTTACAGTGATAGCAAAATAAAATAATAATGGGTGTTGGAATACTGGCTTCAAGCTGCCACCTCCCTTAGTACACGAAAGCCAAGGCTTAGTCTACTAGCGAGAGATGTCAACTCCAAGGAGCACTGAGATATTCTGACGAGTCTGGCGTGCTGCTGCCCAGACGACGACTCGTGGCGGTGGCGGAGTGCCGGTGCGACGAGACACCAGTCAATCAGCAACAGGCAGGCAGAGGATGAGCAGTTTGCTGGTTACGGCGGGCTGTGGCAGGTGTCGGGGTGTGCATGGTACGATTTGCTTCCTGGGCAAAACGTTTGGTGATACTGGTGGACGTATCTTCTATATAGTATCTTGTATGTTACGACGTAATGATGTAGGGAAGAGCAGGCTCAATCTCTCTTGCAAGAGATTATCTTCACAACTCTCCCCCGAAGCCTGCGGTTCTGGAAGAAGTTACGTCTTCATGTGGTGGAGTGATAGTTGGAGTTGCTTCTATTTCATAGACTCTGGAGAGGGCGTCGGCTATGATGTTGTCAGAACCCTTGATATAGCGGATCTCCAGGTTGAAATCTTGCAGATATAAAGCCCATCGTAGAAGACGCTGGTTATGGAATTGGGCTTGATGTAAGAAGCGCAGAGGATTGTGGTCTGAGAAGATGGTGGTAGACCTGGCACCTTGTAGGTATGGAGCAAAGTGCTGGAGATTCAGGACGATGGAGAGTAGCTCCTTTTCAATAGTGCTGTAGTTCCTCTGGTGGGGTTTCAACTTGTAGCTGACAGGTAGAACCTCCTCGCCTCGTTGCTGCATCAAGACACCACCGATGCCGGTACCACTGGCGTCGACATGAAGGACGAAAGGCTTGGTGATATCTGGCGAGGCGAGAATGGGATTAGAACAGAGGAGGAATTTGAGTTGTTCGAAAGCAACGGTTTGCTGCATGGTCCAATTATACCGTTGCTTGGGACTGGTTAAAATGATTAATGGTGTGGCTACTGTACTAAAATTTCTCACAAACCTACGGTAGTAGGAGGCAAGACCAAGGAAGCGCAGGAGCTGCTTCCTGGTGGTAGGCTCTGGATAATGCTGGATGGCTTGAGTGTGTGTGTCTAACGGAGCTAGGCTGCCACTCCCAATTACATGACCCAGATAACGCACTTTACCTTTGGCGAAGGTGGACTTGCCCAGGTTTATGGTGAGGCCGGCTGTCAGGAGCTTGGCGAACAGTCGTTGCAGCTGGAGCAGATGTTCGCTCCAGGTGTTGGATGCTACGACGATATCATCCAAATAGGCGTAGGTGTTATCCAAGCCCTGGATGACGCGGTTGACAGCTCTCTGAAAGGTGGCCGGGGCATTACATAGTCCGAAAGGAAGGCGTTCATATCTGAAAAGTCCAAAGGGAGTGATAAAGGCAGATATTTCTTTGGCTCGCTCTGGTAGACACACTTGCTAATATCCCTTAAGCAAGTCCACTTGGGACAAGTACTGGGCATTACCAATGGCGTCAAGAATGTCATCTATCCTTGGCAAGGGGTATGCATCCTTGACAGTCACATTATTTAATTTACGGTAATCCGTACAAAGTCTCACCTTACCTTGGGGTTTTGGCACCAACATACAGGGTGAGGCCCAGGGGGACTCACAAGGTGTAGCCAGTCCATGATCCTAGAGGTACTGCACCTCAGCACGCATGACTTCCTTCTTGCTAGGGCTGATTCGGTAGAAGGGTTGACGAATCGGCCGGGTGTCAGGGAGCAGTTGGATGTCGTGCTGGGTAACATTACACTCTTGGGGATCATCTCGGAACAACTCTTGATGTGATGTTCTTTGAAGATCTTGATGAGAAGTGCACAATGATTGTCCTGAAAATAATTGGGAAGATCAGTTAGGATTTCCGAATTAGAAAGCGCTGACTCCTTGTCAGTGCTTTCGGGAGAAGAAGCAGGGAAGGTCTCACTGTGGATGTATGGTTCTTTAAAGGAAGAGTAATTTATCATGACAGTGGGAGGAGTACCGTTATATCGCTTCAGGAGGTTGACGTGGCACAACTGGGTCTTCCGCCGCCTATCTGGAGTCTCTAGAACGTAGTTGTGGTTGTTTCTGCACTCCGTGATGCGGTAGGGTCCTGAAAACCTGTTTTGTAAAGGAGAACCTGGGATAGGGAAATAAGCAAGTACGAAGTCTCCCGGTTTAAATTTCCTTACTTTGCTGGTCTGGTCGTAATGAGTCTTCATCCTCTCCTGTGCTTTCAATAGATTATCTTGGGCAAAACTGTGGACCCTCTCTAGAATGTGTTGTAGGTTTTGAAGAAACTGGGGCACATTCTGATGCTCACTGAAGGTGGCATCACGTAGAGAGTCTTTGAAAGCCTTGAGAGGAGTACGGCACGTGCGTCCGTAGAGCATCTCATAAGGAGATACTCCTAGAGACTCATTGGGAAGACTTCTAAAGATACACATTATCAGGTCAATTTGCATATCCCAATCCTTAGAGGTTTCATTACAAAACTTCTTCAGGAGTGCTTTAATAGTCTGATGACTACGCTCAAGAGAACCCTGTGAAGCAGGATGATAGGGGCTGGACAATACATGTTTGATGTTGAACTCTTCCCGTGTCCTCTTAAAGAGATCACTGGTGAAGTTGGTGCCACAGTCGCTCTGAACCTCCCTTGGAAATCCATACTGGGTGAAGATCTTCAATAAGTGTTTCACAACCGTAGCAGCCGTAATGTTCTTTACTGGAACTGCTATGGGGAATCTGGTGGTAGGACACAGGATGGTTAAGATATAGGCGTTACCTGAACTGGTCCGAGGTAAAGGACCAACACAGTCTATAATAAGTCTGTGGAAAGGTTCCGCAGGCACCTGCATGGGAGTCAGTGGTGCTCTGGGAATAGAGATGTTCGGTTTACCTGCCATCTGACATGTATGACACTGTTTGACGTACTGCTTGACACTATTTACCATACCTGGCCAGTAGTAGTCTTGACGGATTCCGTGGTAGGTCTTGTTAAATCTGTAGTGGGAGAGTGCTCCGTGGGCCAGGTGTAGAATAGTGGGCCGCAGGCTGGCAGGAATCACTAGTTGTTCGACGTTGGCCCAATCGTCCTCCTCCTTCAGTTTACTGGGTCTATATCTGCGGTAGAGCAACTCGTTCTCTAGGAAGAACCCAGGAATACTGTCAGGTTGAGTCTCAGCCTGGAAAAATAATGGTGTCAAGGTAAGATCTTCCCTCTGTAACTTACGGAACTCCAACTTGGTCAGATTCGGGGGTAGTTTCTGAGGGTCTTGAGGGACAGCGGTAGCAGTAGAGTCAGCTGGCTGTGGTCGTGCAGCTTGTGCACGGGTGGTCACTAAAACCGGAGGAGAAACTTCATCACTCTCTTGAACCTTTGCTGTAACATACTCAAAGATGGGATTATCCATTACAGAGTTACACACCTGGGGTTTGTCCATGACGATGAGGTTGGTCGGTTGTAGGTCTTCTGCCAAGTCGTTGCCCAGGAGAAGTTGCACTCCAGGCATGGGAAAAGGCTTTTCCCTGATGGCGACTTGGACTTCTCCGGTCACGAAGGGACAATCCAGGTGGACTCTGGCGAGAGGATAAGGAGTGGTAGCAGTGAGGTCAGTGATGAAGACAGTTTGTCCGGTGTAGGCGATATTGGGCACAGCCGACTTCAAAATAATCGATTGAAGAGCCGCTGTGTCCCTCAAGATCTTCAGTTTGAAACGTCCCTCCGGATTTGAGCCGTTGGTAGAGACATTTCCAGTATACAGGTGTTTACTGAAAAGAGAAAGATCATTACCATGAACACCAACATTCATCATAGGCTTACCGGAGTCTGTTTGGGTTTAGGTGATTCGGTGTTTCCTTTGTATTGAGACTTACCACATTTATCTATGATATGTCCATGGAGTCTACAATACTTACAGTACAATTGCGAGTCAGCTTGATCGGTACTCACTTTCTCGTAACTGTACCACGACTTCTTACTGGAAGATGGTTCTGGTGTCAGCCGGTGGATGAGGCTGTAAGTGTCAGCCGACTTAGCACACTTTAGGTAGTCGGTTTCTTCTTTATCTGCTAAATATAGACGGACAGGAGGCGGCACACGCCTCAAGAATTCTTCAACTAGCATGAGGTTGACGAGTTCTGAAAAGGTAGAGACATGTGCTGCTTCCAGCCATTTCATAAAATATCTCCTTTTGGTATTAGCAAATTCGAGAAAGGTAGTGGTACTTGCCTTCAGGTGGTCACGGAATTTCCTTCGATAACTTTCGGTGGAGAGAATGTAGGCGTCCAACACTGCTTGTTTCAGAGTCTGGTAGTCATTCTCAGACGCCAAAGTACTGAGTGTAACTGCAGCTCTACCTGTAAGATGTACTCTGAGAAGGGTTGCCCATTGGTCGGCAGGCCAACTAAGTTGATTAGCAAGGGTTTCAAAGGTGGTAAAAAACACATCAACTTTTGTCTCTACGAATGGTGGCATTAACCTACTTGCATGTGATATATTGAAACTGACGGGAAGATTGGCGGTAGCTTGCTGGCGTTGAGCGAGGTGTGAAGTTTCCAACGCGAATTCTCGTTGACGACATTCCATAGCCAGAGTTGCTTGTTGTTTGTCATGTTCGTGTTGCATTTCCAATTGGCGTTGTTTTGTTTCAAGCTGTACTCGTTCCCGCTCACGGAGTATTGCAATCTCACGTTCCTTGAGGGCGATTTCACGTTCTTGTTCTTCCTTCCTCAAGGCAGCCTCTCGTTCCTTTTCTTCCTTTCGTATGGCAGCTGCTTCCCTTTGTTGCTCGAGGGCTTCTCTTTGCATGGCAGCTGCTTCCCTTTGCTGCTCGCGTTCGATCTTTGCCAGCTCTAGTTTGAGTTTCATCGTTGTCAAATCAGTTTTATCTGCAATAAAGTAAGTTTCGTGAGTTTCAGAGTCTATCTTACCTTTCTCTAAGAGATGATCCAGTAACAGGTTATGTATTTCATTTTTGTTGGCTTGGTAGGGAACTTCTAGTTGATACTCATGTGCAAGAGTTTGTAATTCAGTCCTCTTGGCACGACTTAAGTTCCCTATTTCACCTGCTGGATCTGCACGGAAAGCTTGGAGACGAAACATGGTGAAATTAGCAAATAAATGCACAACGAATATACTGTTGTGATATGGTGAATGTCAGAAACAGGACAACGTGGCACCTGGTACCTATCCTGTGGAATCTTTAACAATTAATATTAATTTCAAGATGATAAATGATTAATAAATCAAGGTCGCAGGAAATCTTGTACCCGGTACTCATGTAAGAGGATAAGGGCAAGAAAATCCTACTAAACAAGCGAAACTGAGTTTCTAAAACAAATGAAACAGTTAATTGCCTCAAAAGTAAAATTGGTAGTCCAAGAATGTAGGCATACAGGGAGCCGGTCGGCCGAGCAGACAGCACGCTGGACTGTGATCCTGTGGTCCCGGGTTCGATCCCGGGCGCCGGCGAGAAACAATGGGCAGAGTTTCTTTCACCCTATGCCCCTGTTACCTAGCAGTAAAATAGGTACCTGGGTGTTAGTCAGCTGTCACGGGCTGCTTCCTGGGGGTGGAGGCCTGGTCGAGGACCGGGCCGCGGGGACACTAAAGCCCCGAAATCATCTCAAGATATCCTCAAGAAGATACCTTGCCGAGTCTCTATAGGACATAAGCAAGTTTTTCCCACTGAAATTAATATGATACTTACAGAATTAGCGAACTTTTGTGCTCTGAAAAAGAAGGCTAATTCCCTACCAATGTAAATATCATCATCTCTGAACGACGAGTAGGGGTGCGAGGTGTCAACTGGTGACAAGAACTGCTGCTGAAGTCCCAATTCAGCAACTGAAGTTCGTGCGAGAGGAACTATGGCCCTCTTTATCCTCCTACTGTCAGATTGCAGAAGATTAGGTGCACTTGACCCGGGGACAGACCACAGTACAGGGTACCAATATGACGATCTGCCGAAAATATGAGAAATATCCTAGGGACAAAAGATGGTAAACACGAGTAATAACACGGAGGGAGAGATGACCAATTAAGAGAATGACTGAGGCCTGCAGTCACCACGTAATCCAAAGTTGTCTCACCTTCACCATATGCTACTCTCGGAATGCACAATACACACAGCACCATATGAAAATGAAATTGAATATTAAAAATAGTGAAAAGCTACGTTACCAAAGCCAAATACACTTACCACAAATTTACTATTTGGCACCAGTACCTGAGTGAAGCTCCCGGACAGGCCCCCCACGTAATGTGATGGTAAAGCGTTGGTGTTCGGCTGTTTCAAAAGCTGGGGGCAGGGCCTCGTCACATCACAAAAAAAAAGATAAAAGTTTGTCCTTTTGTCTGTGGTAAGGTAATGGGAAGACACACAAAACACAAGTATATAAACAATGAAATTTTAATTACTCTAGAAAACAAGACATGAATAAAGGCAATCTCATAAAATGCAGGACAAGTCAACAAACAAAATAACATGAATAATCACTGGCAAATGAAAAGTTACGCTAAGACAAGTAAGTTACAGTGATAGCAAAATAAAATAATAAAGGGTGTTGGAATACTGGCTTCAAGCTGCCACCTCCCTTAGTACACGAAAGACAAGGCTTAGTCTACTAGCGAGAGATGTCAACTCCAAGGAGCACTGAGATATTCTGACGAGTCTGGCGTGCTGCTGCCCAGACGACGACTCGTGGTGGTGGCGGAGTGCAGGTGCGACGAGACACCAGCCAATCAGCAACAGGCAGACAGAGGATGAGCAGTTTGCTGGTTACGGCGGGCTGTGGCAGGTGTTGGGGTGTGCATGGTATGATTTGCTTCCTGGGCAAAACGTTTGGTGATACTGGTGGACGTATCTTCTATATAGTATCTTGTATGTTACGACGTAATGATGTAGGGAAGAGCAGGCTCAATCTCTCTTGAAAGAGATTATCGTCACAATACATATATATATATACATATATATATATATATATATATATATATATATATATATATATATATATATATATATATATATATATATATATATATATGTATATATATATGTATTGTGACGATAATCTCTTTCAAGAGAGATTGAGCCTGCTCTTCCCTACATCATTACGTCGTAACATACAAGATACTATATAGAAGATACGTCCACCAGTATCACCAAACATTTTGCCCAGGAAGCAAATCATACCATGCACACCCCGACACCTATATATATATATATATTTATATATATATATATATATATATATATATATATATATATATATATATATATATATATATATATATATATATATATATATATATATAAATATAAATATATATATATATATATATATATATACATATATATATATATATATATATATATATATATATATATATATATATTTATATATATATATATATATATATATATATATATATATATATATATATATATATATATATATATATATATACATATTAGTATATTTTGGTAGCAGTCTTATATAGACATATATTATTAAATATGACCGAAAAAGTAAGATTAATAATTCTCACACGAATTTTCTCGATCTTTCTTACGTTTCTTTTCACTGTTGATGGTAATTCAAAGATCAATTCTCCAAAATTCATTTTTATTTTTAGTCTGACGCGACACTTGAGCGCGTTTCTGTAAAACTTATTACATTTTCAAAGACTTTAGTTTACACAAACACACACAACTTTAACTGAATAGAGCTTAAACATCTTTCGAGTTTTTATACCTACTTTTGGGTGAAGTGACATGTTATAATACTTTTGGATGAGGTGAAAATAAACTTTTAACACCTATATATATATATATATATATATATATATATATATATATATATATATATATATATATATATATATATAAATATATATATATATATATATATATATATATATATATATATATATATTAGTATATTTTGGTAGCAGTCTTTCCTGTAGACATATATTATTAAATATGACCGAAAAAGTAAGATTAATAATTCTAACACGAATTTTCTTAATCTTTCGTACATTACGCTTCACTGTTGGAGGTAAATCAAAAATCAATTCTCCAAAATTCATTTTTATTTCTAGTCTGACGCGACACGGGCGCGTTTCGTAAAACTTATTACATTTTCAAAGACTTTAGTTCACAAATACACAACTGATTAGAACTTACGTATCTCCGATTTTATATCTACATTTGAGTGAGGTGGGAGGGGTGATGTGGCATTAACACAAGACAGAACAAGAGGGGATATTAATAGGGTATTAAAAGTATCAACACAAGACAGAACACAAACAATGGGTATTGAATAGAAGTGTTTGTAGAAAGCCTATTGGTCCATATTTCTTGATGCTTCTATATTGGAGCGGAGTCTTGAGGTGGGTAGAATATAGTTGTGCAATAATTGGCTGTTGATTGCTGGTGTTGACTTCTTGATGTGTAGTGCCTCGCAAACGTCAAGCCGCCTGCTATCGCTGTATCTATCGATGATTTCTGTGTTGTTTACTAGGATTTCTCTGGCGATGGTTTGGTTGTGGGAAGAGATTATATGTTCCTTAATGGAGCCCTGTTGCTTATGCATCGTTAAACGCCTAGAAAGAGATGTTGTTGTCTTGCCTATATACTGGGTTTTTTGGAGCTTACAGTCCCCAAGTGGGCATTTGAAGGCATAGACGACGTTAGTATCTTTTAAAGCGTTCTGTTTTGTGTCTGGAGAGTTTCTCATGAGTAGGCTGGCCGTTTTTCTGGTTTTATAGTAAATCGTCAGTTGTATCCTCTGATTTTTGTCTGTAGGGATAACGTTTCTATTAACAATATAGGAAAAAAAAAACAAAAAAAAAAAACAAAAAAAAAAAAAAAGTAGTTAGTAAACAGTTGATTGACAGTTGAGAGGCGGGCCGAAAGAGCAAAGCTCAACCCCCGCAAAACACAACTAGTAAACACAACTAGTAAACACACACACACACACACACACACACACACACACACACACACACACACACACACACACACACACACACACACACACACACACACACACAAACACACACACACACACACACACACACAGAAGAAAAGAAGAGAGGCAGAAAGACAATACGAAAATGACATCGCAAGCAAGGCAAAGACTCAGCCTAAATTGCTGCATAGCCACATCAGGAGAAAAACAACAGTAAAGGAACAGGTTATGAAATTAAGGACAGGGGTAGAAGGATTCACTACAAACGACAAGGAGGTGTGTGAAGAACTGAATAAGAAATTCCAAGAGGTCTTCACCTTAGAACAAGGAGAAATCCCAGAGATAAGAGAGGGAATAGCTAACCAGGAACCACTGGAAGAGTTTGAGATTTCCAGCGGGGAAGTAAGGAAGTGTTTACTAGAGTTGGATGTAACAAAGGCTATAGGCCCAGATGGAATCTCCCCTTGGATACTAAAGGAAGGAGCAGAAGAACTGTGCCTCCCACTCTCCATAGTGTATAACAAACCTCTGGCAACAGGGGAACTGCCAGAAATTTGGAAAGCAGCTAACGTAGTCCCGATATATAAAGAAAGGGGATAGACAGGAGGCACTGAATTACAGGCCAGTGTCCCTAACCTGCATACCATGCAAGCTGATGGAGAAGATTGTGCGAAGAAAGCTAGTGGAGCACCTGGAGCGAAAGAACTTTGTAACACAGCACCAACATGGATTCAGGGATGGCAGGTCCTGCCTCACAGGGTTACTTGAATTCTACGACCAGGCAAGAAAGAGAAGGGTGGGCAGACTGCATATTTTTGGATTGTCAGAAAGCCTTTGATACAGTGCCACACAAGAGGCTTGTGAAAAAGCTGGAGATGCAGGCTGGAGTGAAAGGGAAGGTACTCCGTTGGATACAGGAGTACCTAAGCAACAGGAGACAACGAGTCAGTGTGAATGGTGAGGTCTCAGATTGGCGAGACGTTACGAGTGGAGTCCCGCAGGGGTCAGTCCTTGGACCTATACTGTTTCTGATATATGTAAATGATCTCCCAGAGGGTATAGAATCGTTTCTCTCAATGTTTGCCGATGATGGAAAAATTATGAGGAGGATTGAAACTGAGGACGATAGTAGGAGGCTACAAGATGACCTAGACAGACTGATTGAACGGTCCAAGAAATGGCTGTTGAAGTTCAACCCGAGTAAATGCAAAGTAATGAAACTAGGCAGTGGATACAGGAGGCCAGACACAGGATACAGAATAGGAGATGAAGTACTTAATGAAACGGACAGAGAGAAAGATCTAGGAGTTGATATCACACCAAACCTATCTCCTGAAGCCCACATAAAAAGAATAACGTCTGCGGCATATGCGAGGCTGGCTAACATCAGAACAGCGTTCAGGAACCTGTGTAAGGAATCATTCAGAATCTTGTACACCACATGTGTAAGACCAATCCTGGAGTATGCGGCCCCAGCATGGAGCCCGTACCTTGTCAAGCGCAAGACGAAGCTGGAAAAAGTCCAAAGGTATGCCACTAGACTAGTCTCAGAACTAAGAGGCATGAGTTACGAGGAAAGGCTACGGGAAATGCGCCTTACGACACTGGAAGACAGAAGAGTAAGGGGAGACATAATCACAACCTACAAAATCCTCAGAGGAATCGACCGGGTAAACAAGGATAAACTATTCAATACTGGTGGGACGCGGACAAGGGGACACAGGTGGAAACTGAGTACCCACATGAGCCACAGAGACGTTAGAAGGAACTTTTTCAGTGTCAGAGTAGTTAACGGATGGAATGCATTAGGCAGTGATGTGGTGGAGGCTGACGCCATACATAGCTTCATAAGTAAATAAGATAGAGCCCAGTAGGCTCAGGAATCTGTACACCAGTTGATTTACAGTTGAGAGGCGGGACCAAAGAGCCAAAGCTCAACCCCCGCAAGCACAAATAGGTGAGTACACACACACACATTTTATATATATATATATATATATATATATATATATATAATGTATATAATGTATATATATATATATATATATATATATATATATATATATATATATATATATATATATATATATATATATATATATATATATATATATATTTATATTTTTATTCATTAACAGCTGGTGAAGGATATAGCTCCTGGCATGTTATCTTGGCTGTCTAGTGATAACAAATGTCCAATATCCGAGCAAAATCTCTCTCTCCGTTAGCCTTTGATGGGCCAATCAGCGTTGCTTCCTGCAACATGAGAAACGAAGGGGATTATTGATCACTGTTGACGCTTAGGGTAATGGCCAGTCCCTGTCAGTATTTTCCTGGTTTACCCCTTGTGTGTGGCGCCTCCAGGTGGTTCACCCCCTGGTGTGTGGCGCCTCCAGGTGGTTCACCCCCTTGTGTGTGGCGCCTCCAAGTGGTTCACCCCCTGGTGTGTGGCGCCTCCAGGTGGTTCAACCCTGGTGTGTGGCGCCTCCAGGTGGTTCACCCCCTTGTGTGTGGCGCCTCCAGGTGGTTCACCCCTGGTGTGTGGCGCCTCCAGGTGGTTCACCCCTGGTGTGTGGCGCCTCCCGGTGGTTCACCCCTGGTGTGTGGCGCCTCCAGGTGGTTCACCCCCTTGTGTGTGGCGCCTCCAGGTGGTTCACCCCTGGTGTGTGGCGCCTCCAGGTGGTTCACCCCTGGTGTGTGGCGCCTCCAGGTTGTTCACCCCTGGTGTGTGGCGCCTCCAGGTGGTTCACCCCCTGGTGTGTGGCACCTCCAGGTGGTTCACCCCTTGTGTGTGGCGCCTCCAGGTGGTTCACCCCCTTGTGTGTGGCGCCTCCAGGTGGTTCACCCCCTTGTGTGTGGCGCCTCCAGGTGGTTCACCCCTGGTGTGTGGCGCCTCCAGGTGGTTCACCCCCTGGTGTGTGGCGCCTCCAGGTGGTTCACTCCTGGTGTGTGGCGCCTCCAGGTGGTTCACCCCCTGGTGTGTGGCGCCTCCAGGTGGTTCACCCCTGGTGTGTGGCGCCTCCAGGTGGTTCACCCCCTTGTGTGTGGCGCCTCCAGGTGGTTCACCCCTGGTGTGTGGCGCCTCCAGGTGGTTCACCCCTGGTGTGTGGCGCCTCCAGGTGGTTCACCCCCTGGTGTGTGGCGCCTCCAGGTGGTTCACCCCTTGTGTGTGGCGCCTCCAGGTGGTTCACCCCCTTGTGTGTGGCGCCTCCAGGTGGTTCACCCCCTGGTGTGTGGCGCCTCCAGGTGGTTCACCCCTGGTGTGTGGCGCCTCCAGGTGGTTCACCCCTGGTGTGTGGCGCCTCCAGGTTGTTCATCCCTGGTGTGTGGCGCCTCCAGGTGGTTCACCACTGGTGTGTGGCGCCTCCAGGTGGTTCACCCCTGGTGTGTGGCGCCTCCAGGTGGTTCACCCCTGGTGTGTGGCGCCTCCAGGTGGTTCACCCCTGGTGTGTGGCGCCTCCAGGTGGTTCACCCCCTTGTGTGTGGCGCCTCCAGGTGGTTCACCCCTGGTGTGTGGCGCCTCCAGGTGGTTCACCCCTGGTGTGTGGCGCCTCCAGGTGGTTCACCCCCTGGTGTGTGGCGCCTCCAGGTGGTTCACCCCTTGTGTGTGGCGCCTCCAGGTGGTTCACCCCCTTGTGTGTGGCGCCTCCAGGTGGTTCACCCCCTGGTGTGTGGCGCCTCCAGGTGGTTCACCCCCTGGTGTGTGGCGCCTCCAGGTGGTTCACCCCTTGTGTGTGGCGCCTCCAGGTGGTTAAACCCTGGTGTGTGGCGCCTCCAGGTGGTTCACCCCTGGTGTGTGGCGCCTCCAGGTGGTTCACCCCTGGTGTGTGGCGCCTCCAGGTGGTTCACCCCTGGTGTGTGGCGCCTCCAGGTTGTTCATCCCTGGTGTGTGGCGCCTCCAGGTGGTTCACCACTGGTGTGTGGCGCCTCCAGGTGGTTCACCCCTGGTGTGTGGCGCCTCCAGGTGGTTCACCCCTGGTGTGTGGCGCCTCCAGCTGGTTCACCCCTGGTGTGTGGCGCCTCCAGGTGGTTCACCCCTTGTGTGTGGCGCCTCCAGGTGGTTCACCCCTGGTGTGTGGCGCCTCCAGGTGGTTCACCCCCTGGTGTGTGGCGCCTCCAGGTGGTTCACCCCTGGTGTGTGGCGCCTCCAGGTGGTTCACCCCCTGGTGTGTGGCGCCTCCAGGTGGTTCACCCCCTGGTGTGTGGCGCCTCCAGGTGGTTCACCCCTGGTGTGTGGCGCCTCCAGGTGGTTCACCCCTGGTGTGTGGCGCCTCCAGGTGGTTCACCCCTGGTGTGTGGCGCCTCCAGGTGGTTCACCCCCTTGTGTGTGGCGCCTCCAGGTGGTTCACCCCTGGTGTGTGGCGCCTCCAGGTGGTTCACCCCTGGTGTGTGGCGCCTCCAGGTGGTTCACCCCTGGTGTGTGGCGCCTCCAGGTGGTTCACCCCCTGGTGTGTGGCGCCTCCAGGTGGTTCACCCCTGGTGTGTGGCGCCTCCAGGTGGTTCACCCCCTGGTGTGTGGGGCCTCCAGGTGGTTCACCCCTGGTGTGTGGCGCCTCCAGGTGGTTCACCCCCTGGTGTGTGGCGCCTCCAGGTGGTTCACCCCCTGGTGTGTGGCGCCTCCAGGTGGTTCACCCCTGGTGTGTGGCGCCTCCAGGTGGTTCACCCCTGGTGTGTGGCGCCTCCAGGTGGTTCACCCCTGGTGTGTGGCGCCTCCAGGTGGTTCACCCCCTTGTGTGTGGCGCCTCCAGGTGGTTCACCCCTGGTGTGTGGCGCCTCCAGGTGGTTCACCCCTGGTGTGTGGCGCCTCCAGGTGGTTCACCCCCTGGTGTGTGGCGCCTCCAGGTGGTTCACCCCTGGTGTGTGGCGCCTCCAGGTGGTTCACCCCCTGGTGTGTGGCGCCTCCAGGTGGTTCACCCCTGGTGTGAAAACCCTCTAGGTTCTTCGTCATTCTTCGTCGTCATACCGGTGACACCACCCATGCTGGTGTCACCGGTATAACGCATAATTCTTCCAAGACATGCTCAACCGCATGAACTGGACGGTAGAGCGACGGTCTCGCTTGATGCAGGACGACGTTCAATCCCCGACCGTCAACCAAGTAGTTGGGCACCATTCCTGCCCCCGGTCCCATCCTAAATTATTATCCTGGCCCCTTCACAGTGCTACATAGTTGTAATGGCTTTTCCCTGATAGTTCCCTCTTCACCCTAGTTTACTCCTCACTTTCCTTCTTGCTTCATTACGACTTGTGTAATGCACTTCTCTTATGTGTTTACTTGTTGGTCCTCCTTCCTTCCTTCTCAGTTCTATTGATCTTCATCTACGCCATTCCTTTCCTGCCTATCTATTACTTTCTTCCTCTTCCTACGAGGTTTACCGAAGTCTGACCTCGTGGCGTTGTTAGTTGCATGCACCAGTTTATATTGGACTCTCTGACCTGGCTCACGCACGCTTACAACAGCTTAAACACTTACTTTTTACGACTCTTACCTAGGGCATGTACCCTTACAGTTACTTAAACTAAGGTCTCTCAACAAATAACATTTCTACAGCGTGAAGGACTGGGGACGCGGGTGTATGCTGCTCCTTGACAACCCACGCGAGGCGTATTAAACGTCACTGAGGCGTGTTACACTCTTGAAATTGCCGAACTTCGAACCCGAACATGTAAACGTAGCGTCCTGATCACATTTAGTGTGAATTCGGCCAAAACAAAGTCTGGAAAATAAACGTAACAGCCCAGGAGGAGTGTGGCAACCAGTGGCAGCGTGTGTAATAGTCTTCCCCTGGCGCCCATTCGCCAGGACTGGTCGGTATAGAGCGACGACCTTCGCTACTTGCAGGTCCTAGTTCAATCCCCGATGGTCCATGTAGTTAAAAGCACCGTTCCTTCATCCTGTCCTCATAACCCAGCTCCTATCCTTTCTTCGTGGAGGGTAGAAAAATGCCTGAGAAACTCCAGCCTTTTGGGAAGTCAAATCAATCGAATCTAAATCTTTATTCATCATTATTTATCAGTAAGAAAGTTATTAAGTTGTATTTCCTAACAATTAAGTTTATAATTCAGGAAAACGTATGAGTAGTCAGTGAAACATGCTTCTGTTATTTAATATCCCACCCCCCCCCCCAAAAAAAAAAATTACTTGAACTTGAAATTCCCTCAAATCCCAGTTCATATCCAGTCCACCCATTCCTTATCCCAAATCCTTATCCTGACCCCTTCCTAGTGCTATATAGTCGTAATTACTTGGCGCCTTACCCCCTGATAGTTCCCTTCCCTTCTAAGCGCCATATAGTTAAATTAGCTAAGCTCTTTCACCTGATAGTTTTCTAACTTTAGCTCACATGGTTGGCTGCTTGAACGTTGAATAATGGTATAGTTTATCAACGTCAAACACTTGCCTCTGAAATTAATAAACTTCTTTATAAATTCCATTCCCCTGGACTGGTCTCGAACCGTGGACCCCACGCGTGCAAGGCCGACACTCTATTGACTCGGCTATGAGCAGTGGATTTAGCTTTATGAATGTACTAAATGGACAAGTAGTACCTGTGTGTTGACGCTATAGTGAGGGAGCAACGATATAATGGTACAAGTGCCACAAACTAATATTTTGGTGACATGATGTCACATTAGAGTATCATTGAGGTAATATACTGTAAATGACGTTAGATTAGGTTAGGTTAGTTGTTGAAGAGGTTAAATTAGAGTAGGTTTGATTAGGCTAAGTATGTTTAGTTAAGGTTAGGGATTAGGTTTGTGGGAACTGACCTGTGAGATTTATATTTATTTAATTTATATAGAATTTATATTTACGTTAATTTATATATTTCGATACCAATTTGTATGATGTTTAGTGGACTGTATTTCTGCAAATTCTCAAAAATCGATCCTTACACATTAGGGGGGGATTTATATTAATTAAATTTATATATATGTAGCCAATCAAACTACAGTATTAAACTACATATATTAGTTAATATAATTGGAGGTGCCTTATCTTATTGTATGGTAGGCTTAGTCCACCAGGTATAACTAGAATGTAGACACCAAACTATTCTCGTGAGAGGCTAGCTTCCATCACCCAAGTAACTGATGTACCAAGATTAATTCTTGCTTCCTCTTCTTGTTCCTGTCAAAGGGCACTAGCTGTAAAGCCAGAATCCTAATATATGACAGCTATATCAGAAAAAACATTTATATATTACTAGATAAGGACCAAGGACTAATTACCCGTGTTTAGTGGCTTGTCTAGCGTGGCTTCGCCCTTTATCTACTTAACATTAACTGGGCCAGAAATGATTAGATAAACGGGTTTCGGTAAGACACTTCCCTTGTTTATGTTGACTGCGTGTTGCTGATGGTAGAGCACTAATTTGATCTCCATAACAATTCGTCCAAGAGAATTATAGGAGCTGAATTTGCTCCTGCCACTATGGTCTTAACAATGGCTGACCTCCCTCACCACTGACGCCTTGGCTCTCTTTGTCCAGATGTCAATAAGTGATAGATGGGTCACATTTACTTTATTTTGATACTGATAATTAAGTTAACTCAAAAAAGATGTTTTTATGATGCAAAAAGTCCAAAGACTACTGTATTTAAGAATAATTCCCAACAGAGTAGCTGGTGAATTTATAGTATTATCTGGCAATGATATCCCGTTTTCTACTGACGGAAAATTCCACTACAAGCTACATTTTCTATGGGTTAACTTGTGTATATAATAGCAGCAATATTATCTACATATTGCATGTAATATTATTAAATGGTGTCGGGTTTTCCGACAAGGTTGAGATAGATAACATCTGAGTATGTTAGGTTAGGTTACGTTACGTTTGGTGCGTTTTCATAGGAAGGAAAGGGAACTACCAGGGGGAAGTGCCAAACCCAATAACCTGCATATGAAATTTTCATTTCAAGTAATAAATATGTGTATACATCAAAATATGAAGTATGAAGTTTTTTTCATATGAAGTAATAAATATATATATTGAGAGGTGGTTCAAATAGCCTCGGCTATCATTTCTTTTTTACGGTCACTGATGGTCGAGTGGTTAAGGCCTCCTGTACACCAGTTGCATAGGGAGCAGTATGGGTTCGAATCACTTGTGGTGTGTGGAGTTTTCAATTGAATACCCGCCTGGGGACCATTCAGGCTTGTTTGCATTTATGTTGCTCACGTGGACCCACAAAAAGGAGGAGATTTGATAAAGCAACCATGCCCATGATAACCATCAAAGTGCCGTTGGGGAGGGGGTTCAAATAGCCTCGGCTATCACCTCTTTTTTTCGGTCACTGATGGTCGAGTGGTTAAGGCCTCCTGTACACCAGTTGCATAGTGCTCTTGGCAGTATGGGTTCGAGTCCTTTCTGGGTGTGTGGAGTTTTCAGTTGAATATATGTCTGGGGACCATTCAGGCTTGTTCGCATATTATATATATATAAATATATATATATATATAAATATATATATATATATATATATATATATATATATATATATATATATATATATATATATATATGTCGTACCTAGTAGACAGAATGCATTTCTCGGCCTAATATGCAAGGCCCGATTTGCCTAATAGGTCGAGTGATTTTCTTTATTTTCAACAAATTGTTTCCAATTGATTTATTTGAATTATTATTATTATATTATATTAGGAACATAAATTATTGACGAAGTTATGTTAGATAACTTAGGTTAAGATAGGTTAGGTAAGGTTAGGTAGGGTTGGTTAGGATAGTACATATGTCTACCTTAATTTTAAGTAAAATTAAAAAATATGAACTCATACATAATGAAATGGATAGTTTTATCATTTCATAAGAAAAAAATTAGAAAAATGCATAAATTCAGGAAAACTTGGCTTATTAGGCAAATCGGTCCTTACATAGTAGGCCGAGCACGGCATTTTGGCAACTAAGTGGAATATATATATATATATATATATATATATATATATATATATATATATATATATATATATATATATATATATATATATATATATATATATATATATATATGTTTTCATGATATATATATATATATATATATATGTCGTACCTAGTAGCCAGAACGCACTTCTCTGCCTACTATGCAAGGCCCGATTTACCTAATAAGCCAAGTTTTCATGAATTAATTATTTTTCGACTACCTAACCTACCTAACCTAACCTAACCTAACTTTTTAGGCTACCTAACCTAACATAACCTATAAAGATAGGTTAGGTTAGGTTAGGTTAGGTAGGGTTGGTTAGGTTCGGTCATATATCTACGTTAATTTTAACTCCAAAAAAAAAAATTGACCTCATACATAATGAAATGGGTAGCTTTATCATTTCATAAGAAAAAAATTAGAGAAAATATATTAATTCATGAAAACTTGGCTTATTAGGCAAATCGGGCCTTGCATAGTAGGCTGAGAAGTGCGTTCTGGCTATTAGGTACGACATATAAATATATATATATATATATATATATATATATATATATATATATATATATATATATATATATATATATATATATATATATATATATATATATTATTAAATATGACCGAAAAAGTAAGATTAATAATTCTAACACGAATTTTCTCAATCTTTCGTACATTACGCTTCACTGTTGGAGGTAAATCAAAAATCACTTCTCCAAAATTCATTTTTATTTCTAGTCTGACGCGACACGGGCGCGTTTCGTAAAACTTATTACATTTTCAAAGACTTCACAAATACACAACTGATTAGAACTTACGTCTCTCTGATATTATATCTACATTTGAGTGAGGTGGGAAGGATGATGTGGCATTAACACAAGACAGAACAGGGGATATTAATAGGGTATTAAAAGTATCAACACAAGACAGAACAGAAAACAATGGGTATTGAATAGAAGTGTTTGTAGAAAGCCTATTGGTCCATATTTCTTGATGCTTCTATATTGGAGCGGAGTCTTGAGGTGGGTAGAATATAGTTGTGCAATAATTGGCTGTTGATTGCTGGTGTTGACTTCTTGATGTGTAGTGCCTCGCAAACGTCAAGCCGCCTGCTATCGCTGTATCTATCGATGATTTCTGTGTTGTTTACTAGGATTTCTCTGGCGATGGTTTGGTTATGGGAAGAGATTATATGTTCCTTAATGGAGCCCTGTTGCTTATGCATCGTTAAACGCCTAGAAAGAGATGTTGTTGTCTTGCCTATATACTGGGTTTTTTGGAGCTTACAGTCCCCAAGTGGGCATTTGAAGGCATAGACGACGTTAGTCTCTTTTAAAGCGTTCTGTTTTGTGTCTGGAGAGTTTCTCATGAGTAGGCTGGCCGTTTTTCTGGTTTTATAGTAAATCGTCAGTTGTATCCTCTGATTTTTGTCTGTAGGGATAACGTTTCTATTAACAATATCTTTCAGGACCCTTTCCTCCGTTTTATGAGCTGTGGAAAAGAAGTTCCTGTAAAATAGTCTAATAGGGGGTATAGGTGTTGTACAGACTAGAAATAAAAATGAATTTTGGAGAAGTGATTTTTGATTTACCTCCAACAGTGAAGCGTAATGTACGAAAGATTGAGAAAATTCGTGTTAGAATTATTAATCTTACTTTTTCGGTCATATTTAATAATATATGTCTACAGGAAAGACTGCTACCAAAATATACTAATATATATATATATATATATATATATATATATATATATATATATATATATATATATATATATATATATATATATATATATATATATATATATATATATATATATATATATATATATATATATATACTCTACCCACCATGAGAGTAAGGACAAGACAAGAACATATCGATGCCAACACAGAAGACAATGTCCAACATAACAGGCCAATTACACTGGATTAATCTTTGTGTTTAGATAGGAGATGCCTCGTATGGGCCAATAAGCCTTCTGCAGCCCCTATGTTTATCCCTTATGTATCCCCCCATGTTTTCACCTTCATTGTATTATCACCTGACCTAATGCGGGTATAAAATCAACTAGTATATATATATATATATATATATATATATATATATATATATATATATATATATATAATATATATAATATATATATATATATATATATATATATATATATATATATATATATATATATATATATATATATATATATATATATATATATATATATATATATATATATATATATATATATATATATTATTAAATATGACCGAAAAAATAAGATTAATAATTCTAACACGAATTTTCTCGATCTTTCTTATGTTTCTTTTCACTGTTGATGGTAATTGAAAAATCAATTCTCCAAAATTCATTTTTATTTCTAGTCTGACGCGACACTTGAGCGCGTTTCGTAAAACTTATTACATTTTCAAAGACTTTAGTTTACACACACACATAACTATAACTGAATAGAGCTTAAACATCTTCGAGTTTTTATACCTGCATTTGGGTGAGGTGAGGTGATGTTACAACAGTTTTGGATGAGGTGAAAACAAACTTTCAACACAAGCCAGGACACGAAACAATGGGTATTGAAGG
This sequence comes from Procambarus clarkii, assembly GCF_040958095.1. NCBI lineage: Eukaryota > Metazoa > Arthropoda > Malacostraca > Decapoda > Cambaridae > Procambarus > Procambarus clarkii. The sequence goes on from NC_091163.1 coordinate 24,392,972, forward strand.
TAAGAATGGAAGTAATTGCAGAGGGCCTATTGGCCCATATTTCTTGATGCTTCTATATTGGAGTGGAGTCTTGAAGTGGGTAGAATATAGTTGTGCATTAACTGGCTGTTGATTGCTGGTGTTGACTTCTTGATGTGTAGTGCCTCGCAGATGTCAAGCCGACTGCTATCGCTGCATCTATCGATGATTTCTGTGTTGTTTGCTAAGATTTCTCTGGTGATGGTTTGGTTGTGGGAAGAGATTATATGTTCCTTAATGGAGCCCTGTTGCTAATGCATCGTTAAACGCCTGGAAAGAGATGATGTTGTCTTGCCTATATACTGAGTTTTTTGAGGCTTACAGTCCCCAAGAGGGCATTTGAAGGCATAGACGACGTTGGTCTCTTTTAAAGCGTTCTGCTTTATGTCTGGAGAGTTTCTCATGAGTAGGCTGGCCGTTTTCTTGGTTTTATAGTAAATCGTCAGTTGTATCTTCTTATTTTTGTCTGTAGGGATAACGTTTCTATTAACAATATCTTTCAGGACCCTTTCCTCCGTTTTATGAGCTGTGGAAAAGAAGTTCCAGTAAAATAGTCTATTAAGGGGTATAGGTGTTGTGTTAGTTGTCTCTTCAGAGGTTGAATGGCGTTTCACTTTCCTTCTTATGATGTCTTCGACGAAACCATTGGAGAAGCCGTTGTTGACTAGGACCTGCCTTACCCTACAGAGTTCTTCGTCGACTTGCTTTCATTCTGAGCTGTTGCTGAGAGCACGGTCGACATAAGCGTTAACAACACTCCTCTTGTACCTGTCTGGGCAGTCACTGTTGGCATTTAGGCACATTCCTATGTTTGTTTCCCTAGTGTAGACTGCAGTGTGGAAACCTCCGCTCCTTTCCATGACTGTTATATCTAGAAAGGGCAGCTTCCCATCCTTCTCCATCTCGTAAGTGAAACGTAACATAGAATTCTGCTCAAATGCCTCCTTCAGCTCCTGCAGATGTCTGACATCAGGTACCTGTGTAAAAATGTTGTCAACATACCTGCAGAATATGGCCGGTTTCAAGTTCATGTCGACTAAGACTTTTTGCTCGATGGTACCCATGTAGAAGTTCGCAAACAGGACACCTAGGGGAGAACCCATGGCGACCCCATCTACTTGCATATACATATGCGCATCCGGGCTCCAGAAGGGTGCCTCTTTAGTACAAGCTTGGAGTAGGTACGACACATATATATATATATATATATATATATATATATATATATATATATATATATATATATATATATATATATATATATATATATATATATATATATATATATATATATATATATATATATATAAGTATATATATATATATATATATATATATATATATATAAATATATATATATATATACATATATATATATATATATATATATATATATATATATATGTATATATATATATATATATATATATATATATATATATATATATATATATATATATATATATATATATATATAAGTATATATTGGTAGCAGTCTTTCTTGTAAACATATGTTATTAAATATGACTGAAAAAGTAAGATTAATAATTCTAACACGAATTTTCTTAATATTTCTTATGTTTCTTTTTACTCTCGATGGTAATTGAAAAATCATTTCTCCAAAATTCCTTTTTATTTCTAGTCTGACCCGACGCTTGAACACGTTTCGTAATAACTTATTACAGTTTTAAAAACTTTAAGAACATAAGAACATAAGAACAAAGGTAACTGCAGAAGGCCTATTGGCCCATACGAGGCAGCTCCTATGCTATAACCACCCAATCCCACTCATATACTTGTCCAACCCGCGCTTGAAACAATCGAGGGACACCACCTCCACCACGTTACGCGGCAATTGGTTCTACAAATCAACAACCCTGTTACTGAACCAGTATTTACCCAAGTCTTTCCTAAATCTAAACTTATCCAATTTATACCCATTGTTTCGTGTTCTGTCGTGTGTTGATATTTTTAATACCCTATTAATATCCCCCCTGTTATGTCCATTCATCCATTTGTAAACCTCTATCATGTCACCCCTAACTCTTCGCCTTTCCAGTGAATGCAACTTAAGCTTTGTTAATCTTTCTTCATATGAAAGATTTCTAATTTGTATAATTAACTTAGTCATCCTACGTTGGACACGTTCAAGTGAATTTATATCCATTCTATAATACGGCGACCAAAACTGAACTGCATAATCTAAATGGGGCCTAACCAGAGCAAGATATAGCTTAAGAACCACACCAGGTGTCTTGTTACTAACGCTTCGATTAATAAATCCCAGTGTTCTATTCGCCTTATTACGAACATTCATGCATTGCTCCTTTTGTTTTAAATTCTTACTAATCATAACTCCCAGATCCCTTTCGCAATCCGACTTCGCAATCTCAACACCATCTAGCTCGTATCTTGTAACTCTATCATCATTTCCTAACCTCAGAACTTTACATTTATCAGCATTAAACTGCATTTGCCAATCATTTGACCATTTCAAAACCCTATCTTGATCAACTTGAAGTGATAGTGAGTCCTCCTCAGAATTAATTTCCCTACCGATTTTCGTATCATCGGCAAATTTGCAAATGTTGCTACTCAAACCTGAATCTAAATCATTTATATATATTATAAACAACAGAAGTCCTAGGACAGAGCCCTGAGGTACTCCACTAACAACAATATCCCACTCTGACTTAACCCCATTTATACTAACTCTCTGTTTTCTTTGGAATAGCCATGCCCTAATCCAAGTTAATATAGCATCCCCAATACCATGAGCTTCTATTTTTTTAATTAGTCTTTCATGTGGCACTGTATCAAAAGCTTTGCTAAAGTCAAGGTACACAACGTCACAATCCTTACCACTATCAACTGCCTCAACTATGCTGGAATAAAAAGTTAGCAAATTTGTTAAACATGAACGGCCATTTGTAAAACCATGTTGCGACTCATTTATTAATTTATGTTTTTCAAGATGGAGACGAATTGCATTTCCAATTATTGATTCAAGTAACTTTCCCACAATAGACGTTAGGCTAATTGGCCGATAGTTTGACGCAAGTGATCTATCTCCTTTCTTAAAAATTGGTACCACATTAGCTACCTTCCATGACTGGCACTCTGCCTGACTCTATTGATTTATTAAATATGGTAGACAGTGGCTCGGAAAGCTCCTCTTTGCATTCTTTAAGCACCCTGGCAAACACTTCATCCGGCCCTGGGGATTTGTTTGGTTTTAGTTTTTCTAATTGTTTAATTACATCCTCCCTGGTAACTACTAAACTAGTCAACCTGTCCTCATCCCCACCCACATAGACTTGTTCGGCTGAAGGCATATTGTTAAGTTCTTCTTTAGTAAATACAGATATAAAATATTTGTTAAAAATACTACTCATCTCCTTGTCATTATCCGTTATTTGACCTGTCTCAGATTTTAATGGACCTATCCTTTCCCTAGTCTTAGTTCGATATAACTGAAAAAACCCTTTAGGATTTGACTTTGCTTGCTCTGCTATGCGAACTTCATAGTTTCTTTTTGCTTTCCTTATCTCTTTTTTAACATTTCTAACCAGTTGTACGAATTCCTGTTCTAAAGTGACTTCCCCATTCTTAATCCTTTTGTACCAAGCTCTCTTTTTACCTATAAGGTTCTTTAAATTATTTGTTATCCACTTTGGGTCATTAGTATTCGACCTATTCAATTTGTATGGTATACTACGTTCCTGTGCTTTGTTTAGAATATTCTTAAATAAGTTATATATTAAATCCACATCGAAATCCCCTTTTACGTCACCTATCGCTGGGTTCATGTCTCGCTCTAAGACCGGCCCACACCCCATACCCAAGAGTTTCCAATCTATTTGACCCCAAAAAAATTTAGGCTATTAAAATCAGCTTTTCGAAAATCAGGCACTTTAACAGAATTTTCTCCTACAGGTCTATTCCATTCTATGCTAAATCTGATTACTTTGTGATCACTGTTCCCTAGCTAACTCCCTATTTCGATGTCATTAATTTGTGTTTCTCTGTTAGTTAACACTAAATCTAAAATATTATTTTCCCGTGTTGGTTCCTTAATGTGTTGCGTAAGAAAGCAATCGTCAATTAATTCTAGAAAATCTTCTGCTTCACTATTCCCTGTTTTGTTCAACCAGTTTATTCCACTAAAATTAAAGTCACCCATGACATAAATACTGTTAGATCTAGATGCTTTAGATATTTCATCCCATAGATGCTTTGCTTCCATTCTGTCTAAATTTGGTGGCCTATATATAACTCCTATTATAATATTATTAGCTTTTTCGTTTAATTCTATCCAAATAGTTTCTGTGTGTGGCTCAGTTTTGATTCCCTCTTTGAGACTACATTTCAAATTGTCCCTAACATATATGGCTACTCCCCCTCCTCGTCTAATATATCTATCTGTGTGAAATAGTTTAAATCCATTTATCTGATTTTCATCTAATAGTTCTCTATTTTCTACGTTCATCCACGTTTCGGTAAGTGCAATAATATCTATTTTTTCTGTGCAGACAAGAGCATTTAATTCATTAATTTTATTTCTTAGACTTCTACGGTTAGTGTAATATATCCTAAGTGAATTGTTATTTTGAGGCCCTTTTCTTTCCCTGATCATTTTGCCAATTCTTTTCTCCCACGAACACATACTTTTATTACATCCTTCCTCCAAATCAATTCCCATACCACTATCTACTAACAGTTTAAACCCAAACAAATGCCTCTTACCACTGGTTCCAACGAGTTCGCAACAGCAACAACCCCAGCCCTCGATAGATGCACCCCATCACGAGCATACATTTCATTTCTTCCATAGAAGCGTTCCCAGATGTCTATGAAAGATATTGCATTTGATTTGCAATATCTTTCCAGCTGGCAATTGACACCAAGTGCCCTCGACATCCATTCATTTCCCACTCCCTTTCTTGGAAGAATGCCACATATGATCGGGATTCCTCCCTTGCTCCTAACTAATTCAATGGCTGTCCTAAATCTCTGTATTAGTTCCTCACTCCTAACTCGCCCAACATCATTACCCCCTGCACTAATACAAATAATGGGTTTGTTCCCATTTCCCGTCATAATATCATTCATGTTTTTCAACAATATCACCAATTCCAGCTCCCGGATAGCAAACCCTTAATCTGTTCCCCCTATCTCTGGCACAAAACGTTCTGTCTAAATACCTCACCTGGGAATCTCCCACAACCAAAATTCGCTTCAGTACCGCCCTAACTTTCTGAGCAGCCTGAGGGGCCTGCGCTCCGCCGTTCCTCGCTGATTTCCTCGCTGCAGGCGCACTACAGCACTCGTCCTCCAACACAGCAAATGAATTTGCCGTCCTTAGGGCGTCTGTAGGCGGCCTTGTCAAGGTCTTCTTAAGACCCCTGTCTTTCACTACTCTCCACGATGAGGTCTCGTCAACACTGGTCTCCTCCTTCGTTTCCTCTCGAAGTCTCAGCCGCCGTACCTCCTCCCGCAGGGAATCCATCTCTGCTCTCAGAGCTCCAACCAAACTCACCAAATCATTAACTAATCCTTCCATTATTGCAATAATAATGTTACTCCAGAGCTCCAGCTAACACAACCTCTCACTGTGACAGCACCTGACTGACTGTGTAAACTGTGTTAAAGTTCTATGTGTAAACTTTAGTTTACACATAGAACTGTAACCTGAAAACACTAAACAGAGTTTTTCTTATGCTAACACTAAACAGCTTATTCGTCTTATATACTCACACTTGGGTGAGGTGATATGTTGCAACAGTTTTGGATGATGTGAACAAACTTTTGACCAACACAAGACAGAACACGGAAATATGGGTATTAATTGGATATATAAGAGCATAAGAATGGAAGTAACTGCAAAGGGCCTTTTGGCCCATACTTCCTCTTGATTCTTGTATATTGGTCTCCAAGACTCCGTACCAATATTAGTGACCAATATTAGTGACTCCGTACCAGTTAGTGACCCTCGATACGACTCAATACTCACCGCCATGCAATAGAAGGAATACAGGAACATATATATCAAGCATAGATACAATTAAACACTAAAATTACAGAGTGTGAATGAACTTTCCTAATAAACACAAACATATAACTGCTTACTGGAGCCAGATATAATAAACTGTAAATGAAGAACAGGCCCCCTGAGGAGTCGAGGTGCCATAGACGGACTCAAGGAACACTTGTGTGAACATCAGTGGCCCTCAGATATCCAATTTCCTCCGTCCAAGTGGTTAGGCACCATTCCTTCCCCCCGATCCATCCCAAATCCTCATTCTGACCCCTTCCCAGTGACATAGTCGTAATAGCTTGGCTCTCTCTCCTGATAGTTCCCTTCATAAAGCAACTTGACAAATTCCTTCTGGAAATGGTGTTGTTTGTGGGCATGCGAACCGCTGCAAACAACATTCTATCTAAACAAGTTATCTCCAAACAAGCCTGGCCTCAGGCTGGGCAGGAGGAGTAGAAAACTTCTCGAATCTGGTCACAGGTATCTCTTCTTTAGGTTATCTTTAGCTGATTTCGGGGCTTTAGTGTCCCCGCGGCCCGGTCCTCGACCAGGCCTCCACCCCCAGGAAGCAGCCCATGACAACTAACACCCAGGTACCTATTTTACTGCTAGGTAACAGGGGCATAGGGTAAAAGAAACTCTGCCTATTGTTTCTCGCCGGCGCATGGGATCGAACCCAGGACCACAGGATCACAAGTCCAGCGTGCTGTCCGCTCGGCCGACCGGCTCCCTATTTGCATATCATTCACCATTCTGTCAAACTGTAAATTGCAGCCTCCACCATCCTGTCACTGGAGCCTTCACCATCCTATAGCTATCACACTGGAACCTCCACCATCCTATCACCATCGCACTGCAGACTCAATACTGTGTACCGATGGCAGACACCTAGACCATCTGGGGCAAGGTTCCCCGATAATAATCAAAGCCATCAGGGCCATGGACATCGGTGTTTATGGCCTCCATGGCATACCGATCGACCCATTCGCATGCCAGGGTTCGCTACCCGTACCATGCTGCGTCACGCAAATAAACCGTACTGTCCAGGCGGTTTTGCCGCTTGAAGAAAAGAGAGAAAATATATGAACATATAAACAGATCTCTATTGACTATTTTTCAAAAATTTCTCAAGAGGAGGAACATTTATGCACGGAATAAGGCGGAGAATGAAACAGATATCAAGTGGAAAATTAAATGAAATTTTGTTCATGGCGGTAATGTTTGAGAGAACGAAGTTTTTATGTAATATGTAACTTTGTTTATTGGCGAGTTATTTATTTCTGTTTTTGATAAATATCCTGTGTTTTTGTTCATATAGCACCTTCTCGTTTCTTGATAGCACCCTTCACGTCTCTCAAACAATCACTCGTTCGGTACCTGTTCTGTGGCTGAAGTTCGTCATGGTTCAGTAGGTGATGCGTGAGTGCTTGTCGACGCCATAGAAGCCTCGTCTTTCCTATCTCATTACCACATTATGTTTTGATCTAGATATTTTACGTAAGTCGGCATTGCATTGTTCTCAATAAGTCTTACTGTCCTAAATCCTTATCCTTATGTCCTTTCCGAGTGCTATATAGTCGTAAGTTCTTAGCGCTTTCTTCTGATAATTACCTTACCTTAAGAAAAATCCTCTTGTGGTGATTGTCAGTATCAGACTTTATAACATGATTGTGATCAATTAACTGATTATAACACAATGGACAAACGACGTCAATATTCACAAATGGGTGTTAGACACTCCAACAATGTTGGTATTGGTGTTCTCTGCGATTGTAATGTAACTTGATTAAAAGCAGATTGTTAGGATTGGAGCTGATGATTGTAGGCTATTGTATGGAACTGATGAGACTTTAAGATTCTTCAGACATGTATAGCTGTTTAGATCGTTCACGGAAGCCAGTCTTAATTCCATTTAAATCCACACACAGATATTTGTAACCAATGGGCCTGACAGCTGAATTGATAACGCGCAGGATTCGTAGTCCTGAGGTTCCGGGTTCGATCCCCGGTGAAGGCGGAAACAAATGGGTAAAGTTCCTTTCACCCTGATGCACCTATTCACCTAGCAGTAAATAGGTACCTGGGAGTTAGACAGCTGCTACGGGCTGCTTCCAGGGGATGTGTAAGAAAAAGGAGGCCTGGTCGAGGACCGGACTGTGGGGACGCTCAGCCCTGAAATCATCTGAAGATAACGTCAAGATAACCGTGTACTGACTATAGGACCTGACAGTGAAAGCCCCCCCCCCCAACCACTCTTCTCTTACTTCATCTTTGCTTCTCACTAAAGTTATAATTATTTATTTCACTGTACAGGAATACCTTTTTTTCCACTGGCTATTTTCCCAATTTTTATTTATTTCTTAAATTCGGTTCCTCTGCTTTTTCTAAAAAAAAAAATACTTTTCCATTGCATTTTATGGGATTATTTGTCTTCTATTCGATTAGCATTCATGGCTTCGCTGACCCAGTCTAGGGGTCTCCCCAAAGGCACCAAGTGTAAGTATTTTGGCTCTGTCCGAGGCACTGAGTGCCTGTATTTGGATAAATGTTTGCTCTATACTGTTGAATTCATATAGTTATTTTTACTTTAAATGTTGAATGTTACAGCAAATGGCACTCGTTGGGGCTGTAGACACAGCACGAGGACCTTGTGTTAGTCATTTGTGTGATGAACGACGGAGAATTACCACATCGGAACACCCGCTGACACTCAGTGTGTGTGTGTTTGTATATTCACCTAGTTGTGCTTGCGGAGTTGGGCTCTGCTCTATCGGCCCGCCTCTAAACTGTCAATCTATCAATTGTTACTAACTACTATTATTTTTTATCCACACACACACACACCACACACACACACGCACAAACACACACACACACACACACACACACACACACACACACACACACACACACACACACACACACACACACACACACACACACACACACACACACACACACACACACACACACACACACGTATGAGCTACGAGGAGAGACTACGGGAATTAAACCTCACTTCGCTGGAAGACAGAAGAGTTAGGGGGGACATGATCACCACATTCAAGATTCTGAAGGCGATTGATAGGGTAGATAAAGACAGTCTATTTAACACAAGGGAAACACGCACAAGGGGACACAGGTGGAAACTGAGTGCCCAAATGAGCCACAGAGATATTAGAAAGAACTTTTTTAGTGTCAGAGTGGTTGACAAATGGAATGCATTAGGGGGTGATGTGGTGGAGGCTGACTCCATACACAGTTTCAAGTGTAGATATGACAGAGCCCGATAGGCTCAGGAATCTGTACACCTGTTGATTGACGGTTGAGAGGCGGGACCAAAGAGCCAGAGCTCAACTCCCGCAAACACAACTAGGTGAGTACAACTAGGTGAGTACACACACACACACACACACACACACACACACACACACACACACACACACACACACACACACACACACACACACACACACATACACACACACACACACACACACACACACACACACACTCACACCAGGAAGCAGCCCGTAACAGCTGTCTAACTCACTGGTACCTATTTGTACATATCCTCACAATACAAGTTTATCGATTACCTAGTACAATCAGTACAAATTGATAATAGGCTATTGCACTTAACAGCAATGAAACAGATATATCATAGTACATACGCTAATAATACATCAGGCATATCTATCTATATATATATATATATATATGTAGTAATATATATATATATATATATATATATATATATATATATATATATATATATATATATATATATATATATATATATATATATATATATATATATAGAGATTGTACACTGATTGTACATTGTATAGAACATTGTCATATATATATATATATATATATATATATATATATATATATATATATATATATATATATATATATATATATATTTATATATATATATATAAATATATATATATATATATATATATATATATATATATATATATATATACATATATATATATATATTAAATTATATATTTAATATATATATTAAATATGACCGAAAAAGTAGGATTAATAATTCTAACACGAATTTTCTCTATTTCTTATATTTCTTTTCACTGTTGATGGTAACTGAAAAATCAATTCTCCAAAATTCATTTTTATTTCTAGTCTGACGCGACACTTGAACGCGTTTCGTAATAACTTTTTACATTTTCAAAGACTTTAGTTTACACACACACACAACTATAACTAAACAGAGTTTAAACAGCTTCGATTTAATACCTGCATTTGGGTGAGGTGAGGTGATGTTACAACAGCTTTGGATGAGGTGAAAACAAACTTTCAACACAAGACAGAACACGAAACAATGGGTATAATATTTTGTAAGTTAAAGGGAAGAATGGACGTAACTGAAGAGGGCCTATTGGCCCATATTTCTTGATGCTTCTATATTGGTGCGGAGTCTTGAAGTGGGTAGAATATAGTTGTGCATTAATTGGCAGTTGATTGCTGGTGTCGACTTCTTAATGTGTAGTGCCTCGCAGATATCAAGCCGCCTGCTATCGCTGTATCTATCGATGATTTCCTTGTTTTTTGTTAATACTTTTCTGGTGATGGTCTGGTTGTGGGAAGAGATTATATGTTCCTTAATGGAGCCATGTTGCTTATGCATCAAATCAGCCCCAAAGAATGAGGTGATTTGATAAAATGCTATGCCCAAGATTACCATCCGAGTGCCAGTGAAGAAGTGGTTCAAATAGCTTCGGCTATCACTTCCTTTTGTCCGGTCATGATGGTCAAGCGGATTAAGGCGTCCCTGTACATACCAGTCGCGTTGCTCCTGGCAGTATGGGTTCGAGTCACTTCTGGGGTGTGAGTTTTCAGTTGTATATAGTCCTGGGGACCATTCAGGCTTGTTTGCATTTGTGTTCCTCACGTGTGCCCCAAAGAATGAGGTGATTTGATAAAATGCTATGCCCAAGATTACCATCCGAGTGCCGGCAGGGAAGTGGTTCAAATAGCTTCGGCTATCACTTCCTTTTGTCCGGTCGTGATGGTCAAGCGGATTAAGGCGTCCCTGTACATACCAGTTGCGTTGCTCCTGGCAGTATGGGTTCGAGTCACTTCTGGGGTGTGAGTTTTCAGTTGTATATAGACCTGGGGACCATTCAGGCTTGTTTGTATTTGTGTTCCTCACGTGTGCCCCAAAGAATGAGGTGATTTGATAAAATGCTATGCCCAAGATTACCATCTGAGTGCCGTCGGGGAAGTGGTTCAAATAGCTTCGGCTATCACTTCCTCTTGTCCGGTCGTGATGGTCAAGCGGATTAAGGCGTCCCTGTACATATCAGTTGCGTTGCTCCTGGCAGTATGGGTTCGAGTCACTTCTGGGGTGTGAGTTTTCAGTTGTATATAGTCCTGGGAACCATACAGGCTTGTTTGCATTTGTGTTCCTCATGTGTGCCCCAAAGAATGAGGTGATTTGATAAAATGCTATGCCCAAGATTACCATCCGAGTGCCGGCGGGGAAGTGGTTCAAATAGCTTCGGCTATCACTTCCTTTTGTCCGGTCGTGATGGTCAAGCGGATTAAGGCGTCCTTGTACATACCAGTTGCGTTGCTCCTGGCAGTATGGGTTCGAGTCACTTCTGGGGTGTGAGTTTTCAGTTGTATATAGTCCTGGGGACCATTCAGGCTTATTTGCATTTGTGTTCCTCACGTGTGCCCCAAAGAATGAGGTGATTTGATAAAATGCTATGCCAAAGATTACCATCCGATTGCCGGCGGGGAAGTGGTTCAAATAGCTTCGGCTATCACTTCCTTTTGTCCGGTCGTGAAGGTCGAGCGGATTAAGGCGTCCCTGTACATACCAGTTGCGTTGCTCCTGGCAGTATGGGTTCGAGTCAATTCTGGGGTGTCAGTTTTCAGTTGTATATAGTCCTGGGGACCATTCAGGCTTTATTGCATTTGTGTTCCTCACGTGTGCCCCAAAGAATGAGGTGATTTGATAAAATGCTATACCCAAGATTACCATCCGAGTGCCGGCAGGGAAGTGGTTCAAATAGCTTCGGCTATCACTTCCTTTTGTCCGGTCGTGAAGGTCGAGCGGATTAAGGCGTCCCTGTACATACCAGTTGCGTTGCTCCTGGCAGTATGGGTTCGAGTCAATTCTGGGGTGTGAGTTTTCAGTTGTATATAGTCCTGGGGACCATTCAGGCTTGATTGCATTTGTGTTCCTCACGTTTGCCCCAAAGAATGAGGTGATTTGATAAAATGCTATACCCAAGATTACCATCCGAGTGCCGGCAGGGAAGTGGTTCAAATAGCTTCGGCTATCACTTCTTTTTGTCCGGTCGTGATGGTCAAGCGGATTATGGCGTCCCTGTACATACCAGTTGCGTTGCTCCTGGCAGCATGGGTTCGAGTCACTTCTGGGGTGTGAGTTTTCAGTTGTATATAGTCCTGGGGACCATTCAGGCTTGTTTGCATTTGTGTTCCTCAAGTGTGCTCCAAAGAATCAGGTGATTTGATAAAATGCTATGCCCAAGATTACCATCCGAGTGCCGGCGGGGAAGTGGTTCAAATAGCTTCGGCTATCACTTCCTTTTGTCCGGTCGTGATGGTCAAACGGATTAAGGCATCCCTGTACATACCAGTTGCGTTGCTCCTGGCAGTATGGGTTCGAGTCGCTTCTGGGGTGTGAGTTTTCAGTTGTATATAGTCCTGGTGACCATTCAGGCTTGTTTGCATTTGTGTTCCTCACGTGTGCCCCAAAGAATGAGGTAATTTGATAAAATGCTATGCCCAAGATTACCATCCGAGTGCCGGCGGGGAAGTGGTTCAAATAGCTTCGGCTATCACTTCCTTTTGCCCGGTCGTGATGGTCAAACGGATTAAGGCGTCCCTGTACATACCAGTTGCGTTGCTCCTGGCAGTATGGGTTCGAGTCACTTCTGGGGTGTGAGTTTTCAGTTGTATATAGTCCTGGGGACCATTCAGGCTTGTTTGCATTTGTGTTCGTCACGTGTGCCCCAAAGAATGAGGTGATTTGATAAAATGCTATGCCCAAGATTACCATCCGAGTGCCGGTGGGGAAGTGGTTCAAATAGCTTCGGCTATCACTTCCTTTTGTCCGGTCGTGATGGTCAAGCGGATTAAGGTGTCCCTGTACATACCAGTTGCGTTGCTCCTGGCAGTATGGGTTCGAGTCACTTCTGGGGTGTGAGTTTTCAGTTGTATATAGTCCTGGGGACCATTCAGGCTTGTTTGCATTTGTGTTCCTCACGTGTGCCCCAAAGAAAGAGGTGATTTGATAAAATGCTATGCCCAAGATTACCGTCGGATTGCCGGCGGGGAAGTGGTTCAAATAGCTTCGGCTATCACTTCCTTTTGTCCGGTCGTGATGGTCAAGCGGATTAAGGCGTCCCTGTACATACCAGTTGCGTTGCTCCTGGCAGTATGGGTTCGAGTCACTTCTGGGGTGTGAGTTTTCAGTTGTATATAGTCCTGGGGACCATTCAGGCCTGTTTGCATTTGTGTTCCTCACGTGTGCCCCAAAGAATGAGGTGATTTGATAAAATGCTATGCCCAAGATTACCATCCGAGTGCCGGCGGGGAAGTGGTTCAAATAGCTTCGGCTATCACTTCCTTTTGTCCGGTCGTGATGGTCAAGCGGATTAAGGCGTCCCTGTACATACCAGTTGCGTTGCTCCTGGCAGTATGGGTTTGAGTCACTTCTGGGGTGTGAGTTTTCAGTTGTATATAGTCCTAGGGACCATTCGGGCTTGTTTGCATTTGTGGTCCTCACGTGTGCCCCAAAGAATGAGGTGATTTGATAAAATGCTATGCCCAAGATTACCATCCGAGTGCCGGCAGGGAAGTGGTTCAAATAGCTTCGGCTATCACTTCCTTATGTCCGGTCGTGATGGTGAAGCTGATTAAGGCGTCCCTGTACATACCAGTTGCGTTGCTCCTGGCAGTATGGGTTCGAGTCACTTCTGGGGTGTGAGTTTTCAGTTATATATATATATATATATTTATATATATATACATATGTCGTACCTAGTAGCCAGAACGCACTTCTCAGCCTTCTATGCAATGCCCGATTTGCCTAATAAGCCAAGTTTTCATGAATTATTTGTTTTTCGACTACCTAACGTACGTAACCTAACCTGACCTAACTTTTTCGGCTACCTAACCTAACCTAACCTATAAAGATAGATTAGGTTAGGATAGGTAGGGTTGGTTAGGTTCGGTCATATATCTACATTAATTATAACTCCAATAAAAAAAATTGACCTCATACATAATGAAATAGGTAGCTTTATCATTTCATAAGAAAAAAATTAGAGAACACATATTAATTCATGAAAACTTGGCTAATTAGGCAAATCGGGCCTTGCATAGTAGGCCGAGAAGTGCATTCTGGCTACTAGGTACGACATATATGTATGTGGCAGCAAAACGGAGAGCGATTGCAATACGGAGCTCCTGCGGATCAAGACGTGTGCCTGTCACAGACATAGGGACTGCCAAAAGGAAGTCCCCTGCATGGGGAGCCTGAACAGCTGTGAGGCGTGCACGATCACTGGGGGTTGTTGCTGCCTCCAGCAAAGCTGTGGCTTCTTTGTCTACAATGGGACTGTCCCAATTGAATTGTTTCTTGGCTTTTGGCATGGCTGGTCTGAGTGCTTGGTCTGCCATGGCACCCCATTTCGTGTCGCATTCCGTGTAGTGGGGGTCCTGTATCCCCGCTACATCACTCAGGGTGTCAGGTAGAATTTCCTTAACCAGATCATCTGATGCTGAGGAGGAAGACAGGAAGGCTGAGACAGCAATTTGGGTAGCAGTGCGGACACCCAAGCGACCGAGCTTAACAGGAAGAGTGGCTTTTTTCCACTGGCATTCGTTGAGGGAGAGGTTAACAACTTTTTCCAGTATGGTCTTCAATAAGAGGTCAAACTCTTCAAGCTTTCGGCTGTCGTAAGATGGGGCGCACCTCAGAAAGTAGGTTAGCCTCGGAAAGAATAGGCATTTGGTGAGGAGATAAAAAGCATCGTGGGCTTCGATGTCACCTATTCTGTCTTCCATCCTCCTAAGGTCTGCGATTTTCTTGTCAAGGATCTCCTCAATGGCGTTAGACCCAAGGGGAGCTCCAAGGAAAGTGCTGTACTCGGCCCTAATGACATGGGCTCCAGGTAAGGCAGACCTTATTCTAGCTACGATGTCTGGGTTGGAAGAGAATACTTCACACTTGGAAGGGTTCAGGACAAAACCCAGGCTTATTTCTTGCTCCCTTATTTTCCTGATATCTGCCAAGAGATGGTCTGCGGTGCCAGCTATAGTGCCATCATCCAAAAACCAGATGTTGAACTCGCTGGACAAGCTTTCGGTGATTTCTTTTAAGACTAAACAGAAAAGAAGGAGAACAAGAGGATCACCTTACTGAACACCTTCACATGATCTGATTTCATGTTCACCAAAGAGCAGTTTTGACTCACCACTGTAGCACGATAGTATGGACGGGTAGAGGGGCCGGAAATGGCGATGTACGGCACAAAGTGCTGCATCTCTTCTGACCATGTTGAAGGCATTCTTAAAGTCCAGTTTGAGCAGGGCCATTTCATCAGAAATGTTGGTGATGTATGCTCGTGCTGCATGGGCAGCCGCTTCACAGCCTTGGGGGATTCCAAATCCTAGCTGGATTGGGTTCAGCAATTCAGCCGCTTGCTGGCTGACTACCCTCGTAGCAGCCTTGGCAACCAGGCGTCGGAGAGTGTTGCCAACAGCGATTGGCCTGATTCCTTCGTCCTTCTTTTTGAGAGCACAGAGGGAGGCTCCAAAAAAGAGAGGTCTGATGACCTCAGGTATCTCATCAGCCAGGCACATGTTGACGAACTTTGTGAGTTCCATAAGAAGATCTTGTGCTGCATCACCAACCGCAGGATTTAACATTTGCTTGATGAGTTGAGGTTTTAACCCTGTAAAGCCGCCTGCTGACCCAGGTGGAAAAGAAAGGGCTGCTTTGTAGACCTCAGATTCACCAACGATTAATGGGTCTGAAATGGTGTCGGCTGATGGCGGAACGATGTTGTCGCCTTGAGGGGCTCTGGGTGGGTGGTTGCTTTGCAGGGCCCGTGCTGTGGCTGAGTTTCGAGGAGCAATTTTCTTGTCACTGGTGAGGACTCTAATAGCACTTGCGGTATTTCCCTCTTCAATTTTCTTGGTGATTTGTGCTCTGATTTTATACGTTTCCGGTATATTGCTGTTACCATTTCTGCGGTGGATATGTTTTGCTCGGGGAGGCAGGCGAACTAGGTTGTCCCCACTTGGGTATTCATTTATCGCCCTCAGGACCGAGGAAGCAAGTGATTTGTCCCTCCTTGGAGGGACGGTGATGCATACATTGCCGAACAGAAGGACATTATGCCACGCTTGAATGTTTTCCCGGGCATCATTGACCCTTTTCAGAAGATTACAGAGTTTGACTGCTGCATTTAGGTGGGCTGCTTTTGGGATGTGTGGTAATGTTCTAGCAGACGTCGCTATGATCGCTTGGGTGAAGTTTTTAGATGAGATTAGGTTAATGGGAGTCTCTTCCCTAACTGTCAATGGCTGCTGGCCATTGCTTCCCTATGGAAGCTGGAGGGAACCACTGCATCTTACCTCGTTGACGGTGTGAAAGCGGATGACACTACCGTTGGAGTTTATGGCGGTGCTTTTGTTGCATACTCGGCAAAATCCTCTTTTAGGAGCAGTTGTTGGCACCTCAAGGCTTGTGGAGTCCTGCCCGACCGCTGGGACCCCTTCCATTTCAACTCGGTTGGGAGAGTTAAACTGTGCATTGTTCTATAGAGGGGGGCAAACACACTGGGTCATGGCCAAGCAACTGCCAGGTACTGGGTGTGGAGCCAGCAACTGGGTGTGGAGCCAGCAACTGGGTGTGGAGCCAGCAACTGGGTGTGGAGGCATCAACTGGGTGTGGAGGCATCAACTGGGTGTGGAGCCAGCAACTGGGTGTGGAGCCAGCAACTGGGTGTGGAGCCAGCAACTGGGTGTGGAGCCAGCAACTGGGTGTGGAGCCAGCAACTGGGTGTGGAGCCAGCAACTGGGTGTGGAGCCAGCAACTGGGTGTGGAGCCAGCAACTGGGTGTGGAGCCAGCAACTGGGTGTGGAGCCAGCAACTGGGTGTGGAGCCAGCAACTGGGTGTGGAGCCAGCAACTGGGTGTGGAGCCAGCAACTGGGTGTGGAGGCATCAACTGGGTGTGGAGTCAGCAACTGGGTGTGGAGCCAGCAACTGGGTGTGGAGCCAGCAACTGGGTGTGGAGCCAGCAACTGGGTGTGGAGCCAGCAACTGGGTGTGGAGCCAGCAACTGGGTGTGGAGCCAGCAACTGGGTGTGGAGGCCGCGGCTGGGTGTGGAGGCATCAACTAGGTGTGGGGACCGCGGCTGGGTGTGGAGGCATCAATTGGGTGTGGAGGCCGCGGCTGGGTGTGGGGGCATCAACTGGGTGTGGAAGCATCAACTGGGTGTGGAGGCATCAACTTGGTGTGGAGGCATATACATATATATATATATATATATATATATATATATATATATATATATATATATATATATATATATATATATAACCTAGTTAGTCCTAGTAAGTAACCTATAATAGTCCTAGTAACCAGAACGCACTTCTCAGCCTACTATGCAAGGCCCAATTTGCCTAATAAGCCAAGTTTTCATGAATAAATTGTTTTTCGACTACCTAACCTAACCTAATCTAACTTTTTCTTCTACCTAACCTAACCTAACCTATAAAGATAGGTTAGGTTAGGTTAGGTAGGGTTGGTTAGGTTCGGTCATATATCTACGTTAATTTTAACTCCAATAACAAAAAATTGACCTCATACATAATGAAATGGGTAGCTTTATCATTTCATAAGAAAAAAAATAGAGAAAATATATTAATTCAGGACAACTTGGCTTATTAGGCAAATCGGGCCTTGCATAGTAGGCCAAAAAGTGCGTTCTGGCTACTAGGTACGACATATATATATATATACATGTATATATAATTATTTAGCCCAGCAAACTGTCAACAACAAAATTGCAAATAAAAATGGTGTTGGGAAACAAAATACTGTTTGTTTGCTCTGTCCATTCATCGTGGAATTGCAAAGTTTTAATCATATTTTTACGTTGCGTCAGCTCAACGCAAGTTTGCATACTGCATGCCAAACGCAAAATGTTACCACATTCTACTACGCCGAGCGTTTCATGACATTGCAGATAAGTTTAGTTAATCGTTCACACATTACGGAAATAATGTATTTTATCGAGCAGGATTGGCAGGAAGGTTCGTAATGTTAAAATTTGTTGATTCTCGAAATACTGATAAATGTTCTAAACTGAAGCAACTTGGCATTACTGAATTCACACATTCAGTAATATTCACATATATATGTATATATATAGTTTTTTTTTAATTCAACCTACTCGACCTGTCTTTATTTGTTTTTTTATCTTTGGCATAAATAAATATATATATTTATATATATATATATATATAATATATATATATATATATATATATATATATATATATATATATATATATATATATATATATATATATATATATATATATATATATATATATATATATTGTGACGGTAAAGCGTTGGTCTTCGGCTGTTTCAAAAGCTGGGGGCAGGGCCTCGTCACATAACAAAAAAAAGAGAAGATTGTCCTTTTGTGTGTGGTAAGGTAATGGGAAGACACACAAAACACAAAGTATAAACAATGAAATTTTAATTACTCTAGAAAACAAGATATGAATAAAGACAATCTCGTAAAATTCAAAACAAGTCAACAAACAAAACAACATGAATAATTACTGGCAATGAAAAGTTACTCTAAGACAAGTAAGTGCAAAATCAAATAAATCAAATAAGTGAGGTGCTGGGAATATTGGTTTCAAGCTGCCACCTCCCTTAGTACATGACAGCCAGGGCTTAGTCTACTAGCGAGAGATGTCAACTCTAAGGAGCACAGAGATATTCTGAGGAGTCGGCGTGCTGCTGACCCAGACGTCGACTCTTGTGGTGGCGTGAGTGCAGGTGCGACGAGACACCAGCTAATCAGCAACAGGCAGGCGGAGAATGGGTAGTTTGCTGGTTTACGGCGGGTGGAAGCCGGTGTGTCTGGTGGTGCACTGGTACGCTTTGCTTCCTGGGCAAAACGTTTGGCGATACTGGTGGACGTATCTTCAATATAGTAAAGACATAAATATGTAGGGAAGAGCAGGCTCAATCTCTCTTGAAAGAGATTTTCGTGTGAATATATATATATAGAATAACCACATGTGAAAAATAGAAAATGCTTAACGCGTTTTTCGGCTAATTCGCCTACATCAGACCAAATTAGAATAATTGTAATTTGCTCTGATGAAGGCGAATTAGCCGAAAAACGCGTTAAGCATTTTCTATTTTTCACATGTAGGTTATTCTGCATACTTGGATCAGTGTTGCATATGTATATATATATATATATATATATATATATATATATATATATATATATATATATATATATATATATATATATATATATATATATATATATTTTTTTTTTTTTTTTTTTTTTTTTTTTTTTTTTTTTTTTTTTTTTTTTTTTTTTTTTTTTTTAGAAATAAAAATTGAGTACCACCTCTAGCTGGAAGAAGGGGGACCCATAGCCTCGGAGGAAACCACGCATAACGCATTAGAGGGAATGTTTAGATCCCCTCCAATACAGTTTCTGTGTGCTTTTCTCCTACCACCCCCTTCCTTTTTTATTTTTTGTGCTTTATTCTGCATTTGATGGTTACAAGATATACATGGGTTGATACAAATATAATAATGCAAAAAGGTGCTTAAAGGTTATGGATCTCTTGAAAAACACAACAATGGGAAACATTGATGAATGTCACAGACGGGTTCGATCATTGTTGCAAGTCAAACACTTCTTCGAATTCCTCTGAAGTTGGACTAGTTCCCAAGACGCAACAGGCATTTACCCTCTGAATCGCAACACTGAGGCGCTGGAACAAGAAACTCTTTGCTCTCTGGTCTTTTGTAGCGCTGATCAATTTGTCCCCCAATTCCTTTAGGAACTTCAATGCGCATTTTCCCCACGAACCGAGGGTCTCCGAGCCGATCGGAACAAAGCTGTAGCAGTGTGCTAGACCTCTGTATTTAATAATTTTCTGCGATTCCCTGAAAGAAGCAGCACCACCGCTTTCACGTGTGCTGTAGTGGAGGTAGGTACTGGCCAGTGTGGCAGCGCACGTGTAGTCCCATACCACTTGCTTACCATCCTTCCAAGGTAGCAAGGTGACCCCATCAGGGCGCTTCTGAGGGTCGTTAGGTCTGGATAAGTGTGGTTCTCTTTGTGCCGGGCAGCGGGCTGTGGCGAGGCTCCTCTTGATGATGTCGTTGACTTCTTCATGTCTTGCGATTTTACCCTGTGATTTACGACATACCAGACCATGACGACCATATTGGTCTGCCATCGCAGTTCCGCAGATGCACCTATGTTCGGTGAGGATCGGGGCGGCAAGGCGAAGGGCAACTCCAATGCGGAGAGCGTCATGACTGAGGCGAGTTCCCAGGGCTGCATTGGGCACAGTAAATAAAAAATCCCCGGCGTGGGGTGCTGTTACCGCTAGGAGGCGGGCTTTGTTTTCAGCATCTGCGTTGTCAATCATTGCTGTGACAGTCTTTTCCATTATGGGGCTATCCCAGTGGGCCTGCTTGTAAGGACCTGCCTTACCCTACCTAGTCAATAACGGCTTCTCCAATGGTTTCATCGAAGACATCATAAGAAGGAAAGTGAAAAATCATGCAACCTCTGAAGAGACAACTAACACAACACCTATACCCCCTATTAGACTATTTTACAGGAACTTCTTTTCCACAGCTCATAAAATGGAGGAAAGGGTCCTGAAAGATATTGTTAATAGAAACGTTATCCCTACAGACAAAAATCAGAGGATACAACTGACGATTTACTATAAAACCAGAAAAACGGCCAGCCTACTCATGAGAAACTCTCCAGACACAAAACAGAACGCTTTAAAAGAGACTAACGTCGTCTATGCCTTCAAATGCCCTCTTGGGGACTGTAAGCTCCAAAAAACCCAGTATATAGGCAAGACAACAACATCTCTTTCTAGGCGTTTAACGATGCATAAGCAACAGGGCTCCATTAAGGAACATATAATCTCTTCCCACAACCAAACCATCGCCAGAGAAATCCTAGTAAACAACACAGAAATCATCGATAGATACAGCGATAGCAGGCGGCTTGACGTTTGCGAGGCACTACACATCAAGAAGTCAACACCAGCAATCAACAGCCAATTATTGCACAACTATATTCTACCCACCTCAAGACTCCGCTCCAATATAGAAGCATCAAGAAACATGGACCAATAGGCTTTCTACAAACACTTCTATTCAATATCCATTGTTTCGTGTTCTGTCTTGTGTTGATGAAATTAATACCCTATTAATGCCACATCTTGTTCTGTCTTGTGTTAATGCCACATCACCCCTTCCACCTCACTCAAAGGTAGATATATAATCGGAGATGCGTAAGTTCTATTCAGTTGTGTATTTGTGAACTAAAGTCTTTGAAAATGTAATAAGTTTTACGAAACACGCTCGTGTCGCGTCAGACTAGAAATAAAAATGAATTTTGGAGAATTGATTTTTGATTTACCTCCAACAGTGAAAAGAAATGTACGAAAGATTGAGAAAATTCGTGTTAGAATTATTAATCTTACTTTTTCGGTCATATTTAATAATATATGTCTACAAGAAAGACTGCTACCAAAATATACTAATATATATATATATATATATATATATATATATATATATATATATATATATATATATATATATATATATATATATATATATATATATATATATATATATATATATATATATATATATAATTTTTTTCTTTTTTCTTTTAGTATGTGTGTATAAATATCCAACTTTATTTTAAAACTTCATTAACAAAAAGGGGTTACAACATTGGTTACAAGTAGGGTACAGGGCTACTTGTCACAAATTCTAGAGCTCCTCCAGCTCCTCAGATGGCAGGCAGGAACCATGGATGCAGTGATCATTTCCTCTCTGGATCGCCACACTTAGGCGCTGAAAGAGAAAACTTGCGGCTCTAGGGTCTCTAGTTGTTTCAATTAGCTTCGACCCCAACTCCTTCAAAAAACTAGCAGCACTTTTACCCCAGGCACCAAGTGTCTCTGAGGCAATGGGGACAAAATTGTAGTGGTGATCAAGATCTCTGTATTTACGTGACTTGGCTGCTTTCCAGTGATTGGCAGCATCTGTTGCCTGTGCAGCACTGAAGTCAACATAGGTGTTGGTTAAAGTTGAAACGCAAGTGTAGTCCCACATCAACTTTCTACCATTCTTCCATGGGCTCACCATGGTCCCATCTGGGCGACCGACAGACTCATCAGAGTTGCGGTGTATTAGGGAACCGGGCTCTCTCTCTCTGCTGGACAACCGGCCGTGGTAAGACTTCTCTTAATAATGTCGTTACCTCACCCTGTCTTGCATGCCATCCTCCTGTCCTTTGGCAGAAAAGGCCATGCCGTCCGTATATGACGGCCACTGCCTCGACGGAAATACACCTGTATTCGGTGTGGATTAGGGCAGCGAGGCGGAGAGCCACAGCAATTCGGAGGGCCTGCGGTGTGAGACGAGTGCCAGATGCTGACATTGGGGTTGCTAATAGGAAGTCCCCTGCATGGGGAGCAATTAATTACGAGTAAGTAAATTATTTTACGTTCGAGACTCCTACTGGAGGTGCGCATGCGTATCCCAAGAGAGGGAAGGAAAGAGAAGAAGCCTTTGACAGCGTGTTCGAGAGCGGCAGCCACTCTGCTGATAAGAAGTGTAAAGTGTGTTTAGGAGCGCGTAATACCGGCCCGTATTTCGACATTCTGCAGCAGCAGGTGTCAGGGATTGTGAGTAAGTCCAGCAACTACTAGACAACATTTCGCCGAGTGCAGTGTTGCAAATTTCCTGCTGAAGTTGTTATATTTGTGCACATTTGAAATATTCAACGGGTCGGTTGCTCGTTGTTACAAGCAAGACAACAAAATAACTCAAGTTAGTCTCCATTTCGCTCATGTCCCCACAATCTATCGAAATTAAAGGTATATTTAACTTAACCTAGGCATTCTTTACATTTTAATCGTGATTTCAGCGTGAGCTGTAACTTCATGTGGGGAATTCGTCCTCCCATCCAAGCGGCCTCCATTATCACGTGTTCTAACAAGTAGCCTAGGCAAAGAGTTCACGTCTACGAGTATTTGATTTATGAGATGCACGTTGTGAAACCTTCTTTACAACTAAGCAGCTCTTTAAATTCTTTTAGACAAATTTAATGCAGTATTAATCATTTATTTTATCTGATTCACAATTTATGCTTATGTCACTGATTTATTATTCATGTATTTAATATTTCATTGATTAATTAGATTTGAATCTACATTTAATTATATTGTGTAATCATTTAACTCATATTCAACAATTACTCAGATGAAGAAAGAGCATCAGAATGGTGCTAGAGGTGTATTAATCTCTTAGCATGTAACCCCCCCCCCATTTTGTGAGAGCGAGTTTGACAATTAATTAATTACAATATTCAGTCATATTGAGATTTCACATTGCATTATGGTTAAATTAGGATCTTCAGGCACTAGTTCGTGGAGTTCATTTTCAATACATTTGCTCTCCTTAGTTTTCCATTTTTTTTTACAAAAAGTGGTGGTTCTTCATTGCTATTGAAGTCTTTATTATTTAGTCAATTTAGTTGAGTCAGAATTTCCCACACAAAATTTGGTCCACCGAACCGGATGTACCATAATTAAGATTCAATCCATACTAGATGAACCGTAACTAATCATTTATTAACACTAATTATTATGTGTTACCATATGAGGCTATATTAATATTTCATTTACAACTGTCAGCAGACTGTCCATATTACAGCCTAAACAACATTAAATCTATAATTAATGATTCACCCAAGTCAGTAAATTCATTAATATTACAGGGTCCAGTATACTAACCCAAATTACTGATCACATAAATGAATTATTTATTACTAACCCTGGTGACATTATATTCCTAAATTAGGAGGTACAGTCAGGTACACACATAATTAACAATAGCGTGATATATCAATGAACAAATCCACAAGGGTCGTGACGAGGATTCAAACCTATGTCCGATATCATCCCAGACGCTTCCTTAATCGACTTTATGTCGTAGCTCAGTCAATATATATATATATATATATATATATATATATATATATATATATATATATATATATATATATATATATATATATATATATATATATATATATATATATATATATATATATATATATATATATATATATATATATATGTATATATTAGTATATTTTGGTAGCAGTCTTTCCTGTAGACATATATTATTAAATTTGACCGAAAAAGTAAGATTAATGATTCTAACACGAATTTTCTCGATCTTTCTTACGTTTCTTTTCACTGTTGACGGTAATTCAAAGATCAATTCTCCAAAACTCATTTTTATTTCTAGTCTGACGCGAGACTTGAGCGCGTTTCGTAAAACTTATTACATTTTCAAAGACTCTAGTTTACAAACACACAACTGAAACTGAATAGAGCTTACACATCTTCGATTTTATATCTACATTTGGGTGAGGTGGATATATATATATATATATATATATATATATATATATATATATATATATATATATCGTATATATATATATATATATATATATATATATATATATATATATATATATATATATATATATATATATATATATATATATATATATATATGTCGTACTTAGTAGCCAGAACGCACTTCTCAGCCTACTATGCAAGGCCCGATTTGCCTAATAAGCCAAGTTTTCCGGAATTAATATATTTTCTCTAATTTTTTTTTCATGAAATGATAAAGCTACCCATTTCATTATGAAAACTTGGCTTATTAGGCAAATCGGGCCTTGAATACTAGGCTGAGAAGTGCGTTCTAGCTATTAGGTACGACATATATATATATATATATATATATATATATATATATATTAGTATATTTTGGTAGCAGTCTTTCCTGTAGACATATTTTATTAAATATGACCGAAAAAGTAAGATTAATAATTCTAACACGAATTTTCTCAATCTTTCGTACATTATGCTTCACTGTTGGAGGTAAATCAAAAATCACTTCTCCAAAATAAAAATGAATTTTGGAGAAGTGATTTTTGATTTACCTCCAACAGTGAAGCATAATGTACGAAAGATTGAGAAAATTCGTGTTAGAATTATTAATCTTACTTTTTCGGTCATATTTAATAAAATATATATATATATATATATGTCGTACCTAGTAGCCAGAACTCACTTTTCAGCCTACTATTCAAGGCCCGATTTGCCTAATAAGCCAAGTTTTCCTGAATTAATATATTTACTATAATTTTTTTCTTATGAAATGATAAAGCAACCCTTTTCTCTATGTATGAGGTCAATTTTTTTTATTGGAGTTAAAATTAACGTAGATATATGACCGAACCTAACCAACCCTACCTAACCTAACCTAACCTATATTTATAGGTAAGGTTAGGTTAGGTAGCCAAAAAAAGCTAGGTTAGGTTAGGTTAAGTAGGTTAGGTAGACGAAAAAACATTAATTCATGAAAACTTGGCTTATTAGGCAAATCGGGCCTTGAATAGTAGGCAGAGAAGTGCGTTCTGGCTATTAGGTACGACATATATATATATATATATATATATATATATATATATATATATATATATATATATATATATATATATATATATATATATATATATGTCGTACCTAGTAGCCAGAACTCACTTCTCAGCCTACTATTCAAGGCACGATTTGCCTAATAAGCCAAGTTTTCCTGAATTAATATATTTACTATAATTTTTTTCTTATGAAATGATAAAGCAACCCTTTTCTCTATGTATGAGGTCAATTTTTTTTTATTGGAGTTAAAATTAACGTAGATATATGACCGAACCTAACCAACCCTACCTAACCTAACCTAACCTATATTTATAGGTAAGGTTAGGTTAGGTAGCCAAAAAAAGCTAGGTTAGGTTAGGTTAGGTAGGTTAGGTAGACGAAAAAACATTAATTCATGAAAACTTGGCTTATTAGGCAAATCGGGCCTTGAATAGTAGGCTGAGAAGTGCGTTCTGGCTATTAGGTACGATATATATATATATATATATATATATATATATATATATGTCGTACCTAGTAGCCAGAACTCACTTCTCAGCCTATTATGCAAGGCCCGATTTGCCTAATAAGCCAAGTTTTCATGAATTAATTGTTTTTCGACTACCTAACCTACCTAACCTAACCTAACCTAACTTTTTGGGCTACCTAACCAAACCTAACCTATAAAGATAGGTTAGGTTAGGTTAGGTAGGGTTGGTTAGGTTCGGTCATATATCTACGTTAATTTTAACTTCAATAAAAAAAAATTGACCTCATACATAATGAAATGGGTAGCTTTATCATTTCATAAGAAAAAAATTAGAAAAAATATATTAATTCAGGAAAACTTGGCTTATTAGGCAAATCGGGCCTTGCATAGTAGGCCAAAAAGTGAGTTCTGGCTACTAGGTACGACATATATATATATATATATATATATATATATATATATATATATATATATGTCGTACATAGTAGCCAGAACGCACTTCTCAGCCTACTATGCAAGGCCCAATTTGCATAATAAGCCAAGTTTTCATGAATTAATTGTTTTTCGACTACCTAACCTACCTAACCTAACCTAACCTAACTTTTTC
Organism: Procambarus clarkii; assembly: GCF_040958095.1. Lineage (NCBI taxonomy): Eukaryota > Metazoa > Arthropoda > Malacostraca > Decapoda > Cambaridae > Procambarus > Procambarus clarkii. The sequence goes on from NC_091163.1 coordinate 24,419,974, forward strand.
GGCTACCTAACCTAACCTAACCTATTAAGATAGGTTAGGTTAGGTTAGGTAGGGTTGGTTAGGTTCGGTCATATATCTACGTTAATTTTAACTCCAATAAAAAACAATTGACCTCATACATAATGAAATGGGTAGCTTTATCATTTCATAAGAAGAAAATTAGAGAAAATATATTAATTCAGGAAAACTTGGCTTATTAGGCAAATCGGGCCTTGCATAGTAAGCTGAGAAGTGCATTCTGGCTACTAGGTACGACATATATATATATATATATATATATATATATATATATATATATATATATATATATATATATATATATATATATATATATATATATATATATATACATCGTACCTAGTAGCCAGAACGCACTTCTTGGTCAACTATGCAAGGCCCGATTTTCCTAATAGGCCGAGTGGTTTTTTTTATTTTCAATAAATTGTTTCCAATTAGTTATTTTCATTATTATTATTATATTATATTAGGAACATATATTATTGACGCAGTTGTGTTAGTTTAGGTTAGGTTTAGATAGGTTTGGTTAGGTTAGGTAGGGTTGGTTAGGTTCGGTCATATATATAAGTTAGTTTTAACTCAAAAATAAACAAATTAACTTATTCATATTGAACTGCACTTAAACGAGAACCAGGGGAACAATTAAGGGTGTTTGGCCATAGAATAAGACTCTTGGGTGATGTGATTGAGCGGACGGAAACGCAGTTCACGGGGGTTGTAAGAGATTTTATGCAACGGAGTGTTTTTTTCGGTGCATTACCGCGGGAAAGTGCGTTACACTGCAGGGAAGCTAAGTCTTTTAAGAAAGCGGTGAAACATGCAGTGTTTTGGGCGGAGAATAGCCCGACACATAAACTGACAGAGGATGACATTTTCAAGGAAGTGTCCCCTAAGGAACAGGCAAATCTTGCAGACACGCAAGATAGACAGGCTCAGCTCTGGGCCCCAGTAGCTCAGCCAGAGGAGGATGGACCCGCGGCGGGGGTCACACATTCCAAGGGCAAGGGGCGAGGTGCTCCTCGACGTAACAATAATAAGGGCGGGGAGCCAAGGGTGTTCCAGGGACACAATACGAGTGGGGTGTCGTGGGGACCCCATCAGGGTACTCGTGGGCAGCGAGGAGGCTATAATCAAGGGGCACGTGGAGGCAGGTTCACTCCTGCTCCACCAAGGTACTCGCCTGCTCAGGGAGCAACAGGAATGTACCACCAGAACCAGGGTACCGGTAGAGGGTATCCCCGGGGAACGGGGTACACTGCAGGTAAACACGAGCCAGACCGATCTAAGCAGACCAAAGTGTGTAAGCTGTGTGGTGACGGTAGTCACTTGGCCTGGCAGTGTAAGCTTTTTGTGCCGCCTAATTACCCAGTGTGTACAGTAGGGGGCGGCGGACAGTGGTTGTGTACCGTCGGGTCTGGTCATCCCATAAAGGTGCATTTACGGTTAAAGGGCACTATCTATACAGCCTTGGTGGACACCGGTGCTTCCGTGTCCATCATGAGTCGTAGCGTGTTAGGATCAGACGTCAGGCTGATACCTAACAACAGGAGATTAACTGCGGTGGGGGATAATGCGTTGCGGGTGTTGGGAGAGACAACTGTGGATTTCCAGCTAGAAGATAGATGGTTTAAACATAGTTTTGTAGTAATACAGGATATAGGGCTGAAACATACCAACATTATCTTGGGAATTGATTTCCTCGAAAAATAGTCATGTACCATAGCGTTCAGCGCAAGGGGGAATAAATTGGTATGTGGGGGTCAAGCGGTAGACGTTAACAAGGTGAGGAGTAGAGAAGGAGTAGCAGTAGTGAGGGGTAACTGTGGTAACTCGGCTGGGGACCAGAATATACAGTGGGCAGTCACGGTACCCAAGGATGTCACCATTCCGGGAGAAGCGTCCTTAGTGATTAAAATGGCATGTAAAGCTAAGGAGTAGACGTTGTTCAAATTGAGCCATTGGATAATCCAGCAGGGTTGGTGATAATGGAGACTATTGAAGACATAAATGAAGGGGTAATTCGGTTGAGGGTTTTTAATCCCTCTCGCTGGCCAGTCACCTTGAGTAAGCATGCACAGGTAGCGTGGGGGCACCCTGCGGAGGAGATTATTGCAGCCATGTCAGTAAGTCAGTGAGGGCGATGAGGATAAAATGGATAAATTAATGGGAATAGTGGATAGGATGTCCATGGAAAGGGAGGTTAAGGAAGCCTTAAGGGGTTTAGTCAGGGAGTTTCCGGATGTTTTTGCGTTGAGAGGGGGAACCCCCAGGGTGCATTACTCAAGGAGCACATAGGATTGACGGGGGGCGCGCACATCCAGTATATACGAGAGCATATAGCATACCAGTGGCACACCAGAGGGAGGTGAAGGAGGAGATAAGCCAGCTCAGGGAGCATGATATCATTGAACCATCCAGTTCACCGTGGCACAGCCCTCTCGTAGTAGTCAGGAAAAAGAATGGGGGAGTGAGGTTATGTGTAGATTTCCGCAGAATAAACAAGCTGACGAAAGACGAAGCATACCCATTACCTAACATACAGGACACATTGACACACTTGAAGGGTACACAATATTTTACCACATTACACCTGCTCAGTGGGTATCACCAGATACCGCTGGAGGAAGAGTCGAAGGAAATCACAGCGTTTAGTGCGTGCAACAACGACCTCTGGCAATATAAACCACTTCCAACGAGCTCTGGCAATATAAACCACTTCCAACGAGCTCTGGCAATATAAACCACTTCCTTTCGGGTTGAAGTCAGCACCTGCTGTGTTCAGTAGGCTAATGATGAGTGTGTTATCGGGGTTGATAGGTCCCACAGCGTTGCTGTACCTCGATGACGTAATCGTGCTGGGAAAGTCATTAGAGGAGCACATGCATAATTTGAGGAAACTCTTGCTAAGGCTGAGGTCACACAACCTCAAAGTGAATTTCGAAAAATGCATTTTTTTTGGAGAATCGGTAACATTTTTGGGTCATACAGTGGGCCGGATGGGTATCAGTCCATTGCCAGATAAAACCAGGGATATTCAAGAGTTCCCAGTTCCACAGAACAAGAAAGAGTGCAAATCTTTCCTGGGGTTGGTTAGCTATTATCGGCGATTTATTAAAGATTTTTCAAAAATTGCAAGACCATTACATCAGATCAGTGGACTTGCAGAGTTCGTGTGGGGGAAGGAACAACAGCAGGCATTCCAGGTACTGAGGGCTGCTGTCAGCTCTCGCAGTATCTTGGCGCACCCAGATTTTAGCAAACCGTTTCTGGTGTATGCGGATGCTTCTGGCGCAGCGATAGGTGGTGTGGTAGCTCAGGTGGATGAGCGAGGACGGGAGCGTCCCATTGCATTTTGTTCACGAGTACTATGTCCTGCAGAGAGGAATTATAGTACGATTGAGAGGGAAGCGCTAGCGATCACATTCATATTACAACGGAACCGGTACATCTTGCATGGACATGAAATTTGGCTCAGAAGCGATCACAAACCCCTTAAGTATGTGTTCGAGTCCAAGGAGCCTTGTCAGCGGCTGGCACGGTGGGTTACCTCGCTCTCAGAGTTTAACATTACAAACTTTGAACATGTACCAGGGAAAAGCAATGTGGTCGCTGACGCGTTGTCAAGGTGTTACAATGTAGCAGTGGTGAGTGAAAGGGGGGAGGAAGATGTGTCGTGGAATGTGAGGGAGTTGATACGGAGTCAGGAAGGTCGCCCCTTTTGGGGGGAGGTAAGGAAGTTTTTGAGGGGGTCAGCGTGCGGAGTTGAGGAAGTCACTTCCAGCACCAGTGGATGAGTTTGTGGTTGAAAATGAGGTGTTGTATCCTCTTGGTAGGGTGGCGGGTATACGGTCTGAACCAGTATACCAGGCAGTCTTGACACCGGAGTTCCAGAGGACTGCAATGTATCTGTGTCATAACATCCCAGCAGCAGGCCATGGAGGGGAGTCCAAGACGTTGCAAAGGGCACGTCAAAGGTTCTATACGTTAAATTACTAATAAAATACGTTAAAACTAATAAAGGGTAACCGACGGGTTCTCACAATCAAATATTTATATTTGATGTGGCGCTATGAATTGGAATTCGAATTCCCAAGAACAGCCGTCATATCAAGATCACATCAACATTTAATAATATGCAGAAATATGGTGGAATAATATGGTTGAAGGGTTGACATCAAAGACCGTTTTCTATAACATAACAATTTATTAATAACAAGAGACTAACTACTACATTACCGAGTTTACGTTACTTTACTGTCCATCCAGTGGCACGATAACAAACAGCTAAATAGCAACCCTTGCTGTGAGGCTGCATACTGAACTAACCTGAACACAGGTGTGCCTACTGATGACGCAATATTGCAAATCAAAGAAAAATATCACAGACTAAGTTACACCACAGCGAATGGTTACGTTATTGTCCATCAAGTGGCATTTGCAACACAGCTATTCAACAGCCCCTCGAGAAGTGACAGCAGGCTCCATCTTACTGACACTTCGGGCTGACAACATGAACTAACTGAACAAATGAAGGATATCCACTGAAGACACAAGCATGCAATCAATAGTGTCTCGGTTTCCCTGACAGCTACTATAATCACAAGCTTAGGGGTCCTCCCGCCCCCCAGGAGAGACCCACGTAACTAGGCGGGTAGTCCAACAGTGACGCCCCCCTCTATCACAACCCAGTGTGAACACTCTTTGCAACTCCCTACAAGAAGTTGCCCTGTAAATTGTAACAAAGACAGGCAAGGCGGGATTCTGGGACACAGCTCCACAAATCCCTAGATTACTCTACTCTCGTCACCAGACGACAACCAAAAGAAATTGCCTTAAGTGCTTAATTATGTTAATTGAGTGATCGCAGCAGTCAGCAACAAAGTACTATGGTAATCACAACCAATTGTCTCACACTAGACAACAACATGATGATACTCTACGTTAATCATTAACACTTGTGTCTCTCAATACAAGTCATCTCTGTTAACAATAACTCAAACTCTTATATTACATCACACTTGACTCCTAGCAAGTATTCAGTGAGTAATCCTCAATTAAGGTCAAACGGACCACTAATTACATCCCCATTGAGTTACGTTAACTAAGCCTACCCTAACTTGGTAGCTCCTCAACAGCCTGTGGCAAAAAATTACTAGTGAGTGTTAATTACCCTAATTAACTCCGAGCAATTAATTAACTGTCACCAGGACCGATAATTAATCATCCATAAATACGTCTCACTCCGCACTGCCTAAGCAGGTCTCATCAAACACTGTGAATTCACGGGAAAGGAGTTAATTACCCAGAATTAACTAATTAAGTGCCATTAATCCACTGTCCTCAGACAAGATATGATTAATACAACGATTTATGCCAGCTCCATGACCTCGCTTTACCAGGTCATTGGAGCCCTCCAGATGTTAATTACTCCACTAATTAACATGAGCCACTAATTGCTTTACCCCAGAAAGGTAATTAGTCTCGAGCAAATTACGTTAACACAAATACTGACAGACTCTGACAGATCCTCTCCCACTACGTGAATTCATGATGAGAAGGCTAATTACATAATTAGCTAGAGTGGTCAATTAGTTGTCACATGGACAATTAATTGCTCCCGAGACGTATCTCACTCAAGCTCAACGCTGTTCTGTCTCATAACAGCCCTCACTCACTCCACAATTAGTGTGCACCCCTTATCTAGGTAATTTCCCAATTATTAACTCACTGAATCCTTAAGTCCTCAACACAACTTAAAGAAACAAAGTAACCCCAGTGTTACATAGGTCACACTACAATGGCATGCAACAACACAAATGCACTGCCCACATACGGTTGCGGCTACTGCAACTCGTTAATTACTGTGCCCACACAATAATGACACACAGTTGTGCAACACACAAGAGTATACCAATATTACTGCCCCCTCTTTTCTTGCAACCGTTGCAAAGGACTACTGTGAACACACTCTTACCTCAGCAAGGCAATTAACCCATCAACTGCCTGCTCTCATTAAGTACTGTGAATTCCCCTGAATAATCCTAGAGGTCCCTTAAACCCTCAACACAGCTCCTAGGGCAGCAATATCGTATAAACTGATAACAACACTGCACAAACCTGCAACATAATGATGCCGTCACATACCCCACATGCTAATGACATCATTAGGCAATCAGTCAGCAATCACATCTACTGACTTACCACACAGCAAGGTACATAAAGCATGCAAATGAACACATAGAAATGGTATTAACATAATCAATGAAAATTATATCATCAGGTAAATGTAACTAACTACACAGACCTCAGGGTACCCACTGACATCCCTGCAACCTGGCCTGCCTACCTCTAATGATACAATTTATATGCGGTACTCTATGGCATTAATCAAGTCTGAACGATTATATAGACTCGACAGGCTGGATCACTTATATGGTAAATCTCTACACTGACCGGTACATACTTGAGTCAGTCTACACACTTATATACATCATGATACTACAGTGTGGTCCCGTGTACAACATCTATCTCCAGGTACCGCCCTACCAGTCACCTGGACGTGCTACAGACAGCTGTCTCTCAGCTGCTTCCCTAGCCTGGCAGGGCTATGGGACAAGACAGCTTTACCGTGAATTTCCACTAATACTGAGACACTGTTACACTGACTATTGTACTCATGTTTTCCTCTCCTTATTTCACTCATTTCTCAGGTCACTACCACTCTAGCTGTCAACACTTAGCTTGCTCCTCGTGCGTCGACAAGATGTGGCCCTAGGCTGTCCCGGGAAAGTGGCCAAGTGGCCCAAGGGGGTGGCGAAGGCATGTGGCCACCGCGTGGCCCACAGCGCCCCTCCCGAGCTGAGAGGGGGGGGGGGGGTAGCCGGCGCGTGGGTTGGCAGGTGGGGTAGCAAGCGTCCGGGCAGGCGGGGTGGCCGGGCCATGTGGCGGGTGGCCGGTGTGGCCTGGGGTGGGCCCCGGGCATACACACGTGGATGGGGACTCACCAACAACTCCAGCAAACCAGAGCCTGTCTTGCTCTACACTGGGGTGACAATGGCAGGCGGCGTCACCACCGGGCGGACCAACAGGGTGGAATTGAAAGTCCCACAGGGGCCTGTAATCTCACCACAATTACACTGCCCTGATTCCACCAATAGTTCTACATTAGACAGGATATTCAAACCACCTGTTACACCATGAGGCTCTGCCAGCTGCCTCATGGGTGCCCATAGTCTCTGAGGCTATTTTACTGGTCCTTCCGTACCTCGTCGGCCTCCAAATTTCACGAAAATTGGGCCTAGACACAACCCTGGATGGCAGGAGTGCCATCCCTGCTGGGCAACACGGTAACGTCCACGATTAATGGGGGTGGAGGGGGAAAACTCCCCCCTCCACCCAGCCACGTCCTTGTCCACCTGCTACCCTGCTCAAACTGATGATTTCCCGGGCTAAGGAAACTCAAAATGCCCATACCTCCTCTCTACTTTGTCTTGACCAATCAGCACGAAGCCGGCACTGTTCCCTCGTGCCGCTTCCAATGACAGCCGTTCGTGCCAAAACACAGCTCAGACCAGACATGCCTACCCCAATCACAGCCTCACTCACCCTCAAGCGTCCAGTGACGTCACAAGGAGGGGGAGGCCTAAAGACAAGGCGCAATGTCTCACATGGTGGGGGGGGGGGCAACGTTCACCCCACTCTCCCCCCACCTCTAACGGTTTTAGAAAAGTACCTCACATACCACTTCACTTTCACCTCCTCATCCTATTTCACAGAAACAGGAAAATCTCTGTAATTCTCTCTACAGAGCAATCACAGACTTCTACCCAGTCCCAATTAACAGTCCTTATCATAAGCTTTCATTCAACACCCCACAAGTATATGTTAGTTTGAAAGCTTCAGTTTCTAGAGTCCCTAGAGCGACTAGCCTAATCTAGAAACTAGGAAAACTAGCTGAGGGAATCTAGATTCCCTCACACTGACCCTTATACAAGATCAACAACTGAAGATAAGTCTTCCCTTTCTAGAGTATCATCTAATACAACTTCACGTAACAATACATTAACCGAATCTGAACCACTTTCAGAAAGCTCATCTCTATATTCCCTGGATTCTTTAAATTCAATGCAAGAGACTACTGAATTAACCAGTCTCTCACATGAACCCAGAGAAACAAATGAAGCTGCAGATGAGACTCCAAGTGAAGCTGCAACAGCCAGTGAATCTGAAACAGATGATGAAGATGCAGCTGAAGCTACAACAGCAGCTGAAGCTTGAATAAAAGCTGAGGCAAAGCAAGAAGCCTTAAGCAAAACTAGTGATGGTTATAATCACTCAAGCCCAGCCTCCTATGGGTGACGCTGAACCCATTAGAATCAATCAAGCAATCCAGCTCCCTAAGGCAAGTGCTGACAATGAGACGACTATCATCAATCTCGTGCAACAACTACAAGACTTATCTCAACCAGATCAGACAGTCGACTCCTTACAAGCTTTTACTTTTCAGCTTGAGTCGCTGTTAAGATCCTTTAACAAGGAGGTGGATCACCCCCACTGCTGAGTGGATGTCCAAAATAATCATCCAGAGTAATTTGTCTGGTGAGGTATTGAATGAATTGTATTTATACCAGAATGATAATGTCCTGTCAATACAGGATATTTTTTTTAATATTATTATTATTATTTTCTACCACAGACGTGGCCAAACATTTACAATGCTAACTAGCATGTATACATTTTCTTCTGTCCTCCATGGACAGGGTGAAAGATTTGTCAAACATACAGTTCAGAGATTTATTGAACAACAACAGAAGGTGATCGTAGTGCTTTTAAAATGGTAGGCTAAGCTACATACGTAAATACATAGATATATAGATTTATGAATGCATTAATGTGAATTTATAATGGTGAAATGCAATTCTGGTCAGCTTTATACTTTATACACATACATACACACACACATACACACACACACACACATACATACAAACATACACACACATACATACATACACACACACACACATACATACATACAAAACAAATATGTGAGACAAAACCTGGTAACACATCTGGAGAGAAGGGACTTCGTGACAAATCGCCAACATGGGTTCAGGGAGGGTAAATCTTGCCTTACAGGCTTGATAGAATTCTACGATCAGGTGACAAAGATTAAGCACGAAAGAGAGGGCTGGGCGGACTGCATTTTCTTGGATTGTCGGAAAGCCTTTGACACAGTACCGCATAAGAGGCTGGTACATAAGCTGGTGAGACAGGCAGGTGTAGCTGGTAAGGTGCTCCAGTGGATTAGGGAGTACCTAAGCAATAGGAAGCAGAGAGTTACGGTGAGGGGTGAGACCTCCGATTGGCGTGAAGTCACCAGTGGAGTCCCACAGGGCTCTGTACTCGGTCCTATCTTGTTTCTGATATATGTAAATGATCTCCCGGAGGGTATCGATTCATTTCTCTCAATGTTTGCGGACGATGCTAAAATTATGAGAAGGATTAAAACAGAAGAGGACTGTTTGAGGCTTCAAGAACACCTAGACAAGCTGAAGGAATGGTCGAACAAACGGTTGTTAGAGTTTAACCCAACCAAATGTAATGTAATAAAGATAGGTGTAGGGAGCAGGAGGCCAGATACAAGGTATCATCTGGGAGAGGAAATTCTTCAGGAGTCAGAGAAGGAAAAAGACTTGGGGGTTCATATCACGCCAGACCTGTCTCCTGCAGCACATATCAAGCGGATAACATCAGCGGCATATACCAGGCGGGTCAACATACGAACAACATTCAGAAACGTGTGTAAAGAATCATTCAGAACTTTGTATACCACATATGTCAGGCCAATCCTGGAGTATGCAGCCCCAGCATGGAGTCCATATCTAGTCAAGGATAAGACTAAACTGGAAAAGGTTCAAAGGTTTGCCACCAGACTAGTACCCGAGCTGAGAGGTATGAGCTACGAGGAGATACTACGGGAATTAAACCTCATTTCGCTGGAAGACAGAAGAGTTAGGGGGGACATGATCACCACATTCAAGATTCTGAAGGGAATTGATAGGGTAGATAAAGACAGGCTATTTAACACAAGGGGCACACGCACAAGGGGACACAGGTGGAAACTGAGTGCCCAAATGAGCCACAAAGATATTAGAAAGAACTTTTTTAGTGTCAGAATGGTTGACAAATGGAATGCATTAGGAAGTGATGTGGTGGAGGCTGACTCCATACACAGTTTCAAGTGTAGATATGATAGAGCCCAATAGGCTCAGGAATCTGTACACCTATTGATTGATGGTTGAGAGGCGGGACCAAAGAGCCAGAGCTCAACCCCCGCAAACACAACTAGGTGAGTACAACTAGGTGAGTGCATATATACACATATATTTGTCTCTTTTACTCTGACAGGGTGAGATAGCTGACAAGAGAAACTAGTGTGCAATTAAGAACTTAACCACTGAAGGTGATTAAGATGCTTTTACAAGCTCAGGTTATATAGTTACATTACATGGTTAATCTAGGGTACAAATCCAATATATCATCAAGTGTTCCAGTACTCATATAGTAGTTACAGAGTTCAGCATACCTCAGCCCAGGAGGGTGAAAGTCAGACAATATGTGACACTCTACAATATAATGTTCAAGTGAGTGCATGTTTTCTCTTTCACAAAGTTGACACATTGTGTACTCGACATTTGGTTTTGAGAAAGCTGCCAGATACGTCTATATCCCAGGCGTATTCTGGCCACTATAACATCTCATTGCCGGGTTCTTGTTCTATTAGTCCCATATGTGAATGCCTCCTCACGATATCTATCATAATATTTAATACTGCAACTTTCAGGTCTTTGTGAATTTGTTAGGTCGGTGAGATCTTCATTAGATATTTGTTTAAGTATTCTCTTTGTCACTGCTAGTGAAATTCCCATATCAATTTCTACTACTGGTTTTCTACAAGCTGTCTTTGAAAGCATATCAACAGTGTCATGCCTTGAGATGCCAACATGTGATGGTATCCATAGGAATTTAATTTCAAATCTGTTTTCTTTAGCAGCTAAAACATTCATTCGAATATCACTGACTATTTTCTGGGTATCACTACTATGTGCATTCAGTGCCAGGAGTGCACTCTGCGAGTCACAGTATATAAGTCCACTGCCTTTCTCTTTTAAAAATGCAGTGGCAAGGTGTATGCCTGCAAGTTCGGTTAGAATTGTACTTGCCCAATCATTGACGCGCTTCATTGCTGTATGTGCGAGAGAAGATTGTTCAAATATATTACATGCATATCCGGTACATCGTCCACCTTCTTCTACAGAACCGTCGGTATAGCACTGATACACATCGTTACCCATACCCTGAGTACTCTCAGTGATGCTTTTCAGTGTTAACTGTTTTAATAATGTAGAGTGTACATTATCTTTCTTGGGTGCATTTACAAAATCAACTGATAGATCCCAGTTATCCCATGGAGTGATTGGTTGAATAGTCATTAATTGGGTTGGGAACATATTTAAGATTTTGATGGAATTGGCTACCTTGTGGAACCAAAATGCATAATCAGATTTCGCTCTTCTTCTATAGACCTCAGATGAGTGCAGCATATTAGAAAGTTTTTCTTGAAACTTTATGCGTTGCCGAGATCTACTCAACGCCTTCACGCCGAAAACTGTGCTAATGGACAAAATTCTTTCATTCATGGTAGGCAATTTTAACTCTGCTCTCATATTAACTATTCTCGTGGACTTTGGAGCCCCAAGGATGAGACGCATAGCTTCATTTTGCAAGGTTTCAAGAGATTTCAGCTCTTTGTCTGTATACAGTGTGAGATGTAGAACATTGTAGTCAATCACAGAGCGTATAAATGATACATAAAACATTCTAGCAAGTCTCACGTTAATTCCATGATTGACACCAACAAGGACTTTAATCTCTCCCAGAGTCTCCTCTTGAGTGAAGAAAGGTACCCAGGGTCGTTAATGGGGACACCAAGGTATCTGTAGGATGATTTCGGGGCTTTAGTGTCCCAGCGGCCCAGTCCTTGACCAGGCCTCCACCCCTAGGAAGCAGCCCGTGACAGCTGACTAACACCCAGGTACCTATTTTACTGCTAGGTAACAGGGGCATAGGGTGAAAGAAACTCTGCCCATTGTTTCTCGCCGGCGCCCGGGACCGAACCCGGGACCACAGGATCACAAGTTCAGCGTGCTGTCCGCTCGGCCGACCGGCTCCCTAATGCCCTCATCCTATACACACACACACACACACGGGCATTGTTACATAAAACAGACTTTCTCTGCCAATTGCTACCTCCTCTCATTCACATCTTAAAAGAGTCTGCTCTCTTTCTCTCACCCTCCTCAACACCTCCAGCCAGTTTACGGGGGGAACTAATCACGTCATTGATCATCACCAAACACAGCTGCATTGCTCAGAAAAAAATAGTTAAACGATCTCTTTGCTCGAAGAAAATATTGACTGTCAAAGCCGCAAAACACATTCCACCCTCGCTTCTCAACCACAATGGTCTCCAACCCTCTCCCGTCGAGGGGAAGCTCCCCTCCCTCACCCCTCCCCCCCTCCTTCTCCCCTCAACATATCCAGGCCATGCCTCTTCTCCTTCCCCCTCTACATAGCCTTACTTAGCCTCATCTATTAATCAAACTATTTATCTGTACACACACAGGATTGACTCTACGGCAAACACCCATACATATTCATGTACTCATATCCCCTATTCTACTCTTCTCCTATTATTCCTTACTCTCCCACTTACCCCACATACCCCACATACTCTCCTACCCTCCCAACATGACCCCCCATCAATTCCAACCGCGTAACCAGAGACCGGACGCTCACACGCGTCCGACACGCGCCAAACATCCGGGAAAATTCCCCTACAACACTATGTGGCTATATACCTCTGCACCACCTGGCCAGCTGGGCCCATTAGGCCCACCTGGCCAGATGGTGCACGCGGTTCTAGTCACATATTTCACTACTCACACACACAAGGGTCAACAGGTATGCCCCCCCCCCACACACACGGGTCAACAGGTATGCCCCCCCACACACACACGGGTCAACAGGTATGCCCCCCCACACACACACACGGGTCAACAGGTATGCCCCACACACACACAGGTCAACAGGTATGCCCCACACACATAAACACGAGTCAACAGGTATGCCCCATACACACACACACAGGTCAACAGGTATGCCCCACACACACACAGGTCAACAGGTATGCCCCACACACATAAACACGAGTCAACAGGTATGCCGCACACACACACACACACACACACACACACACACACACACACACACACACACACACACACACACACACACACACACACACACACACACACACACACACACACACACACACACACACACACAGGTATGCCCCACACACACGGGTCAAGAGGTATGCCCCACACACACACGGGTCAAGAGGTATGCCCCACACACACGGGTCAACAGTTATGCCCCACGCACACACGGGTCAACAGGTATGCCCCCTCCACACACGGGTCAACAGGTATGCCCCACACACACAAGGGTCAACAGGTATGCCCCCCCACACACACAAGGGTCAACAGGTATGCCCCCACCACACACAAGGGTCAACAGGTATGCCCCCCCCCACACACACACAAGGGTCAACAGGTATGCCCCTCCCACACACACAAGGGTCAACAGGTATGCCCCCCACACACGCACGCACACACACACACACGGGTCAACAGGTATGCAGTATCTCTACTTACGCTGCCATTTAGACGTTCGTCCTCGACGCCTCAGCAATTGCCTAATTCTACATAACAATGACCGTTTACGTTGAGTTCTTTGCCTATGAACTGACTTTGTTATCCGACTGCCGATTGTCTGAAATTGTGGCTAATTACCGGACACCAAAATGCCGGAACAATGGAGTTAATTTAAACCTCATTGTCCCGAAGAGCAGCAATGGCCTCGGGACATAACGAGGCAATTTAGCCCGTGTCGTAATTGTGACTGACAAAACGAGCCAAAAGAATTCCAAATACAAAACAGATGGAGGGGAGGCCTTCAGCCTGCTTGTACACACAATTCCCCAGTAATTATGACGCGCCCACAATAATGAACATCCTCACACCACAAGTTTTCTTGATCTCTAAAATTTTTAGCCAAGACAACAGAAGGCAATACTGACGTACCTCAAAAAAAAAAAAACTAACGGATTTCTGTCCCTCGAAGAGCTATCTCCTACTTGTAATAGCAAGAAAATGAATTATTCAATTAATTAAAAAACGCCTCAATATATTTTAATTCTCATACGACACAAATATGAATATCTCATCAACGATGACATTTTAATTTATATAGGAATAAGCAATTTAATCTATACATGTATGTACAAATTAATCTATACATGTATACATAAGCAGCTCAGTTGAAGGTGATAATGCTTGAGCTGCGAGAACCTCTTACTGTATACAGGAGGTGGACGCGGGGGCTACCGAGTCTACTGTGGGTCAACCTCGGCCAAAGGTTGGCCAAGGTTGACCCGACACGGGCCAATCACTGTACACTTTTCACTCATCACGACACAAGTTAACGACCTGATCTGCGGAAATTAGAGGATGAGAGGGGGTCTGCTCTTCAACCTGTCCTCAGGCTCGGCTCCTCAAAGCCACAGCTGAATCCATAGTGGCATTCATCAATTGCAATGAACGGTTCTGTTAAATTTCAGGATTTTCTCGTTTAAATAATCATTAATATATATATATATATATATATATATATATATATATATATATATATATATATATATATATATATATATATATATATATATATATATATATATATATATATGTCGTACCTAGTAGCCAGAACGCACTTCTCAGCCTACTATGCAAGGCCCGATTTGCCTAATAAGCCAAGTTTTCCTGAATTAATATATTTTATCAAATTTTTTCCTTATGAAATGATAAAGTTACCCATTTCATTATGTAAGAGGTAATTTTTTTTTTATTGGAGTTAAAATTAACGTAGATATATGACTGAACCTAACCAACCCTACCTAACCTAACCTAACCTATCTTAATAGGTTAGGTTAGGTAGTCGAAAAAAATATAATTCATGAAAGCTTGGCTTATTAGGCAAATCGGGCCTTGCATACTAGGCTGAGAAGTGCGTTCTGGCTACTAGGTACAACATATATATACATATATATATATATATAACCACTTCCCCGCCGGCAACTCGGATGGTAATCTTGGGCATAGCATTTCACCAAATCACCTCATTCTTTGGGGCACACGTGAGGAACACAAATGCGAACAAGCCTGAATGGTCCCCAGGACTATATGCGACTGAAAACTCACACCCCAGAAGTGACTCGAACCCATACTCCCAGGAGCAACGCAACTGGTAACTACAGGGCGCCTTAATCCGCTTGACCATCACGGCCGGACAAAAGGAAGTGGTAGCCGAGGCTATTTGAACCACTTCCCCGCCGGCAACTTGGATGGTAATCTTGGGCATAGCATTTCACCAAATCACCTCATTCTTTGGGGCACACGTGAGGAACACAAATGCGAACAAGCCTGAATGGTCCCCAGGACTATATGCGACTGAAAACTCACACCCCAGAAGTGACTCGAACCCATACTCCCAGGAGCAACGAAACTGGTAACTACAGGGCGCCTTAATCCGCTTGACCATCACGACCGTACAAAAGGAAGTGATAGCCGAAGCTATTTGAACCACTTCCCCGCCGGCACTCGGATGGTAATCTTGGGCATAGCATTTTATCAAATCACCTCATTCTTTGGGGCACATGTGAGGAACACAAACGCAAACAAGCCTGAATGGTCCCCAGGACTATATACAACTGAAAACTCACACCCCAGAAGTGACTCGAACCCATACTGCCAGGAGCAACGCAACTGGTATGTACAGGGACGCCTTAATCCGCTTGACCATCACGACCGGACAAAAGGAAGTGATAGCAGAAGCTATTTGAACCACTTCCCCGCCGGCACTCGGATGGTAATCTTGGGCATAGCATTTTATCAAATCACCTCATTCTTTGGGGCACATGTGAGGAACACAAACGCAAACAAGCCTGAATGGTCCCCAGGACTATATACAACTGAAAACTCACACCCCAGAAGTGACTCGAACCCATACTGCCAGGAGCAACGCAACTGGTATGTACAGGGACGCCTTAATCCGCTTGACCATCACGACCGGACAAAAGGAAGTGATAGCAGAAGCTATTTGAACCACTTCCCCGCCGGCACTCGGATGGTAATCTTGGGCATAGCATTTTATCAAATCACCTCATTCTTTGGGCACACGTGAGGAACACAAATGCAAACAAGCCTGAATGGTCCCCAGGACTATATACAACTGAAAACTCACACCCCAGAAGTGACTCGAACCCATACCGCCAAGAGCAACGCAACTGGTGTGTACAGGGACGCCTTAATCCGCTTGACCATCACGACCGGACAAAAGGAAGTGATAGCCGAAGCTATTTGAACCACTTCCCTGCCGGCACTCGGATGGTAATCTTGGGCATAGCATTTTATCAAATCACCTCATTCTTTGGGGCACACGTGAGGAACACAAATGCAAACAAGCCTGAATGGTCCCCAGGACTATATACAACTGAAAACTCACACCCCAGAAGTGACTCGAACCCATACTGCCAGGAGCAACGCAACTGGTATGTACAGGGACGCCTTAATCCGCTTGACCATCACGACCGGACAAAAGGAAGTGATAGCCGAAGCTATTTGAACCACTTCCCCGCCGGCACTCGGATGGTAATCTTGGGCATAGCATTTTATCAAATCACGTCATTCTTTGGGCACACGTGAGGAACACAAATGCAAACAAGCCTGAATGGTCCCCAGGACTATATACAACTTAAAACTCACACCCCAGAAGTGACTCTAACCCATACTGCCAGGAGCAACGCAACTGGTATGTACAGGGACGCCTTAATCCGCTTGACCATCACGACCGGACAAAAGGAAGTGATAGCCGAAGTTATTTGAACCACTTCCCCGCCGGCACTCGGATGGTAATCTTGGGCATAGCATTTTATCAAATCACCTCATTCTTTGGGGCACACGTGAGGAACACAAATGCAAACAAGCCTGAATGGTCCCCAGGACTATATACAACTGAAAACTCACACCCCAGAAGTGACTCGAACCCATACTGCCAGGAGCAACGCAACTGGTATGTACAGGGACGCCTTAATCCGCTTGACCATCACGACCGGACAAAAGAAAGTGATAGCCGAAGCTATTTGAACCACTTCCCCGCCGGCACTCGGATGGTAATCTTGGGCTTAGCATTTTATCAAATCACCTCATTCTTTGGGGCACACGTGAGGAACACAAATGCAAACAAGCCTGAATGGTCCCCAGGACTATATACAACTGAAAACTCACACCCCAGAAGTGACTCGAACCCATACTGCCAGGAGCAACGCAACTGGAATGTACAGGGATGCCTTAATCCGCTTGACCATCACGACCGGACAAAAGGAAGTGATAGCCGAAGCTATTTGAACCACTTCTCCGCCGACACTCGGATTGAAATCTTGGGCATAGCATTTTATCAAATCACCTCATTCTTTGGGGCACACGTGAGGAACACAAATGCAAACAAGCCTGAATGGTCCCCAGGACTATATACAACTGAAAACTCCCACCCCAGAAGTGACTCGAACCCATACTGCCAGGAGCAACGCAACTGGTATGTACAGGGACGCCTTAATCCGCTTGACCATCACGACCGGACAAAAGGAAGTGATAGCCGAAGCTATTTGAACCACTTCCTCGCCGGCACTCGGATGGTAATCTTGGGCATAGCATTTTATCAAATCACCTCATTCTTTGGGGCACACGTGAGGAACACAAATGCAAACAAGCCTGAATTGTCCCCAGGACTATATACAACTGAAAACTCACATCCCAGAAGTGACTCGAACCCATACTGCCAGGAGCAACGCAACTGGTATGTACAGGGACGCCTTAATCCGCTTGACCATCACGACCGGACAAAAAAAAGTGATAGCCGAAGCTATTTGAACCACTTCCCCGCCGGCACTCGGATGGTAATCTTGGGCATAGCATTTTATCAAATCACCTCATTCTTTGGGGCACACGTGAGGAACACAAATGCAAACAAGCTTGAATGGTCGCCAGGACTATATACAACTGAAAACTCACACCCCAGAAGTGACTCGAACCCATACTGCCAGGAGCAACGCAACTGGTATGTACAAGGACGCCTTAATCCGCTTGACCATCACGACCGGACAAAAGAAAGTGATAGCCGAAGCTATTTGAACCACTTCCCCGCCGGCACTCGGATGGTAATCTTGGGCTTAGCATTTTATCAAATCACCTCATTCTTTGGGGCACACGTGAGGAACACAAATGCAAACAACCCTGAATGGTCCCCAGGACTATATACAACTGAAAACTCACACCCCAGAAGTGACTCGAACCCATACTGCCAGGAGCAACGCAACTGGTATGTACAGGGACGCCTTAATCCGCTTGACCATCACGACCGGACAAAAGGAAGTGATAGCCGAAGCTATTTGAACTACTTCCCCGCCGGCACTCGGATGGTAATCTTGGGCATAGCATTTTATCAAATCACCTCATTCTTTGGGCACACGTGAGGAACACAAATGCAAACAAGCCTGAATGGTCCCCAGGACTATATACAACTGAAAACTCACACCCCAGAAGTGACTCGAACCCATACTGCCAAGAGCAACGCAACTGGTATGTACAGGGACGCCTTAATCCGCTTGACCATCACGACCGAACAAAAGGAAGTGATAGCCGAAGCTATTTGAACCACTTCCCCGCCGGCACTCGGATGGTAATCTTGGGCATAGCATTTTATCAAATCACCTCATTCTTTGGGGCACACGTGAGGAACACAAATGCAAACAAGCCTGAATGGTCCCCAGGACTATATACAACTGAAAACTCACACCCCAAAAGTGACTCGAACCCATACTGCCAGGAGCAACGCAACTGGAATGTACAGGGATGCCTTAATCCGCTTGACCATCACGACCGGACAAAAGGAAGTGATAGCCGAAGCTATTTGAACCACTTCCCCGCCGGCACTCGGATTGTAATCTTGGGCATAGCATTTTATCAAATCACCTCATTCTTGACGACGAGCAACCGTCGCGGTCGGACGTGCTCGCGTTGCTCCAGCTCTTCTCTCTCGCACCTAGTACTGCAGGGTGGATAAACAATTGGCAGCAGACTTGCGTCTCTCTAGATGGTCAGACCCCACTCCTAACTTGGTATTTTATGCCGGGTAGAGACGGGAGGCCATCTTCAGTGACGTGTAGTCTTTGAGAGAGATCCATCGGCCTCCAGGAAGCTCATTATGCGTCACAAACGCTTCAAGATCAGGGGTACGCCCCTCAACGAACATCCATTCTCCAAGACATCTCTCCTGAAGCTCTTTAAAGACGTTGCTGGAGTAACACCCAACGACATCAAGCAGGAAGGCACGGACATCCTTTTCTTCTTTTATAGTGAGGAGGAAGTCGACAAACTTCTGTCTTACAGCGCTAACTTCTCCAACCAACACCTTCGTCTCAACTTCCCACGCCAGTACCTGGCTGAACACTCTGTCGTTATTCACGATCTCAGTCAATGGATCGTGGAACAAGATGACGCTGATGATAGTGCGTTCATGCACGACTTCAAGGCATCAAACCCGGACCTACGGCTTCACCAAGCTCGATTCTTCAATTCAAGTCGCTCCCTGAAGCTGACCTTCGAGACGGTAGCTGCGGCTACTATGGCTACCAGAAATGGAGTTTACAGCTTTGGAATTCACATTCCGCCTTTCCGTGTGAAGATGGAACGTTTTCACATCGTCAACCAGTGCCTCCGATGCTACGAGTACACCCACTCCACCAGCAAATGTACCCAGCGGATTCAGAAGTGTAGCCTCTGCTCAGCTGACCACCATTACTCCATCTGCAAGTCTGAAACACTATGCTGCTTGCTGTGCAAAGGCGATCATCCAGCAATCTCCATACATTGTCCTCACAGACAAAACGCTATTAAAAACATGGAGAAATCCACATCTTCAACCGGAGCCAGTACCTCTGAAGCAACAAGCCAATCAGCGACCACCTCTACTTCAGGTTTCAACGCCCAAGCCGCCATCTTCCCGGAGCTCCCGGGAGGACGTCCCACGGCTACTACCAGCCAATGGGGAGCCAGCTCCCAAACGCCAACCAGCGATTCGTCGAGCCAGCCATCGCCACCGGCCCAACCAAAGACAAAGCTAATTGGGCAGAGCACAGTAAAAGCTCTGATATCAACAGCCAGAATTACTGCTGGCAATAACCCCCGAGAATTCGTGAGGCTTCTGAAAATTCTGTACAAGGCGAACGGTCTCCCTACCTTCATTGTTCCTGAGGAAGTTTTCAACGCTCCGCGTTCATCTCCAACAACTGACCCTGTAGAGGAGGATGCTGACTCTACATCCGACGACGACGATTCCGCCACTGCAATGCAGCCCTCAGATCCTGTTCGGGTACCTACAGCTCACAAGACTCTGCCTCATGTGACCCCCACTTCTGCATCAGTTCCCGTTACCAACCATGACATCACTGTGAACGCAGCCACGCTTTCTGACATACTGTCAGCTCCTGCTCCACACGCTTCTCCAGCTGCTGCTGTCCCTTCACCCGTCTCAGTGGCGAATTTCGCTGCTATCGACCCTTGGTGTGACCCTATAGAGGGTACCGACTATGCAGCACCTTCTGCTGCAGTACCTACCGCTGTTACTCACCCTCCGAGAACTCTACCTTCAAGACATCAACCCTCAAGAACCCAACCTTCAAGAAATCTACCCCAGCGTGTCAACACCCCTGCTCCTCACTCATCTGATGAATCGGATGAGGACGTATCTGTCGGTACACCATCACCCCCAAGGAAAGATCACCTTCAAGCATCAACACGAACCGTGACCACCAAGACCGACAAGCCCAAAAAAAAGAACAACGATCAAAGTTTGGTGAAATCAACAAGAAAGAAGACTCCTAACGAACTGACTTAACATCATCTGACATCAAACCTCCACTGCCAGCTGCTTGCGTTCCCGGCCTCTGTGTGTATTGCAAATGACACCCCACTCAATTCTACTTTCATCTGATCAAGCTCAAATCCACGGTGGTTGGGCCACCGATCTTTCATCTCCCCTCTTCACCTCATCTCCAGATCCTTGCTCAAGATTTCTGCAACCTCGCCCCGTTCTTCCATCCCCTGCTTGCCAGCTCTATGGACTTTTTAATCCGTTAAACCTCATTCTTTGGGGCACACGTGAGGAACACAAATGCAAACAAGCCTGAATGGTCCCCAGGACTATATTCAACTGAAAACTCCCACCCCAGAAGTGACTCGAACCCATACTGCCAGGAGCAACGCAACTGGTATGTACAGGGACGCCTTAATCCGCTTGACCATCACGACCGGACAAAAGGAAGTGATAGCCGAAGCTATATGAACCACTTCCCCGCCAGCACTAGGATGGTAATCTTGGGCATAGCATTTTATCAAATCACCTCATTCTTTGGGGCACACGTGAGGAACACAAATGCAAACAAGCCTGAATGGTCCCCAGGACTATATACAACTGAAAACTCACACCCCAGAAGTGACTCGAACCCATACTGCCAGGAGCAACGGAACTGGTATGTACAGGGACGCTTTAATCCAATTGACCATCACGACCGTACAAAAGGAAGTGATAGCCGAAGCTATTTGAACCACTTCCCCGCCGGCACTCGGATGGTAATCTTGGGCATAGCATTTTATCAAATCACCTCATTCTTTGGGACACATGTGAGGAACACAAATGCAAACAAGCCTGAATGGTCCCCAGGACTATATACAACTGAAAACTCACACCCCAGAAGTGACTCGAACCCATACTGCCAGGAGCAACGCAACTGGTATGTACAGGGACGCCTTAATCCGCTTGACCATCATGACCGGACAAAAGGAAGTGATAGCAGAAGCTATTTGAACAACTTCCCCGCCGGCACTCGGATGGTAATCTTGGGCATAGCATTTTATCAAATCACCTCATTCTTTGGGCACACGTGAGGAACACAAATGCAAACAAGCCTGAATGGTCCCCAGGACTATATACAACTGAAAACTCACACCCCAGAAGTGACTCGAACCCATACTGCCAAGAGCAACGCAACTGGTATGTACAGGGACGCCTTAATCCGCTTGACCATCACGACCGGACAAAAGGAAGTGATAGCCGAAGCTATTTGAACCACTTCCCTGCCGGCACTCGGATGGTAATCTTGGGCATAGCATTTTATCAAATCACCTCATTCTTTGGGGCTCACGTGAGGAACACAAATGCAAATAAGCCTGAATGGTCCCCAGGACTATATACAACTGAAAACTCACACCCCAGAAGTGACTCGAACCCATACTGCCAGGAGCAACGCAACTGGTATGTACAGGGACGCCTTAATCCGCTTGACCATCATGACCGGACAAAAGGAAGTGATAGCAGAAGCTATTTGAACCACTTCCCCGCCGGCACTCAGATGGTAATCTTGGGCATAGCATTTTATCAAATCACTTCATTCTTTGGGCACACGTGAGGAACACAAATGCAAACAAGCCTGAATGGTCCCCAGGACTATATACAACTGAAAACTCACACCCCAGAAGTGACTCGAACCCATACTGCCAAGAGCAACGCAACTGGTATGTACAGGGACGCCTTAATCCGCTTGACCATCACGACCGGACAAAAGGAAGTGATAGCCGAAGCTATTTGAACCACTTCCCTGCCGGCACTCGGATGGTAATCTTGGGCATAGCATTTTATCAAATCACCTCATTCTTTGGGGCACACGTGAGGAACACAAATGCAAATAAGCCTGAATGGTCCCCAGGACTATATACAACTGAAAACTCACACCCCAGAAGTGACTCGAACCCATACTGCCAGGAGCAACGCAACTGGTATGTACAGGGACGCCTTAATCCGCTTGACCATCATGACCGGACAAAAGGAAGTGATAGCCGAAGCTATTTAAACCACTTCCCCGCCGGCACTCGGATGGTAATCTTGGGCATAGCATTTTATCAAATCACCTCATTCTTTGGGGCACACGTGAGGAACACAAATGCAAACAAGCCTGAATGGTCCCCAGGACTATATACAACTGAAAACTCACACCCCAGAAGTGACTCGAACCCATACTGCCAGGAGCAACGCAACTGGTATGTACAGGGACGCCTTAATCCGCTTGACCATCACGACCGGACAAAAGGAAGTGATAGCCGAAGCTATTTGAACCACTTCCCCGCCGGCACTCGGATGGTAATCTTGGGCATAGCATTTTATCAAATCACCTCATTCTTTGGGCACACGTGAGGAACACAAATGCAAACAAGCCTGAATGGTCCCCAGGACTATATACAACTGAAAACTCACACCCCAGAAGTGACTCGAACCCATACTGCCAAGAGCAACGCAACTGGTATGTACAGGGACGCCTTAATCCGCTTGACCATCACGACCGAACAAAAGGAAGTGATAGCCGAAGCTATTTGAACCACTTCCCTGCCGGCACTCGGATGGTAATCTTGGGCATAGCATTTTATCAAATCACCTCATTCTTTGGGGCACACGTGAGGAACACAAATGCAAACAAGCCTGAATGGTCCCCAGGACTATATACAACTGAAAACTCACACCCCAAAAGAGACTCGAACCCATACTGCCAGGAGCAACGCAACTGGAATGTACAGGGATGCCTTAATCCGCTTGACCATCACGACCGGACAAAAGGAAGTGATAGCCGAAGCTATTTGAACCACTTCCCCGCCGGCACTCGGATTGTAATCTTGGGCATAGCATTTTATCAAATCACCTCATTCTTTGGGGCACACGTGAGGAACACAAATGCAAACAAGCCTGAATGGTCCCCAGGACTATATTCAACTGAAAACTCCCACCCCAGAAGTGACTCGAACCCATACTGCCAGGAGCAACGCAACTGGTATGTACAGGGACGCCTTAATCCGCTTGACCATCACGACCGGACAAAAGGAAGTGATAGCCGAAGCTATATGAACCACTTCCCCGCCGGCACTCGGATGGTAATCTTGGGCATAGCATTTTATCAAATCACCTCATTCTTTGGGGTACACGTGAGGAACACAAATGCAAACAAGCCTGAATGGTCCCCAGGACTATATACAACTGAAAACTCACACCCCAGAAGTGACTCGAACCCATACTGCCAGGAGCAACGGAACTGGTATGTACAGGGACGCCTTAATCCAATTGACCATCACGACCGTACAAAAGGAAGTGATAGCCGAAGCTATTTGAACCACTTCCCCGCCGGCACTCGGATGGTAATCTTGGGCATAGCATTTTATCAAATCACCTCATTCTTTGGGACACATGTGAGGAACACAAATGCAAACAAGCCTGAATGGTCCCCAGGACTATATACAACTGAAAACTCACACCCCAGAAGTGACTCGAACCCATACTGCCAGGAGCAACGCAACTGGTATGTACAGGGACGCCTTAATCCGCTTGACCATCATGACCGGACAAAAGGAAGTGATAGCAGAAGCTATTTGAACCACTTCCCCACCGGCACTCGGATGGTAATCTTGGGCATAGCATTTTATCAAATCACCTCATTCTTTGGGCACACGTGAGGAACACAAATGCAAACAAGCCTGAATGGTCCCCAGGACTATATACAACTGAAAACTCACACCCCAGAAGTGACTCGAACCCATACTGCCAAGAGCAACGCAACTGGTATGTACAGGGACGCCTTAATCCGCTTGACCATCACGACCGGACAAAAGGAAGTGATAGCCGAAGCTATTTGAACCACTTCCCTGCCGGCACTCGGATGGTAATCTTGGGCATAGCATTTTATCAAATCACCTCATTCTTTGGGGCACACGTGAGGAACACAAATGCAAATAAGCCTGAATGGTCCCCAGGACTATATACAACTGAAAACTCACACCCCAGAAGTGACTCGAACCCATACTGCCAGGAGCAACGCAACTGGTATGTACAGGGACGCCTTAATCCGCTTGACCATCATGACCGGACAAAAGGAAGTGATAGCAGAAGCTATTTGAACCACTTCCCCGCCGGCACTCGGATGGTAATCTTGGGCATAGCATTTTATCAAATCACCTCATTCTTTGGGCACACGTGAGGAACACAAATGCAAACAAGCCTGAATGGTCCCCAGGACTATATACAACTGAAAACTCACACCCCAGAAGTGACCCGAACCCATACTGCCAAGAGCAACGCAACTGGTATGTACAGGGACGCCTTAATCCGCTTGACCATCACGACCGGACAAAAGGAAGTGATAGCCGAAGCTATTTGAACCACTTCCCTGCCGGCACTCGGATGGTAATCTTGGGCATAGCATTTTATCAAATCACCTCATTCTTTGGGGCACACGTGAGGAACACAAATGCAAATAAGCCTGAATGGTCCCCAGGACTATATACAACTGAAAACTCACACCCCAGAAGTGACTCGAACCCATACTGCCAGGAGCAACGCAACTGGTATGTACAGGGACGCCTTAATCCGCTTGACCATCATGACCGGACAAAAGGAAGTGATAGCCGAAGCTATTTAAACCACTTCCCCGCCGGCACTCGGATGGTAATCTTGGGCATAGCATTTTATCAAATCACCTCATTCTTTGGGGCACACGTGAGGAACACAAATGCAAACAAGCCTGAATGGTCCCCAGGACTATATACAACTGAAAACTCACACCCCAGAAGTGACTCGAACCCATACTGCCAGGAGCAACGCAACTGGTATGTACAAGGACGCCTTAATCCGCTTGACCATCACGACCGGACAAAAGAAAGTGATAGCCGAAGCTATTTGAACCACTTCCCCGCCTGCACTCGGATGGAAATCTTGGGCTTAGCATTTTATCAAATCACCTCATTCTTTGGGGCACACGTGAGGAACACAAATGCAAACAAGCCTGAATGGTCCCCAGGACTATATACAACTGAAAACTCACACCCCAGAAGTGACTCGAACCCATACTGCCAGGAGCAACGCAACTGGAATGTACAGGGATGCCTTAATCCCCTTGACCATCACGACCGGACAAAAGGAAGTGATAGCCGAAGCTATTTGAACCACTTCCCCGCCGACACTCGGATTGTAATCTTGGGCATAGCATTTTATCAAATCACCTCATTCTTTGGGGCACACGTGAGGAACACAAATGCAAACAAGCCTGAATGGTCCCCAGGACTATATACAACTGAAAACTCCCACCCCAGAAGTGACTCGAACCCATACTGCCAGGAGCAACGCAACTGGTATGTACAGGGACGCCTTAATCCGCTTGACCATCAAGACTGGACAAAAGGAAGTGATAGCCAAAGCTATTTGAACCACTTCCCCGCCGGCACTCGGATGGTAATCTTGGGCATAGCATTTTATCAAATCACCTCATTCTTTGGGGCACACGTGAGGAACACAAATGCAAACAAGCCTGAATAATCCCCAGGACTATATACAACTGAAAACTCACACCCCAGAAGTGACTCGAACCCATACTGCCAGGAGCAACGCAACTGGTATGTACAAGGACGCCTTAATCCGCTTGACCATCACGACCGGACAAAAGAAAGTGATAGCCGAAGCTATTTGAACCACTTCCCCGCCGGCACTCGGATGGTAATCTTGGGCTTAGCATTTTATCAAATCACCTCATTCTTTGGGGCACACGTGAGGAACACAAATGCAAACAAGCCTGAATGGTCCCCAGGACTATATACAACTGAAAACTCACACCCCAGAAGTGACTCGAACCCATACTGCCAGGAGCAACGCAACTGGAATGTACAGGGATGCCTTAATCCGCTTGACCATCACGACCGGACAAAAGGAAGTGATAGCCGAAGCTATTTGAACCACTTCCCCGCCGGCACTCGGATTGTAATCTTGGGCATAGCATTTTATCAAATCACCTCATTCTTTGGGGCACACGTGAGGAACACAAATGCAAACAAGCCTGAATGGTCCCCAGGACTATATACAACTGAAAACTCCCACCCCAGAAGTGACTCAAACCCATACTGCCAGGAGCAACGCAACTGGTATGTACAGGGACGCCTTAATCCGCTTGACCATCACGACCGGACATAAGGAAGTGATAGCCAAAGCTATTTGAACCACTTCCCTGCCGGCACTCGGATGGTAATCTTGGGCATAGCATTTTATCAAATCACCTCATACTTTGGGGCACACGTGAGGAACACAAATGCAAACAAGCCTGAATGGTCCCCAGGACTATATACAACTGAAAACTCACACTCCAGAAGTGACTCGAACCCATACTGCCAGGAGCAACGGAACTGGTATGTACAGGGACGCCTTAATCCGCTTGACCATCACGACCGGACAAAAGGAAGTGATAGCCGAAGCTATTTAAACCACTTCCCAACCGGCACTCGGATGGTAATCTTGGGCATAGCATTTTATCAAATCACCTCATTCTTTGGGGCACACATGAGGAACACAAATGCAAACAAGCCTGAATGGTCCCCAGGACTATATACAACTGAAAACTCCCACCCCAGAAGTGACTCGAACCTATACTGCCAGGAGCAACGCAACTGGTATGTACAGGGACGCCTTAATCCGCTTGACCATCACGACCGGACAAAAGGAAGTGATAGCCAAAGCTATTTGAACCACTTCCCCACCGGCACTCGGATGGTAATCTTGGGCATAGCATTTTATCAAATCACCTCATTCTTTGGGGCACACATGAGGAACACAAATGCAAACAAGCCTGAATGGTCCCCAGGACTATATACAACTGAAAACTCACACCCCAGAAGTGACTCGAACCCATACTGCCAGGAGCAACGGAACTGGTATGTACAGGGACGCCTTAATCCGATTGACCATCACGACCGTACAAAAGGAAGTGATAGCCGAAGCTATTTGAACCACTTCCCCGCCGGCACTCGGATGGTAATCTTGGGCATAGCATTTTATCAAATCACCTCATTCTTTGGGGCACACGTGAGGAACACAAATGCAAACAAGCCTGAATGGTCCCCAGGACTATATACAACTGAAAACTCACACCCCAGAAGTGACTCGAACCCACACTGCCAGGAGCAATGGAACTGGTATGTACAGGGACGCCTTAATCCGATTGACCATCACGACCGTACAAAAGAAAGTGATAGCCGAAGCTATTTGAACCACTTCCCCGCCGGAACTCGGATGGTAATCTTGGGCATAGCATTTTATCAAATCACCTCATTCTTTGGGGCATATGTGAGGAACACAAATGCAAACAAGCCTGAATGGTCCCCAGGACTATATACAACTGAAAACTCACACCCCAGAAGTGACTCGAACCCATACTGCCAGGAGCAACGCAACTGGTATGTACAGGGACGCCTTAATCCGCTTGACCATCACGACCGGACAAAAGGAAGTGATAGCCGAAGCTATTTGAACCACTTCCCCGCCGGCACTCGGATGGTAATCTTGGGCATAGCATTTTATCAAATCACCTCATTCTTTGGGCACACGTGAGGAACACAAATGCAAACAAGCCTGAATGGTCCCCAGGACTATATACAACTGAAAACTCACACCCCAGAAGTGACTCAAACCCATACTGCCAAGAGCAACGCAACTGGTATGTACAGGGACGCCTTAATCCGCTTGACCATCACGACCGGACAAAAGGAAGTGATAGCCGAAGCTATTTGAACCACTTTCCTGCCGGCACTCGGATGGTAATCTTGGGCATAGCATTTTATCAAATCACCTCATTCTTTGGGGCACACGTGAGGAACACAAATGCAAACAAGCCTGAATGGTCCCCAGGACTATATACAACTGAAAACTCACACCCCAGAAGTGACTCGAACCCATACTGCCAGGAGCAACGCAACTGGTATGTACAGGGACGCCTTAATCCGCTTGACCATCACGACCGGACAAAAGGAAGTGATAGCCGAAGCTATTTAAACCACTTCCCAGCCGGCACTCGGATGGTAATCTTGGGCATAGCATTTTATCAAATCACCTCATTCTTTGGGGCACACGTGAGGAACACAAATGCAAACAAGCCTGAATGGTCCCCAGGACTATATACAACTGAAAACTCACAACCCAGAAGTGACTCGAACCCATACTGCCAGGAGCAACGCAACTGGTATGTACAGGGACGCCTTAATCCGCTTGACCATCACGACCGGACAAAAGGAAGTGATAGCCGAAGCTATTTGAACCACTTCCCCGCCGGCACTTGGATGGTAATCTTGGGCATAGCATTTTATCAAATCACCTCATTCTTTGGGGCACACGTGAGGAACACAAATGCAAACAAGCCTGAATGGTACCCAGGACTATATACAACTGAAAACTCACACCCCAGAAGTGACTCGAACCCATACTGCCAGGAGCAACGCAACTGGTATGTACAGGGACGCCTTAATCCGCTTGACCATCACGACCGGACAAAAGGAAGTGATAGCCGAAGCTATTTGAACCACTTCCCCGCCGGCACTCGGATGGTAATCTTGGGCATAGCATTTTATCAAATCACCTCATTCTTTGGGGCACACGTGAGGAACACAAATGCAAACAAGCCTGAATGGTCCCCAGGACTATATACAACTGAAAACTCACACCCCAGAAGTGACTCGAACCCATACTGCCAAGAGCAACGCAACTGGTATGTACAGGGACGCCTTAATCCGCTTGACCATCACGACCGGACCAAAGGAAGTGATAGCCGAAGCTATTTGAACCACTTCCCTGCCGGCACTCGGATGGTAATCTTGGGCATAGCATTTTATCAAATCACCTCATTCTTTGGGGCACACGTGAGGAACACAAATGCAAATAAGCCTGAATGGTCCCAAGGACTATATACAACTGAAAACTCACACCCCAGAAGTGACTCGAACCCATACTGCCAGGAGCAACGCAACTGGTATGTACAGGGACGCCTTAATCCGCTTGACCATCATGACCGGACAAAAGGAAGTGATAGCAGAAGCTATTTGAACCACTTCCCCGCCGGCACTCGGATGGTAATCTTGGGCATAGCATTTTATCAAATCACCTCATTCTTTGGGCACACGTGAGGAACACAAATGCAAACAAGCCTGAATGGTCCCCAGGACTATATACAACTGAAAACTCACACCCCAGAAGTGACCCGAACCCATACTGCCAAGAGCAACGCAACTGGTATGTACAGGGACGCCTTAATCCGCTTGACCATCATGACCGGACAAAAGGAAGTGATAGCCGAAGCTATTTGAACCACTTCCCTGCCGGCACTCGGATGGTAATCTTGGGCATAGCATTTTATCAAATCACCTCATTCTTTGGGGCACACGTGAGGAACACAAATGCAAATAAGCCTGAATGGTCCCCAGGACTATATACAACTGAAAACTCACACCCCAGAAGTGACTCGAACCCATACTGCCAGGAGCAACGCAACTGGTATGTACAGGGACGCCTTAATCCGCTTGACCATCATGACCGGACAAAAGGAAGTGATAGCCGAAGCTATTTAAACCACTTCCCCGCCGGCACTCGGATGGTAATCTTGGGCATAGCATTTTATCAAATCACCTCATTCTTTGGGGCACACGTGAGGAACACAAATGCAAACAAGCCTGAATGGTCCCCAGGACTATATACAACTGAAAACTCACACCCCAGAAGTGACTCGAACCCATACTGCCAGGAGCAACGCAACTGGTATGTACAAGGACGCCTTAATCCGCTTGACCATCACGACCGGACAAAAGAAAGTGATAGCCGAAGCTATTTGAACCACTTCCCCGCCGGCACTCGGATGGAAATCTTGGGCTTAGCATTTTATCAAATCACCTCATTCTTTGGGGCACACGTGAGGAACACAAATGCAAACAAGCCTGAATGGTCCCCAGGACTATATACAACTGAAAACTCACACCCCAGAAGTGACTCGAACCCATACTGCCAGGAGCAACGCAACTGGAATGTACAGGGATGCCTTAATCCGCTTGACCATCACGACCGGACAAAAGGAAGTGATAGCCGAAGCTATTTGAACCACTTCCCCGCCGGCACTCGGATTGTAATCTTGGGCATAGCATTTTATCAAATCACCTCATTCTTTGGGGCACACGTGAGGAACACAAATGCAAACAAGCCTGAATGGTCCCCAGGACTATATACAACTGAAAACTCCCACCCCAGAAGTGACTCAAACCCATACTGCCAGGAGCAACGCAACTGGTATGTACAGGGACGCCTTAATCCGCTTGACCATCACGACCGGACATAAGGAAGTGATAGCCAAAGCTATTTGAACCACTTCCCTGCCGGCACTCGGATGGTAATCTTGGGCATAGCATTTTATAAAATCACCTCATACTTTGGGGCACACGTGAGGAACACAAATGCAAACAAGCCTGAATGGTCCCCAGGACTATATACAACTGAAAACTCACACCCCAGAAGTGACTCGAACCCATACTGCCAGGAGCAACGGAACTGGTATGTACAGGGACGCCTTAATCCGCTTGACCATCACGACCGGACAAAAGGAAGTGATAGCCGAAGCTATTTAAACCACTTCCCAACCGGCACTCGGATGGTAATCTTGGGCATAGCATTTTATCAAATCACCTCATTCTTTGGGGCACACATGAGGAACACAAATGCAAACAAGCCTGAATGGTCCCCAGGACTATATACAACTGAAAACTCCCACCCCAGAAGTGACTCGAACCTATACTGCCAGGAGCAACGCAACTGGTATGTACAGGGACGCCTTAATCCGCTTGACCATCACGACCGGACAAAAGGAAGTGATAGCCAAAGCTATTTGAACCACTTCCCCACCGGCACTCGGATGGTAATCTTGGGCATAGCATTTTATCAAATCACCTCATTCTTTGGGGCACACATGAGGAACACAAATGCAAACAAGCCTGAATGGTCCCCAGGACTATATACAACTGAAAACTCACACCCCAGATGTGACTCGAACCCATACTGCCAGGAGCAACGGAACTGGTATGTACAGGGACGCCTTAATCCGATTGACCATCACGACCGTACAAAAGGAAGTGATTGCCGAAGCTATTTGAACCACTTCCCCGCCGGCACTCGGATGGTAATCTTGGGCATAGCATTTTATCAAATCACCTCATTCTTTGGGGCACACGTGAGGAACACAAATGCAAACAAGCCTGAATGGTCCCCAGGACTATATACAACTGAAAACTCACACCCCAGAAGTGACTCGAACCCACACTGCCAGGAGCAATGGAACTGGTATGTACAGGGACGCCTTAATCCGATTGACCATCACGACCGTACAAAAGGAAGTGATAGCCGAAGCTATTTGAACCACTTCTCCGCCGGAACTCGGATGGTAATCTTGGGCATAGCATTTTATCAAATCACCTCATTCTTTGGGGCATATGTGAGGAACACAAATGCAAACAAGCCTGAATGGTCCCCAGGACTATATACAACTGAAAACTCACACCCCAGAAGTGACTCGAACCCATACTGCCAGGAGCAACGCAACTGGTATGTACAGGGACGCCTTAATCCGCTTGACCATCACGACCGGACAAAAGGAAGTGATCGCCGAAGCTATTTGAACCACTTCCCCGCCGGCACTCGGATGGTAATCTTGGGCATAGCATTTTATCAAATCACCTCATTCTTTGGGCACACGTGAGGAAACACAAATGCAAACAAGCCTGAATGGTCCCCAGGACTATATACAACTGAAAACTCACACCCCAGAAGTGACTCAAACCCATACTGCCAAGAGCAACGCAACTGGTATGTACAGGGACGCCTTAATCCGCTTGACCATCACGACCGGACAAAAGGAAGTGATAGCCGAAGCTATTTGAACCACTTTCCTGCCGGCACTCGGATGGTAATCTTGGGCATAGCATTTTATCAAATCACCTCATTCTTTGGGGCACACGTGAGGAACACAAATGCAAACAAGCCTGAATGGTCCCCAGGACTATATACAACTGAAAACTCACACCCCAGAAGTGACTCGAACCCATACTGCCAGGAGCAACGCAACTGGTATGTACAGGGACGCCTTAATCCGCTTGACCATCACGACCGGACAAAAGGAAGTGATAGCCGAAGCTATTTAAACCACTTCCCAGCCGGCACTCGGATGGTAATCTTGGGCACAGCATTTTATCAAATCACATCATTCTTTGGGGCACACGTGAGGAACACAAATGCAAACAAGCCTGAATGGTCCCCAGGACTATATACAACTGAAAACTCACAACCCAGAAGTGACTCGAACCCATACTGCCAGGAGCAACGCAACTGGTATGTACAGGGACGCCTTAATCCGCTTGACCATCACGACCGGACAAAAGGAAGTGATAGCCGAAGCTATTTGAACCACTTCCCCGCCGGCACTCGGATGGTAATCTTGGGCATAGCATTTTATCAAATCACCTCATTCTTTGGGGCACACATGAGGAACACAAATGCAAACAAGCCTGAATGGTCCCCAGGACTATATACAACTGAAAACTCACACCCCAGAAGTGACTCGAACCCATACTGCCAGGAGCAATGCAACTGGTATGTACAGGGACGCCTTAATCCGCTTGACCATCACGACCGGACAAAAGGAAGTGATAGCCGAAGCTATTTGAACCACTTCCCCGCCGGCACTCGGATGGTAATCTTGGGCATAGCATTTTATCAAATCACCTCATTCTTTATGGCACACGTGAGGAACACAAATGCAAAAAAGCCTGAATGGTCCCCAGGACTATATACAACTGAAAACTCACACCCCAGAAGTGACTCGAACCCATACTGCCAGGAGCAACGCAACTGGTATGTACAGGGACACCTTAATCCGCTTGACCATCACGACCGGACAAAAGGAAGTGATAGCCGAAGCTATTTGAATCACTTCCCCGCCGGCACTCGGATGGTAATCTTGGGCATAGCATTTTATCAAATCACCTCATTCTTTGGGCACACGTGAGGAACACAAATGCAAACAAGCCTGAATGGTCCCCAGGACTATATACAACTGAAAACTCACACCCCAGAAGTGACTCGAACCCATACTGCCAAGAGCAACGCAACTGGTATGTACAGGGACGCCTTAATCCGCTTGACCATCACGACCGGACAAAAGGAAGTGATAGCCGAAGCTATTTAAACCACTTCCCAGCCGGCACTCGGATGGTAATCTTGGGCATAGCATTTTATCAAATCACCTCATTCTTTGGGGCATATGTGAGGAACACAAATGCAAACAAGCCTGAATGGTCCCCAGGACTATATACAACTGAAAACTCACACCCCAGAAGTGACTCGAACCCATACTGCCAGGAGCAACGCAACTGGTATGTACAGGGACGCCTTAATCCGCTTGACCATCACGACCGGACAAAAGGAAGTGATAGCCGAAGCTATTTGAACCACTTCCCCGCCGGCACTCGGATGGTAATCTTGGGCATAGCATTTTATCAAATCACCTCATTCTTTGGGCACACGTGAGGAACACAAATGCAAACAAACCTGAATGGTCCCCAGGACTATATACAACTGAAAACTCACACCCCAGAAGTGACTCAAACCCATACTGCCAAGAGCAACGCAACTGGTATGTACAGGGACGCCTTAATCCGCTTGACCATCACGACCGGACAAAAGGAAGTGATAGCCGAAGCTATTTGAACCACTTCCCTGCCGGCACTCGGATGGTAATCTTGGGCATAGCATTTTATCAAATCACCTCATTCTTTGGGTACACGTGAGGAACACAAATGCAAACAAGCCTGAATGGTCCCCAGGACTATATACAACTGAAAACTCACACCCCAGAAGTGACTCGAACCCATACTGCCAGGAGCAACGCAACTGGTATGTACAGGGACGCCTTAATCCGCTTGACCATCACGACCGGACAAAAGGAAGTGATAGTTGAAGCTATTTAAACCACTTCCCAGCCGGCACTCGGATGGTAATCTTGGGCATAGCATTTTATCAAATCACCTCATTCTTTGGGGCACACGTGAGGAACACAAATGCAAACAAGCCTGAATGGTCCCCAGGACTATATACAACTGAAAACTCACACCCCAGAAGTGACTCGAACCCATACTGCCAGGAGAAACGCAACTGGTATGTACAGGGACGCCTTAATCCGCTTGACCTTCACGACCGGACAAAAGGAAGTGATAGCCGAAGCTATTTGAACCACTTCCCCGCCGGCACTCGGATGGTAATCTTGGGCATAGCATTTTATCAAATCACCTCATTCTTTGGGGCACACGTGAGGAACACAAATGCAAACAAGCCTGAATGGTCCCCAGGACTATATACAACTGAAAACTCACACCCCAGAAGTGACTCGAACCTATACTGCCAGGAGCAACGCAACTGGTATGTACAGGGACGCCTTAATCCGCTTGACCATCACGACCGGACAAAAGGAAGTGATAGCCGGAGCTATTTGAACCACTTCCCCGCGGGCACTCGGATGGTAATCTTGGGCATAGCATTTTATCAAATCACCTCATTCTTTGGGCACACGTGAGGAACACAAATGCAAACAAGCCTGAATGGTCCCCAGGACTATATACAACTGAAAACTCACACCCCAGAAGTGACTCGAACCCATACTGCCAAGAGCAACGCAACTGGTATGTACAGGGACGCCTTAATCTGCTTGACCATCACGACCGGACAAAAGGAAGTGATAGCCGAAGCTATTTGAACCACTTCCCTGCCGGCACTCGGATAGTAATCTTGGGCATAGCATTTTATCAAATCACCTCATTCTTTGGGGCACACGTGAGGAACACAAATGCAAACAAGCCTGAATGGTCCCCAGGACTATATACAACTGAAAACTCACACCCCAGAAGTGACTCGAACCCATACTGCCAGGAGCAACGCAACTGGTATGTACAGGGACGCCTTAATCCGCTTGACCATCACGACCGGACAAAAGGAAGTGATAGCCGAAGCTATTTAAAACACTTCCCAGCCGGCACTCGGATGCTAATCTTGGGCATAGCATTTTATCAAATCACCTCATTCTTTGGGGCACACGTGAGGAACACAAATGCAAACAAGCCTGAATGGTCCCCAGGACTATATACAACTGAAAACTCACAACCCAGAAGTGACTCGAACCCATACTGCCGGGAGCAACGCAACTGGTATGTACAGGGACGCCTTAATCCACTTGACCATCACGACCGGACAAAAGGAAGTGATAGCCGAAGCTATTTGAACCACTTCCCCGCCAGCACTCGGATGGTAATCTTGGGCATAGCATTTTATCAAATCACCTCATTCTTTGGGGCATATGTGAGGAACACAAATGCAAACAAGCCTGAATGGTCCCCAGGACTATATTCAACTGAAAACTCACACCCCAGAAGTGACTCGAACCCATACTGCCAGGAGCAACGCAACTGGTATGTACAGGGACGCCTTAATCCGCTTGACCATCACGACCGGACAAAAGGAAGTGATAGCCGAAGCTATTTGAACCACTTCCCTGCCGGCACTCGGATGGTAATCTTGGGCATAGCATTTTATCAAATCACCTCATTCTTTGGGGCACACGTGAGGAACACAAATGCAAACAAGCCTGAATGGTCCCCAGGACTATATACAACTGAAAACTCACACCCCAGAAGTGACTCGAACCCATACTGCCAGGAGCAACGCAACTGGTATGTACAGGGACGCCTTAATCCGCTTGACCATCACGACCGGACAAAAGGAAGTGATAGCTGAAGCTATTTAAACCACTTCCCAGCCGGCACTCGGATGGTAATCTTGGGCATAGCATTTTATCAAATCACCTCATTCTTTGGGGCACACGTGAGGAACACAAATGCAAACAAGCCTGAATGGTCCCCAGGACTATATACAACTGAAAACTCACAACCCAGAAGTGACTCGAACCCATACTGCCTGGAGCAACGCAACTGGTATGTACAGGGACGCCTTAATCCGCTTGACCATCACGACCGGACAAAAGGAAGTGATAGCCGAAGCTATTTGAACCACTTCCCCGCCGGCACTCGGATGGTAATCTTGGGCATAGCATTTTATCAAATCACCTCATTCTTTGGGGCACACGTGAGGAACACAAATGCAAACAAGCCTGAATGGTCCCCAGGACTATATACAACTGAAAACTCACACCCCAGAAGTGACTCGAACCCATACTGCCAGGAGCAACGCAACTGGTATGTACAGGGACGCCTTAATCCGCTTGACCATCACGACCGGACAAAAGGAAGTGATAGCCGAAGCTATTTGAACCACTTCCCCGCCGGCACTCGGATGGTAATCTTGGGCATAGCATTTTATCAAATCACCTCATTCTTTGGGGCACACGTGAGGAACACAAATGCAAACAAGCCTGAATGGTCCCCAGGACTATATACAACTGAAAACTCACACCCCAGAAGTGACTCGAACCCATACTGCCAGGAGCAACGCAACTGGTATGTACAGGGATGCCTTAATCCGCTTGACCATCACGACCGGACAAAAGGAAGTGATAGCCGAAGCTATTTGAACCACTTCCCCGCCGGCACTCGAATGGTAATCTTGGGCATAGCATTTTATCAAATCACCTCATTTTTTGGGGCACACGTGAGGAACACAAATGCAAACAAGCCTGAATGGTCCCCAGGACTATATACAACTGAAAACTCACACCCCAGAAGTGACTCGAACCCATACTGCCAGGAGCAATGCAACTGGTATGTACAGGGACACCTTAATCCGCTTGACCATCACGACCGGACAAAAGGAAGTGATAGCCCAAGCTATTTGAATCACTTCCCCGCTGGCACTCGGATGGTAATCTTGGGCATAGCATTTTATCAAATCACCTCATTCTTTGGGGCACACGTGAGGAACACAAATGCAAACAAGCCTGAATGGTCCCCAGGACAATATACAACTGAAAACTCACACCCCAGAAGTGACTCGAACCTATACTGCCAGGAGCAACGCAACTGGTATGTACAGGGACGCCTTAATCCGCTTGACCATCACGACCGGAAAAAAGGAAGTGATAGCCGAAGCTATTTGAACCACTTCCCCGCCGGCACTCGGATGGTAATCTTGGGCATAGCATTTTATCAAATCACCTCATTCTTTGGGCACACGTGAGGAACACAAATGCAAACAAGCCTGAATGGTCCCCAGGACTATATACAACTGAAAACTCACACCCCAGAAGTGACTCGAACCCATACTGCCAAGAGCAACGCAACTGGTATGTACAGGGACGCCTTAATCCGCTTGACCATCACGACCGGACAAAAGGAAGTGATAGCCGAAGCTATTTGAACCACTTCTCTGCCGGCACTCGGATAGTAATCTTGGGAATAGCATTTTATCAAATCACCTCATTCTTTGGGGCACACGTGAGGAACACAAATGCAAACAAGCCTGAATGGTCCCCAGGACTATATACAACTGAAAACTCACACCCCAGAAGTGACTCGAACCCATACTGCCAGGAGCAACGCAACTGGTATGTACAGGGACGCCTTAATCCGCTTGACCATCACGACGGGACAAAAGGAAGTGATAGCCGAAGCTATTTAAACCACTTCCCAGCCGGCACTCGGATGGTAATCTTGGGCATAGCATTTTATCAAATCACCTCATTCTTTGGGGCACACGTGAGGAACACAAATGCAAACAACCCTGAATGGTCCCCAGGACTATATACAACTGAAAACTCACAACCCAGAAGTGACTCGAACCCATACTGCCAGGAGCAACGCAACTGGTATGTACAGGGACGCCTTAATCCGCTTGACCATCACGACCGGACAAAAGGAAGTGATAGCCGAAGCTATTTGAACCACTTCCCCGCCGGCACTCGGATGGTAATCTTGGGCATAGCATTTTATCAAATCACCTCATTCTTTGGGCACACGTGAGGAACACAAATGCAAACAAGCCTGAATGGTCCCCAGGACTATATACAACTGAAAACTCCCACCCCAGAAGTGACTCGAACCCATACTGCCAGGAGCAACGCAACTGGTATGTACAGGGACGCCTTAATCCGCTTGACCATCACGACCGGACAAAAGGAAGTGATAGCCGAAGCTATTTGAACCACTTCCCCGCCGGCACTCGGATGGTAATCTTGGGCA
Source organism: Procambarus clarkii (assembly GCF_040958095.1). Taxonomy (NCBI): domain Eukaryota; kingdom Metazoa; phylum Arthropoda; class Malacostraca; order Decapoda; family Cambaridae; genus Procambarus; species Procambarus clarkii. The sequence continues at coordinate 24,459,348 of NC_091163.1, forward strand.
TAGCATTTTATCAAATCACCTCATTCTTTGGGGCACACGTGAGGAACACAAATGCAAACAAGCCTGAATGGTCCCCAGGACTATATACAACTGAAAACTCACACCCCAGAAGTGACTCGAACCCATACTGCCAGGAGCAACGCAACTGGTATGTACAGGGACGCCTTAATCCGCTTGACCATCACGACCGGACAAAAGGAAGTGATAGCCGAAGCTATTTGAATCACTTCCCCGCCGGCACTCGGATGGTAATCTTGGGCATAGCATTTTATCAAATCACCTCATTCTTTGGGGCACACGTGAGGAACACAAATGCAAACAAGCCTGAATGGTCCCCAGGACTATATACAACTGAAAACTCACAACCCAGAAGTGACTCGAACCCATACTGGCAGGAGCAACGCAACTGGTATGTACAGGGACGCCTTAATCCGCTTGACCATCACGACCGGACAAAAGGAAGTGATAGCCGAAGCTATTTGAACCACTTCCCCGCCGGCACTCGGATGGTAATCTTGGGCTTAGCATTTTATCAAATCACCTCATTCTTTGGGGCACACGTGAGGAACACAAATGCAAACAAGCCTGAATGGTCCCCAGGACTATATACAACTGAAAACTCACAACCCAGAAGTGTCTCGAACCCATACTGCCAGGAGCAACGCAACTGGTATGTACAGGGACGCCTTAATCCGCTTGACCATCACGACCGGACAAAAGGAAGTGATAGCCGAAGCTATTTGAACCACTTCCCCGCCGGCACTCGGATGGTAATCTTGGGCATAGCATTTTATCAAATCAACTCATTCTTTGGGGCACACGTGAGGAACACAAATGCAAACAAGCCTGAATGGTCCCCAGGACTATATACAACTGAAAACTCACACCCCAGAAGTGACTCGAACCCATACTGCCAGGAGCAACGCAACTGGTATGTACAGGGACGCCTTAATCCGCTTGACCATCACGACCGGACAAAAGGAAGTGATAGCTGAAGCTATTTGAATCACTTCCCGCCGGCACTCGGATGGTAATCTTGGGCATAGCATTTTATCAAATCACCTCATTCTTTGGGGCACACGTGAGGAACACAAATGCAAACAAGCCTGAATGGTCCCCAGGACTATATACAACTGAAAACTCACAACCCAGAAGTGACTCGAACCCATACTGGCAGGAGCAACGCAACTGGTATGTACAGGGACGCCTTAATCCGCTTGACCATCATGACCGGACAAAAGGAAGTGATAGCCGAAGCTATTTGAACCACTTCCCCGCCGGCACTCGGATGGTAATCTTGGGCATAGCATTTTATCAAATCACCTCATTCTTTGGGGCACACGTGAGGAACACAAATGCAAACAAGCCTGAATGGTCCCCAGGACTATATACAACTGAAAACTCACACCCCAGAAGTGACTCGAACCCATACTGCCAGGAGCAACGCAACTGGTATGTACAGGGACACCTTAATCCGCTTGACCATCACGACCGGACAAAAGGAAGTGATAGCCGAAGCTATTTGAATCACTTCCCCGCCGGCACTCGGATGGTAATCTTGGGCATAGCATTTTATCAAATCACCTCATTCTTTGGGGCACACGTGAGGAACACAAATGCAAACAAGCCTGAATGGTCCCCAGGACTATATACAACTGAAAACTCACACCCCCAGAAGTGACTCGAACCCATACTGCCAGGAGCAACGCAACTGGTATGTACAGGGACGCCTTAATCCGCTTGACCATCATGATCGGACAAAAGGAAGTGATAGTCGAAGCTATTTGAACCACTTCCCTGCCGGCACTCGGATGGTAATCTTGGGCATAGCATTTTATCAAATCACCTCATTCTTTGGGGCACACGTGAGGAACACAAATACAAACAAGCCTGAATGGTCCCCAGGACTATATACAACTGAAAACTCACACCCCAGAAGTGACTCGAACCTATACTGCCAGGAGCAACGCAACTGGTATGTACAGGGACGCCTTAATCCGCTTGACCATCACGACCGGACAAAAGGAAGTGATAGCCGAAGCTATTTGAACCACTTCCCCGCCGGCACTCGGATGGTAATCTTGGGCATAGCATTTTATCAAATCACCTCATTCTTTGGGCACACGTGAGGAACACAAATGCAAACAAGCCTGAATGGTCCCCAGGACTATATACGACTGAAAACTCACACCCCCAGAAGTGACTCGAACCCATACTGCCAGGAGCAACGCAACTGGTATGTACAGGGACGCCTTAATCCGCTTGACCATCATGATCGGACAAAAGGAAGTGATAGTCGAAGCTATTTGAACCACTTCCCTGCCGGCACTCGGATGGTAATCTTGGGCATAGCATTTTATCAAATCACCTCATTCTTTGGGGCACACGTGAGGAACACAAATACAAACAAGCCTGAATGGTCCCCAGGACTATATACAACTGAAAACTCACACCCCAGAAGTGACTCGAACCTATACTGCCAGGAGCAACGCAACTGGTATGTACAGGGACGCCTTAATCCGCTTGACCATCACGACCGGACAAAAGGAAGTGATAGCCGAAGCTATTTGAACCACTTCCCCGCCGGCACTCGGATGGTAATCTTGGGCATAGCATTTTATCAAATCACCTCATTCTTTGGGCACACGTGAGGAACACAAATGCAAACAAGCCTGAATGGTCCCCAGGACTATATACAACTGAAAACTCACACCCCAGAAGTGACCCGAACCCATACTGCCAAGAGCAACGCAACTGGTATGTACAGGGACGCCTTAATCCGCTTGACCATCATGACCGGACAAAAGGAAGTGATAGCCGAAGCTATTTGAACCACTTCCCTGCCGGCACTCGGATGGTAATCTTGGGCATAGCATTTTATCAAATCACCTCATTCTTTGGGGCACACGTGAGGAACACAAATGCAAATAAGCCTGAATGGTCCCCAGGACTATATACAACTGAAAACTCACACCCCAGAAGTGACTCGAACCCATACTGCCAGGAGCAACGCAACTGGTATGTACAGGGACGCCTTAATCCGCTTGACCATCATGACCGGACAAAAGGAAGTGATAGCCGAAGCTATTTAAACCACTTCCCCGCCGGCACTCGGATGGTAATCTTGGGCATAGCATTTTATCAAATCACCTCATTCTTTGGGGCACACGTGAGGAACACAAATGCAAACAAGCCTGAATGGTCCCCAGGACTATATACAACTGAAAACTCACACCCCAGAAGTGACTCGAACCCATACTGCCAGGAGCAACGCAACTGGTATGTACAAGGACGCCTTAATCCGCTTGACCATCACGACCGGACAAAAGAAAGTGATAGCCGAAGCTATTTGAACCACTTCCCCGCCGGCACTCGGATGGAAATCTTGGGCTTAGCATTTTATCAAATCACCTCATTCTTTGGGGCACACGTGAGGAACACAAATGCAAACAAGCCTGAATGGTCCCCAGGACTATATACAACTGAAAACTCACACCCCAGAAGTGACTCGAACCCATACTGCCAGGGGCAACGCAACTGGAATGTACAGGGATGCCTTAATCCGCTTGACCATCACGACCGGACAAAAGGAAGTGATAGCCGAAGCTATTTGAACCACTTCCCCGCCGGCACTCGGATTGTAATCTTGGGCATAGCATTTTATCAAATCACCTCATTCTTTGGGGCACACGTGAGGAACACAAATGCAAACAAGCCTGAATGGTCCCCAGGACTATATACAACTGAAAACTCCCACCCCAGAAGTGACTCAAACCCATACTGCCAGGAGCAACGCAACTGGTATGTACAGGGACGCCTTAATCCGCTTGACCATCACGACCGGACATAAGGAAGTGATAGCCAAAGCTATTTGAACCACTTCCCTGCCGGCACTCGGATGGTAATCTTGGGCATAGCATTTTATAAAATCACCTCATACTTTGGGGCACACGTGAGGAACACAAATGCAAACAAGCCTGAATGGTCCCCAGGACTATATACAACTGAAAACTCACACCCCAGAAGTGACTCGAACCCATACTGCCAGGAGCAACGGAACTGGTATGTACAGGGACGCCTTAATCCGCTTGACCATCACGACCGGACAAAAGGAAGTGATAGCCGAAGCTATTTAAACCACTTCCCAACCGGCACTCGGATGGTAATCTTGGGCATAGCATTTTATCAAATCACCTCATTCTTTGGGGCACACATGAGGAACACAAATGCAAACAAGCCTGAATGGTCCCCAGGACTATATACAACTGAAAACTCCCACCCCAGAAGTGACTCGAACCTATACTGCCAGGAGCAACGCAACTGGTATGTACAGGGACGCCTTAATCCGCTTGACCATCACGACCGGACAAAAGGAAGTGATAGCCAAAGCTATTTGAACCACTTCCCCACCGGCACTCGGATGGTAATCTTGGGCATAGCATTTTATCAAATCACCTCATTCTTTGGGGCACACATGAGGAACACAAATGCAAACAAGCCTGAATGGTCCCCAGGACTATATACAACTGAAAACTCACACCCCAGAAGTGACTCGAACCCATACTGCCAGGAGCAACGGAACTGGTATGTACAGGGACGCCTTAATCCGATTGACCATCACGACCGTACAAAAGGAAGTGATTGCCGAAGCTATTTGAACCACTTCCCCGCCGGCACTCGGATGGTAATCTTGGGCATAGCATTTTATCAAATCACCTCATTCTTTGGGGCACACGTGAGGAACACAAATGCAAACAAGCCTGAATGGTCCCCAGGACTATATACAACTGAAAACTCACACCCCAGAAGTGACTCGAACCCACACTGCCAGGAGCAATGGAACTGGTATGTACAGGGACGCCTTAATCCGATTGACCATCACGACCGTACAAAAGGAAGTGATAGCCGAAGCTATTTGAACCACTTCCCCGCCGGAACTCGGATGGTAATCTTGGGCATAGCATTTTATCAAATCACCTCATTCTTTGGGGCATATGTGAAGAACACAAATGCAAACAAGCCTGAATGGTCCCCAGGACTATATACAACTGAAAACTCACACCCCAGAAGTGACTCGAACCCATACTGCCAGGAGCAACGCAACTGGTATGTACAGGGACGCCTTAATCCGCTTGACCATCACGACCGGACAAAAGGAAGTGATAGCCGAAGCTATTTGAACCACTTCCCCGCCGGCACTCGGATGGTAATCTTGGGCATAGCATTTTATCAAATCACCTCATTCTTTGGGCACACGTGAGGAAACACAAATGCAAACAAGCCTGAATGGTCCCCAGGACTATATACAACTGAAAACTCACACCCCAGAAGTGACTCAAACCCATACTGCCAAGAGCAACGCAACTGGTATGTACAGGGACGCCTTAATCCGCTTGACCATCACGACCGGACAAAAGGAAGTGATAGCCGAAGCTATTTGAACCACTTTCCTGCCGGCACTCGGATGGTAATCTTGGGCATAGCATTTTATCAAATCACCTCATTCTTTGGGGCACACGTGAGGAACACAAATGCAAACAAGCCTGAATGGTCCCCAGGACTATATACAACTGAAAACTCACACCCCAGAAGTGACTCGAACCCATACTGCCAGGAGCAACGCAACTGGTATGTACAGGGACGCCTTAATCCGCTTGACCATCACGACCGGACAAAAGGAAGTGATAGCCGAAGCTATTTAAACCACTTCCCAGCCGGCACTCGGATGGTAATCTTGGGCACAGCATTTTATCAAATCACATCATTCTTTGGGGCACACGTGAGGAACACAAATGCAAACAAGCCTGAATGGTCCCCAGGACTATATACAACTGAAAACTCACAACCCAGAAGTGACTCGAACCCATACTGCCAGGAGCAACGCAACTGGTATGTACAGGGACGCCTTAATCCGCTTGACCATCACGACCGGACAAAAGGAAGTGATAGCCGAAGCTATTTGAACCACTTCCCCGCCGGCACTCGGATGGTAATCTTGGGCATAGCATTTTATCAAATCACCTCATTCTTTGGGGCACACATGAGGAACACAAATGCAAACAAGCCTGAATGGTCCCCAGGACTATATACAACTGAAAACTCACACCCCAGAAGTGACTCGAACCCATACTGCCAGGAGCAATGCAACTGGTATGTACAGGGACGCCTTAATCCGCTTGACCATCACGACCGGACAAAAGGAAGTGATAGCCGAAGCTATTTGAACCACTTCCCCGCCGGCACTCGGATGGTAATCTTGGGCATAGCATTTTATCAAATCACCTCATTCTTTATGGCACACGTGAGGAACACAAATGCAAAAAAGCCTGAATGGTCCCCAGGACTATATACAACTGAAAACTCACACCCCAGAAGTGACTCGAACCCATACTGCCAGGAGCAACGCAACTGGTATGTACAGGGACACCTTAATCCGCTTGACCATCACGACCGGACAAAAGGAAGTGATAGCCGAAGCTATTTGAATCACTTCCCCGCCGGCACTCGGATGGTAATCTTGGGCATAGCATTTTATCAAATCACCTCATTCTTTGGGCACACGTGAGGAACACAAATGCAAACAAGCCTGAATGGTCCCCAGGACTATATACAACTGAAAACTCACACCCCAGAAGTGACTCGAACCCATACTGCCAAGAGCAACGCAACTGGTATGTACAGGGACGCCTTAATCCGCTTGACCATCACGACCGGACAAAAGGAAGTGATAGCCGAAGCTATTTAAACCACTTCCCAGCCGGCACTCGGATGGTAATCTTGGGCATAGCATTTTATCAAATCACCTCATTCTTTGGGGCATATGTGAGGAACACAAATGCAAACAAGCCTGAATGGTCCCCAGGACTATATACAACTGAAAACTCACACCCCAGAAGTGACTCGAACCCATACTGCCAGGAGCAACGCAACTGGTATGTACAGGGACGCCTTAATCCGCTTGACCATCACGACCGGACAAAAGGAAGTGATAGTTGAAGCTATTTAAACCACTTCCCAGCCGGCACTCGGATGGTAATCTTGGGCATAGCATTTTATCAAATCACCTCATTCTTTGGGGCACACGTGAGGAACACAAATGCAAACAAGCCTGAATGGTCCCCAGGACTATATACAACTGAAAACTCACAACCCAGAAGTGACTCGAACCCATACTGCCAGGAGCAACGCAACTGGTATGTACAGGGACGCCTTAATCCGCTTGACCATCACGACTGGACAAAAGGAAGTGATAGCCGAAGCTATTTGAACCACTTCCCCGCCGGCACTTGGATGGTAATCTTGGGCATAGCATTTTATCAAATCACCTCATTCTTTGGGGCACACGTGAGGAACACAAATGCAAACAAGCCTGAATGGTCCCCAGGACTATATACAACTGAAAACTCACACCCCAGAAGTGACTCGAACCCATACTGCCAGGAGCAACGCAACTGGTATGTACAGGGACGCCTTAATCCGCTTGACCTTCACGACCGGACAAAAGGAAGTGATAGCCGAAGCTATTTGAACCACTTCCCCGCCGGCACTCGGATGGTAATCTTGGGCATAGCATTTTATCAAATCACCTCATTCTTTGGGGCACACGTGAGGAACACAAATGCAAACAAGCCTGAATGGTCCCCAGGACTATATACAACTGAAAACTCACACCCCAGAAGTGACTCGAACCTATACTGCCAGGAGCAACGCAACTGGTATGTACAGGGACGCCTTAATCCGCTTGACCATCACGACCGGACAAAAGGAAGTGATAGCCGGAGCTATTTGAACCACTTCCCCGCGGGCACTCGGATGGTAATCTTGGGCATAGCATTTTATCAAATCACCTCATTCTTTGGGCACACGTGAGGAACACAAATGCAAACAAGCCTGAATGGTCCCCAGGACTATATACAACTGAAAACTCACACCCCAGAAGTGACTCGAACCCATACTGCCAAGAGCAACGCAACTGGTATGTACAGGGACGCCTTAATCTGCTTGACCATCACGACCGGACAAAAGGAAGTGATAGCCGAAGCTATTTGAACCACTTCCCTGCCGGCACTCGGATAGTAATCTTGGGCATAGCATTTTATCAAATCACCTCATTCTTTGGGGCACACGTGAGGAACACAAATGCAAACAAGCCTGAATGGTCCCCAGGACTATATACAACTGAAAACTCACACCCCAGAAGTGACTCGAACCCATACTGCCAGGAGCAACGCAACTGGTATGTACAGGGACGCCTTAATCCGCTTGACCATCACGACCGGACAAAAGGAAGTGATAGCCGAAGCTATTTAAACCACTTCCCAGCCGGCACTCGGATGCTAATCTTGGGCATAGCATTTTATCAAATCACCTCATTCTTTGGGGCACACGTGAGGAACACAAATGCAAACAAGCCTGAATGGTCCCCAGGACTATATACAACTGAAAACTCACAACCCAGAAGTGACTCGAACCCATACTGCCGGGAGCAACGCAACTGGTATGTACAGGGACGCCTTAATCCACTTGACCATCACGACCGGACAAAAGGAAGTGATAGCCGAAGCTATTTGAACCACTTCCCCGCCAGCACTCGGATGGTAATCTTGGGCATAGCATTTTATCAAATCACCTCATTCTTTGGGGCATATGTGAGGAACACAAATGCAAACAAGCCTGAATGGTCCCCAGGACTATATTCAACTGAAAACTCACACCCCAGAAGTGACTCGAACCCATACTGCCAGGAGCAACGCAACTGGTATGTACAGGGACGCCTTAATCCGCTTGACCATCACGACCGGACAAAAGGAAGTGATAGCCGAAGCTATTTGAACCACTTCCCTGCCGGCACTCGGATGGTAATCTTGGGCATAGCATTTTATCAAATCACCTCATTCTTTGGGGCACACGTGAGGAACACAAATGCAAACAAGCCTGAATGGTCCCCAGGACTATATACAACTGAAAACTCACACCCCAGAAGTGACTCGAACCCATACTGCCAGGAGCAACGCAACTGGTATGTACAGGGACGCCTTAATCCGCTTGACCATCACGACCGGACAAAAGGAAGTGATAGCTGAAGCTATTTAAACCACTTCCCAGCCGGCACTCGGATGGTAATCTTGGGCATAGCATTTTATCAAATCACCTCATTCTTTGGGGCACACGTGAGGAACACAAATGCAAACAAGCCTGAATGGTCCCCAGGACTATATACAACTGAAAACTCACAACCCAGAAGTGACTCGAACCCATACTGCCTGGAGCAACGCAACTGGTATGTACAGGGACGCCTTAATCCGCTTGACCATCACGACCGGACAAAAGGAAGTGATAGCCGAAGCTATTTGAACCACTTCCCCGCCGGCACTCGGATGGTAATCTTGGGCATAGCATTTTATCAAATCACCTCATTCTTTGGGGCACACGTGAGGAACACAAATGCAAACAAGCCTGAATGGTCCCCAGGACTATATACAACTGAAAACTCACACCCCAGAAGTGACTCGAACCCATACTGCCAGGAGCAACGCAACTGGTATGTACAGGGACGCCTTAATCCGCTTGACCATCACGACCGGACAAAAGGAAGTGATAGCCGAAGCTATTTGAACCACTTCCCCGCCGGCACTCGGATGGTAATCTTGGGCATAGCATTTTATCAAATCACCTCATTCTTTGGGGCACACGTGAGGAACACAAATGCAAACAAGCCTGAATGGTCCCCAGGACTATATACAACTGAAAACTCACACCCCAGAAGTGACTCGAACCCATACTGCCAGGAGCAACGCAACTGGTATGTACAGGGATGCCTTAATCCGCTTGACCATCACGACCGGACAAAAGGAAGTGATAGCCGAAGCTATTTGAACCACTTCCCCGCCGGCACTCGGATGGTAATCTTGGGCATAGCATTTTATCAAATCACCTCATTCTTTGGGGCACACGTGAGGAACACAAATGCAAACAAGCCTGAATGGTCCCCAGGACTATATACAACTGAAAACTCACACCCCAGAAGTGACTCGAACCCATACTGCCAGGAGCAACGCAACTGGTATGTACAGGGACACCTTAATCCGCTTGACCATCACGACCGGACAAAAGGAAGTGATAGCCCAAGCTATTTGAATCACTTCCCCGCTGGCACTCGGATGGTAATCTTGGGCATAGCATTTTATCAAATCACCTCATTCTTTGGGGCACACGTGAGGAACACAAATGCAAACAAGCCTGAATGGTCCCCAGGACAATATACAACTGAAAACTCACACCCCAGAAGTGACTCGAACCTATACTGCCAGGAGCAACGCAACTGGTATGTACAGGGACGCCTTAATCCGCTTGACCATCACGACCGGAAAAAAGGAAGTGATAGCCGAAGCTATTTGAACCACTTCCCCGCCGGCACTCGGATGGTAATCTTGGGCATAGCATTTTATCAAATCACCTCATTCTTTGGGCACACATGAGGAACACAAATGCAAACAAGCCTGAATGGTCCCCAGGACTATATACAACTGAAAACTCACACCCCAGAAGTGACTCGAACCCATACTGCCAAGAGCAACGCAACTGGTATGTACAGGGACGCCTTAATCCGCTTGACCATCACGACCGGACAAAAGGAAGTGATAGCCGAAGCTATTTGAACCACTTCTCTGCCGGCACTCGGATAGTAATCTTGGGAATAGCATTTTATCAAATCACCTCATTCTTTGGGGCACACGTGAGGAACACAAATGCAAACAAGCCTGAATGGTCCCCAGGACTATATACAACTGAAAACTCACACCCCAGAAGTGACTCGAACCCATACTGCCAGGAGCAACGCAACTGGTATGTACAGGGACGCCTTAATCCGCTTGACCATCACGACGGGACAAAAGGAAGTGATAGCCGAAGCTATTTAAACCACTTCCCAGCCGGCACTCGGATGGTAATCTTGGGCATAGCATTTTATCAAATCACCTCATTCTTTGGGGCACACGTGAGGAACACAAATGCAAACAAGCCTGAATGGTCCCCAGGACTATATACAACTGAAAACTCACAACCCAGAAGTGACTCGAACCCATACTGCCAGGAGCAACGCAACTGGTATGTACAGGGACGCCTTAATCCGCTTGACCATCACGACCGGACAAAAGGAAGTGATAGCCGAAGCTATTTGAACCACTTCCCCGCCGGCACTCGGATGGTAATCTTGGGCATAGCATTTTATCAAATCACCTCATTCTTTGGGCACACGTGAGGAACACAAATGCAAACAAGCCTGAATGGTCCCCAGGACTATATACAACTGAAAACTCCCACCCCAGAAGTGACTCGAACCCATACTGCCAGGAGCAACGCAACTGGTATGTACAGGGACGCCTTAATCCGCTTGACCATCACGACCGGACAAAAGGAAGTGATAGCCGAAGCTATTTGAACCACTTCCCCGCCGGCACTCGGATGGTAATCTTGGGCATAGCATTTTATCAAATCACCTCATTCTTTGGGGCACACGTGAGGAACACAAATGCAAACAAGCCTGAATGGTTCCCAGGACTATATACAACTGAAAACTCACACCCCAGAAGTGACTCGAACCCACACTGCCAGGAGCAATGGAACTGGTATGTACAGGGACGCCTTAATCCGATTGACCATCACGACCGTACAAAAGGAAGTGATAGCCGAAGCTATTTGAACCACTTCCCCGCCGGCACTCGGATGGTAATCTTGGGCATAGCATTTTATCAAATCACCTCATTCTTTGGGCACACGTGAGGAACACAAATGCAAACAAGACTGAATGGTCCCCAGGACTATATACAACTGAAAACTCACACCCCAGAAGTGACTCGAACCCATACTTCCAAGAGCAACGCAACTGGTATGTACAGGGACGCCTTAATCCGCTTGACCATCACGACCGGACAAAAGGAAGTGATAGCCGAAGCTATTTGAACCACTTCCCTGCCGGCACTCGGATGGTAATCTTGGGCATAGCATTTTATCAAATCACCTCATTCTTTGGGGCACACGTGAGGAACACAAATGCAAACAAGCCTGAATGGTCCCCAGGACTATATACAACTGAAAACTCACACCCCAGAAGTGACTCGAACCCATACTGCCAGGAGCAACGCAACTGGTATGTACAGGGACGCCTTAATCCGCTTGACCATCACGACCGGACAAAAGGAAGTGATAGCTGAAGCTATTTAAACCACTTCCCAGCCGGCACTCGGATGGTAATCTTGGGCATAGCATTTTATCAAATCACCTCATTCTTTGGGGCACACGTGAGGAACACAAATGCAAACAAGCCTGAATGGTCCCCAGGACTATATACAACTGAAAACTCACAACCCAGAAGTGACTCGAACCCATACTGCCAGGAGCAACGCAACTGGTATGTACAGGGACGCCTTAATCTGCTTGACCATCACGACCGGACAAAAGGAAGTGATAGCCGAAGCTATTTGAACCACTTCCCCGCCGGCACTCGGATGGTAATCTTGGGCATAGCATTTTATCAAATCACCTCATTCTTTGGGGCACACGTGAGGAACACAAATGCAAACAAGCCTGAATGGTCCCCAGGACTATATACAACTGAAAACTCACACCCCAGAAGTGACTCGAACCCATACTGCCAGGAGCAACGCAACTGGTATGTACAGGGACGCCTTAATCCGCTTGACCATCACGACCGGACAAAAGGAAGTGATAGCCGAAGCTATTTGAATCACTTCCCCGCCGGCACTCGGATGGTAATCTTGGGCATAGCATTTTATCAAATCACCTCATTCTTTGGGGCACACGTGAGGAACACAAATGCAAACAAGCCTGAATGGTCCCCAGGACTATATACAACTGAAAACTCACAACCCAGAAGTGACTCGAACCCATACTGGCAGGAGCAACGCAACTGGTATGTACAGGGACGCCTTAATCCGCTTGACCATCACGACCGGACAAAAGGAAGTGATAGCCGAAGCTATTTGAACCACTTCCCCGCCGGCACTCGGATGGTAATCTTGGGCTTAGCATTTTATCAAATCACCTCATTCTTTGGGGCACACGTGAGGAACACAAATGCAAACAAGCCTGAATGGTCCCCAGGACTATATACAACTGAAAACTCACAACCCAGAAGTGTCTCGAACCCATACTGCCAGGAGCAACGCAACTGGTATGTACAGGGACGCCTTAATCCGCTTGACCATCACGACCGGACAAAAGGAAGTGATAGCCGAAGCTATTTGAACCACTTCCCCGCCGGCACTCGGATGGTAATCTTGGGCATAGCATTTTATCAAATCAACTCATTCTTTGGGGCACACGTGAGGAACACAAATGCAAACAAGCCTGAATGGTCCCCAGGACTATATACAACTGAAAACTCACACCCCAGAAGTGACTCGAACCCATACTGCCAGGAGCAACGCAACTGGTATGTACAGGGACGCCTTAATCCGCTTGACCATCACGACCGGACAAAAGGAAGTGATAGCTGAAGCTATTTGAATCACTTCCCGCCGGCACTCGGATGGTAATCTTGGGCATAGCATTTTATCAAATCACCTCATTCTTTGGGGCACACGTGAGGAACACAAATGCAAACAAGCCTGAATGGTCCCCAGGACTATATACAACTGAAAACTCACACCCCAGAAGTGACTCGAACCCATACTGCCAGGAGCAACGCAACTGGTATGTACAGGGACACCTTAATCCGCTTGACCATCACGACCGGACAAAAGGAAGTGATAGCCGAAGCTATTTGAATCACTTCCCCGCCGGCACTCGGATGGTAATCTTGGGCATAGCATTTTATCAAATCACCTCATTCTTTGGGGCACACGTGAGGAACACAAATGCAAACAAGCCTGAATGGTCCCCAGGACTATATACAACTGAAAACTCACACCCCCAGAAGTGACTCGAACCCATACTGCCAGGAGCAACGCAACTGGTATGTACAGGGACGCCTTAATCCGCTTGACCATCATGATCGGACAAAAGGAAGTGATAGTCGAAGCTATTTGAACCACTTCCCTGCCGGCACTCGGATGGTAATCTTGGGCATAGCATTTTATCAAATCACCTCATTCTTTGGGGCACACGTGAGGAACACAAATACAAACAAGCCTGAATGGTCCCCAGGACTATATACAACTGAAAACTCACACCCCAGAAGTGACTCGAACCTATACTGCCAGGAGCAACGCAACTGGTATGTACAGGGACGCCTTAATCCGCTTGACCATCACGACCGGACAAAAGGAAGTGATAGCCGAAGCTATTTGAACCACTTCCCCGCCGGCACTCGGATGGTAATCTTGGGCATAGCATTTTATCAAATCACCTCATTCTTTGGGCACACGTGAGGAACACAAATGCAAACAAGCCTGAATGGTCCCCAGGACTATATACGACTGAAAACTCACACCCCCAGAAGTGACTCGAACCCATACTGCCAGGAGCAACGCAACTGGTATGTACAGGGACGCCTTAATCCGCTTGACCATCATGATCGGACAAAAGGAAGTGATAGTCGAAGCTATTTGAACCACTTCCCTGCCGGCACTCGGATGGTAATCTTGGGCATAGCATTTTATCAAATCACCTCATTCTTTGGGGCACACGTGAGGAACACAAATACAAACAAGCCTGAATGGTCCCCAGGACTATATACAACTGAAAACTCACACCCCAGAAGTGACTCGAACCTATACTGCCAGGAGCAACGCAACTGGTATGTACAGGGACGCCTTAATCCGCTTGACCATCACGACCGGACAAAAGGAAGTGATAGCCGAAGCTATTTGAACCACTTCCCCGCCGGCACTCGGATGGTAATCTTGGGCATAGCATTTTATCAAATCACCTCATTCTTTGGGCACACGTGAGGAACACAAATGCAAACAAGCCTGAATGGTCCCCAGGACTATATACAACTGAAAACTCACACCCCAGAAGTGACTCGAACCCATACTGCCAAGAGCAACGCAACTGGTATGTACAGGGACGCCTTAATCCGCTTGACCATCACGACCGGACAAAAGGAAGTGATAGCCGAAGCTATTTGAACCACTTCCCTGCCGGCACTCGGATAGTAATCCTGGGCATAGCATTTTATCAAATCACCTCATTCTTTGGGGCACACGTGAGGAACACAAATGCAAACAAGCCTTAATGGTCCCCAGGACTATATACAACTGAAAACTCACACCCCAGAAGTGACTCGAACCCATACAGCCAGGAGCAACGCAACTGGTATGTACAGGGACGCCTTAATCCGCTTGACCATCACGACTTCTATTTAATATCCATTGTTTCGTGTTCTGTCTTGTGTTGATGAAATTAATACCCTATTAATACCATTTTTTGTTCTGTCTTGTGTTGATGAAATTAATACCCTATTAATGCCACATGTTGTTCTGTCTTGTGTTAATGCCACATCACCCCTTCCACCTCACTCAAATGTAGATATAAAATCGGAGATGCGTAAGTTCTATTCAGTTGTGTATTTGTGAACTAAAGTCTTTGAAAATGTAATAAGTTTTACGAAACACGCTCGTGTCGCGTCAGACTAGAAATAAAAATGAATTTTGGAGAATTGATTTTTGATTTACCTCCAACAGTGAAAAGAAATGTACGAAAGATTGAGAAAATTCTTGTTAGAATTATTAATCTACTTTTTCGGTCATATTTAATAATATATGTCTACAGGAAAGACTGCTACCAAAATATACTAATATATATATATATATATATATATATATATATATATATATATATATATATATATATATTTATATATATATATATATATATATATATATATATATATATATATATATGTCGTACCTAGTAGCCAGAACTCACTTTTCAGCCTACTATACAAGGCCTGATTTGCCTAATAAGCCTAGTTTTCATGAATTAATTGTTTTTCGACTACCTAACCTACCTAACCTAACCTAACCTAACTTTTTCGGCTACCTAACCTAACCTAACCTATAAAGATAGGTTAGGTTAGGTTAGGTAGGGTTGGTTAGGTTCGGTCATATATCTACGTTAATTTTAACTCAAATAAAAAAAATGACCTCATACATAATGAAATGGGTAGCTTTATCATTTCATAAGAAAAAAATTAGAGAAAATCTATTAATTCAGGAAAACTTGGCTTATTAGGCAAATCGGGCCTTGCATAGTAGGCTGAGAAGTGAGTTCTGGCTACTAGGTACGACATATATATATATATATATATATATATATATATATATATATATATATATATATATATATATATATATATATATATATATATATATATATATATATATATGTCGTACCTAGTAGCCAGAACGCACTTCTCAGCCTACTATGCAAGCCCCAATTTGCCTAATAAGCCAAGTTTTAATGAATTTATTGTTTTTCGACAACCTAACCTACTTAACCTAACCTAACCTAACTTTTTCGGCTACCTAACCTAACCTAACCTATAAAGATAGGTTAGGTTAGGTTAGGTAGGGTTGGTTAGGTTTGGTCATATATCTACGTTAATATTAACTCCAATAAAATAAAATTGACCTCATACATAATGAAATGGGTAGCTCTATCATTTCATACGAAAAAAAATAGAGAAAATATATTAATTCATGAAAACTTGGCTTATTAGGCAAATCGGGCCTTGCATAGTAGGGCGAGAAGTGCATTGTGGCTACTAGGTACGACATATATATAAATATATATATATATATATATATATATATATATATATATATATATATATATATATATATATATATATATATATATATATATATATATATATATATATATATATATGTCGTACCTAGTAGCCAGAACGCACTTCTCAGCCTACTATGCAAGGCCTGATTTGCCTAATAAGCCAAGTTTTCCTGAATTAATATATTTTCTCTAATTTTTTTCTTATGAAATGATAAACCTATCCATTTCATTATGTATGAGGTCAATTTTTTTTTATTCGAGTTAAAATTAACGTAGATATATGACCGAACCTAACCAACCCTACCTAACCTAACCTAACCTATCTTTATAGGTTAGGTTAGGTTATGTAGCCGAAAATGTTAGGTTAGGTTAGGTTAGGTAGGTTAGGTAGTCGAAAAACAATTATTTCATGAAAACTTGGCTTTTTAGGCAAATCGGGCCTTGCATAGTAGGCTGAGAAGTGCGTTCTGGCTACTAGGTACGACATATATATATATATATATATATATATATATATATATATATATATATATATATATATATATATATTTATATATATATATATATATATATATATATATATATATGTATATATATATATATATATATATATATATACATATATTTATTTATTTATTTAATTATATATGATTTTGGTGTAGAGTTAGCACGAATTTAGGCATAGTTGAGCGTTTTGAACCAGTTTGCAGGTGTTTGCATTTGAAGTACGTGGGTGGAGTATGTGTATAGGTATGATTTTAACACAGGATGGCACCGAAACATTGTTGAAGAAACGTTCATACGTCATCACTTGTGAATGATGTCTAAAAGGTAGTTTGTCGGCTGGATTAACAAGAATTCTTCCTATTATGACCAAACCACACATAAGTAAATTGAGAAACGAAAACGTTTCGGCCCGACCTAGACCATTATCAAGTCGTGAAATGTGTCAAAATGTAATTACACGACTTGATAACTGTTCAGGACGGACCGATACGTCGTCGTTTCTCCAATCTTCTGATGTGTGGTCTAATCAACATATCTTCTTCAGGGTTATTGTGACTTATCGTCTGCATTCTTCCTTTGGTCTCCAGTACGACCTGCTGCACTACGTTCTGAATGAATCTGCTAATAAACTCATCACAATTCAGGTAGTGTCATCACTGACTCACCTCTCAGCCAATCATCATGAACATGAGCAAAATGCTTATTAATCCAGCCGCTAAACACCCCTGTATTTGTTTAATGAAAACTCCTTCACACGCGTCTCACAACAGATGATATTTGAACTTTTCACGAACCGTGTCCCTCGCTTTTTATGTTCGAATCGTTCCCTTATTAACACTTCACCCATGAACTGCAAATATTAGTAATTGGTAACAGCACACAAACACCCAACCGAACCCCAGCATAACTATACACATAAATATTGAATATAGTTAAACTTATCAATCCATGAGTAAAGATAAATATCTATATTTATCAACTGTATTACAAATACAGTACGTTGGGACTCATGAATGGGCTTTAGGTATCTGTCGTAGCATGGATGAGCAAGACTTGGAGAACGTGTCGAACAAAATTATTTAGAGTGCAAACTAAGACACCTTTGTCCGACACATTACAGAGAGGACAGCCTCTTTATAAGAGGAACCAGTTGAAACAAAATAAATACAATTATCTCTGGGTATGCAAATACAGAGGACTTAATAGAATCTGGGTGGCAGCTTTACTTGTTGGCTGAGAAAAATATATACTGTAGGAATTTAAGAAAACAAGATTCTTTGCCACTGTGTCGAGGAAAGTGGAATAATATGCAAAGAAAATGGAATCGGTGAGGTATACTGCGAGTCCTTTAATTAAGGTCCCATTGTGGAGGTTCCTGCAGGCCAACGACAGAACGTTTTTCCTCTAGGATGAAATCCTCTATAGTTGTCTAACTCTCATGTACATCTTTACTGTCAGATGAATAGAGACATCAGATGTTAGGAAACGTATTTAAGCGTTTCAACCTACAAATTAATCGAACCTGGAATCATTAGGCTGGGAGCTGTATGCGCTGAATTCTACGCAACAGGTCTTATTAAAAAAAAATTCTTGAAAATTTTACGAGGAATCTTATTGCCAGCGAGGTAATAGGAAGATCCGAGAGCAATCTTACTCAAGAAGAGTCATAAAGTTTGGAAAACTGTGAGCGAAGAATCGTGTGAAAAATTGCAGAAAAGATTTAATTCTATTTGAGCTATAGTCATATTTTATCTGTAGTTCTATTTTATCTGTATTTTTTTGGCAAAGAAAATATAATTAAATGTAATTTTGCATATTGGATATGTTACCTGATGAT
This sequence comes from Procambarus clarkii, assembly GCF_040958095.1. Taxonomy (NCBI): domain Eukaryota; kingdom Metazoa; phylum Arthropoda; class Malacostraca; order Decapoda; family Cambaridae; genus Procambarus; species Procambarus clarkii. The sequence goes on from NC_091163.1 coordinate 24,478,450, forward strand.
ATACACTAATTATATCTCTGTAGCCTATACATGATTTTTTGTTTACAAAGGTGAGTAAAGAGACAAGGCACATTCTGGCTATTACTGATTTCTCTTCCCATAGCTCTTGTTAGCCCTTACCCTATTGATTTTCCCTGGAATACGACCTGCCAAACTCTCTCCCTCCCTTTCCCTTTCTTTCCCCTCCCTCTCTCTCTCTCTGGTGAGATTGAGGGGCAGTGTGCCAATGCATTAAGAAGATCTTGCTACCCCGGGTCAACTCCCTGGCATCTACCTTGAGGTTACCTTCAGGTGCTTCCGGGGCTTAGCGTCCCCGCGGCCCGGTCGTCGACCAGGCCTCCTGGTTGCCGGACTGATCAACCAGGCTGTTGGACGCGGCTGCTCGCAGCCTGACGTATGAGTAACAGCCTGGTTGATCAGGTATCCTTTGGAGGTGCTTATCCAGTTCTCTCTTGAACACTGTGAGGGGTCGGCCAGTTATGCCCCCCTTATGTGTAGTAACACATATCTCTAACACTATCTCTTGTTGTCATCACAGAAGCCTTAGCACCATCCTCTAAAATATCGTCTCATTACACCCGGTCAACAGCTGTGTGGGGACGCCGGCAGTGTTAAATTATGCTGGAGAGCAGCCTCATAAAAAGCCATTCACCTTCACAGAACATGTTGTTTAATATAGACTGAATATGGGGCAAACCCTCGAATTCTGTTTCTCTTGAAGTGGCTTAAGCTGGGTCAATTTCATCACAGGACTACTTAAATGCTTGAGCGACACACAATGGGGTTTTTATACAATATTTAATTTACTTGCATAACAAGTAAAATAAATGCTAAAACTTATTTGAACTTCTGATCTTTTATTTTGTAAGAAACGTGACATTGACGAATTAGACGAGAGTTTAGAGGGAGTGAACGAGATGTTAGTAATATCAACTACCGACAGTGATGCTGCTCCACAAGACACGCAACTGACGGGTATGACGCCGGGGACGGGTATGACGCAGGGGACGGGTGTGACGCAGGGGACGGGTGTGACGCAGGGGATGGGTGTGACGCAGGGGACGGGTGTGACGCAGGGGATGGGTGTAACGCAGGGGACAGGTGCGACGCAGGAAGTGGCTGTGGCACTTTACAGCTATGAGGGCTGTAAACTTTACAAATTTTGACCATAAGTTAGCAAGGCCCATTCGTAATAGTGATTGGACAAAACATTATGACAATAATTTGTCGGACAAACATCTGCACAATAATACCATCACCGAGATGGGATATAGTTCGAGGTTTCTTGTCCCAAATGTGATGTGAATTCCATAGATGTTGCCAAGGATATTTACTGTCCGAATATGAACAGCGATATTCCGATACACAAGATTAAAGTTCAGATTTAATTGTTACTACTTGCTCGTTCTCTCTACATAATTAATACCACCAAACGTGGACTATTTTGGGAGTAACAGTCCATTTTGTGTACGTTCTACCAATAGTTGCTATATGTACTACAGTTTTAGCGTAAGTTGATGTGTTTGGTGACCAGTTGAAAAAGTTACTGCATGTTTTAATATGAATATATAATGTCAACTTATTGACATTGAACTTATTTCACAGCTTAAGATTCATAGTTTCACAGCTCATACACACACACACACACACACTAGGCACACACTGCATTAGTTAGTGATGTGGTGGAGGCTGACTCCATACACAGTTTCCAATGTAGATATGATAGAGCCCAATAGGCTCAGGAATCTGTACATCAGTTCACTGCTGGTTAAGAGGCGGGACCAAAGAGCCAGAACTCAACCCCCGCAAGCACAATTAGGTACTCACCTAGTTCTGTTTGCGAGGGTTGAGCTCTGGCTCCTTGGTCCCGCGTCTCAATTGTCAATCAACTGGTGTACAGATTCCTGAGCCTATTGGTCTCTATCATATCTACATTTGAAACTGTGTATGGAGTCAGCCTCCACCACAAATGCATTCCATTTGTTAACTACCCTGACACTGAAAAAATTCTTTCTAACGTCTCTGTGGCTCATCTGGGTACTAAGTTTCCACCTGTGTCCCCTTGTTCGTATTCCACCCGTGCTAAAGAGTTTGTCTTTGTCCACCCTGTCAATTCCCCTGAGAATTTTGTAGGTGGTTATCATGTCTCCCCTTACTCTTCTGTTTTCCAGGGTTGTGAGTTTCAGCTCCCTTAGCCTTTCCTCGTAACTCATTCCTCTCAGTTCCGGGACCAGTCTGGTGGCATACCTCTGAATCTTTTCTAACTTCATCTTGTGTTTAACTAGGTATAGACTTCAGGCGAACTCTGCATACTCCAGGATTGGTCTTACATAAGTGGTATACAGGGTCCTGAACGATTCCTTACACATGTTTCTAAAGGCAGTTCTTATATTGGCCAGTCTAGCATATGCCGCTGATGATATACTTTTGATGTGGGCCTCTGGGGACAAGTTCGGTGTGATATCGACCCTCAGATCTTTCTCTCTATTTGACTCTTGTAGGATTTCACCTCCCAGATGGTACCTTGTGTTCAGCCTTCTGCTCCCTTCGCCTAATTTCATTACTTTACACAACTCCTGAGTTGAACTTTAGCAGCCATTTTCTAGACCATTTCTCCAGTTTGTCCAGGTCGTCCTGTAGTCTCTGTCTATCTTCAACTGTTTTGATTCTTCTCATAATTTTTGCATCCTCAGCAAACATTGAGAGGAATGAGTCTAAACTCTCTGGAAGGTCGTTTACATATACAAGAAACAGGATGGGTCCGAGTACAGAGCCCTGTGGGACTTCGCTGGTGACATCTCGCCACTCAGCTGCCTCCCCCCTCACCGATACTCACTGTTTCCTATTGCTTAGATACTCCCTTATCCACTGGAGCACCTTACCTTTTACAACTGCCTGCTGCTCCAACTTTTGTAACAGCCTTTTGTGAGGTACTGTGTCAAAAGCTTTCTGACAGTCCAAGAAAATGCAGTCTTCCCACCTGTTATGGCCCTACTGGGGCGCAACCGGGTTCTTCTCTGATGATATTAGAGTTTGGGTATCCGGCCCCAAGTTAGTAGAGGCTTTCAAGGGGTGTGTTCCGTAACGCAAGATAAATTAAAGGCGGAAGGATACAAATGTTCCAATTTATATATATATATATATATATTCTCCATCACCACGAATAAATAAATATCAGTCACACGCGGGGGTTGTAACTACACTATAATGTACAGGGTTGTCTTCTTCCGAAGACACTGGATGCTCCACGGTGCACACTTTGGGTAGCCCTGATTCCTTTTTCCGTGGCCCACAAAGAATCCTCTATGATTCTATTGGTGAATCTACCCTGGCCACAGGCCAGCCAAATCATAGTCCCACTGGGTGTTCCGTCGTGGAGGCCTTCAACCACAATCCAGCTTGTAGCTGGCAGGTACCGATCAGCTCCGCTGTGTAGGCCACTCCACGACCGATACTAGGGTTGTGAGCCCTAGGCAGGAGCCTCGTGTGATCCCACTGATCACTCTCCTCACTAAGCACCACAGTGGCTAGTCTCTTCCACCAGCCAGCCCCGGATAAGGCGATTCCCGACACTGCCACGCCTCAGGCAGGCTATTACTCTCAACAGAGTTCGTCCGGGGGTGACTCACAACTTCTTCAGCAGTCTCGTGAAGAGACCTTGGCTGCCTTCGGTAGACTGCTCCATCGTCCAATACAGCAGTCCCAGGTCGACTCTGCAATCAGACACGTCATTAGTACTGGCGACGCTCTAGGGAACCTCACTTACAGGCTTAGACACAAACGTCCACCTATTTGCTCCATAGATGGCGTTCACTGTCTAAGCGCCACCTCACCAGGGGTCAGCAGCGGCTACGTTATGAGCTGATTAAAACGAGAATCCAGCACCTGTGGCCGGTATATCCCGTCCTCACTAGATGGCGTCGTCCATTTGGAGTGGATTTCGGGAGCGGACTCACAGATGGCGTTGTCGTCACTGCTCCGTGCTCTGACGCTGGACTCGGGTCCGTAACACCACCCTTCTCATTCCTGCCTAATATGGGTTGCTTGGTCATAGAATTCTATTAGGCCTGTGAGGCACGAATTACCATCTCTGAACCCATGCTGGTGGTGTGTTACAAAGCTGTTTCCCTCCAGATGCTCTATGAACCTTTTCCTCACAATCTTCTCCATCACCTTGCATGGTATACAAGTTAGGGAAACTGGCCTGTAGTTCAATACTTCTTGCCTGTCACCCTTTTTGTAAATTGGGACTACTTTAGCTGTCGTCCAGCTTTCCGGAAGATCTCCCGTTTCCAGTGACCTGTTATACACCATAGAGAGTGGCACACTTAGTGCTTCTGCACCTTCTTTTAGTATCCACAGTAAGATTCTGTCAGGCCCAACAACGTTTGACGCATTCAGCTCCAACAGATTCCTTTTGACCTCATCACTGGTGAGGTAAATTTCCTCCAAGGTTGTTCGGTTTGCCTCCTCATTTAGTGCAGGGACCTCTCCTTGTTCTATTGGGAAGACCTCCTGGAATCTCTTGTTGAGTTCTTCACACACCTCTTTATCGTTCTCTGTGTATCTGTTCTCCCCTTATCTGAGTTTCATCACTTGTTCCTTCACTGCTGTTTTCCTCCTGATGTGGCTGTGGAGCAGTTTTGGTTGGGTCTTAGCTATACTCGCGATGTCATTTTCATACAGTCTCTCTGCTTTTCTCCTCACTCTGATGTACTCATTTCTGGTCCTCTGGTATTTCTCCCTGCTCTCTGGTGTTCTGTTGTTCCTGTAGTTTCGCCATGTTCTTTTACTCAATTACTTCGCTGCTGCACATTCTTGGTTGAACCACGAATTCTTCTGTTGCTTTTCATTTTTCACTTTTTGAACTGGGATAAACCTGTCTGCAGCCTCCTGACACTTCTGAGTGACATAATTCATTATATCCTGTACAGTCTTTTCTCAGAGTTCTGTTTCTCATGGTATTCCAATTAGGAAGTTCCGCATCTCATCATATTTTCCTCTTCAGTAATTTAGCCTTTTTCCTTCCAATCCCATCCTTGGATAGGTTATCCCTACTTCTACCAGATACTCAAATAGCAATACACTGTGGTCACTCATTCTTAAGGGGGCTTCATATTTGACTTCCCTTATTTCTGAGCCATTTAAGGTGAAAATCAGGTCGAGTCTAGCTGGTTGGTCATTTCCTCTCATTCTTGTGGGCCCTTGACATGTTGGCTCACAAAGTTCCTTGTACTCACTTCCAAAAGTTTAGATCTCCATGTGTCTTCACCTCCATGTGGGGTCCCCATTCTCCCAGTCTATCTTTCCATGGTTGAAATCGCCCATGATTAAGAGTCTGGTTCCATTCCTGCAAGCAACTGAAGCTGCTCTCTCTATTATGTTAATGGTAGCCATGTTGTTTCTGTCGAACTCTTGTTTAGATCTTTTGTCATTTAATGATACCTGGTTGATACCTGGTTGATGGGGTTCTGGGAGTTCTTCTACTCCCCAAGCCCGGCCCGAGGCCAGGCTTGACTTGTGAGAGTTTGATCCACTAGGCTGTTACTTGGAGCGGCCCGCAGGCCCACATACCCACCACAGCCCGGTTGGTCCGGCACTCCTTGGAAGAATAAATCTAGTTTCCTCTTGAAAATGCCCACAGTTGTTCCGGCAATATTTCTTATGCTTGCTGGGAGGACGTAGAACAACCGCGGACCTCTGATGTTTATACAGTGTTCTCTGATTGTGCCTATGGCACCTCTGCTCTTCACTGGTTCTATTCTACATTTTCTTCCATATCGTTCACTCCAGTACGTTGTTATTTTACTGTGTAGATTTGGTACTTGGCCCTCCAGTATCTTCCAGGTGTATATTATTTGATATCTCTCTCGTCTTCTTTCTAGTGAGTACATTTGGAGGGCTTTGAGACGATCCCAATAATTTAGGTGCTTTATTGCGTCTATGCGTGCCGTATATGTTCTCTGTATTCCCTCTATTTCAGCAATCTCTCCTGCTCTGAAGGGGGAAGTGAGTACTGAGCAGTACTCAAGACGGGACAACACAAGTGACTTGAAGAGTACAACCATTGTGATGGGATCCCTGGATTTGAAAGTTCTCGTAATCCATCCTATCATTTTTCTGGCTGTCGCAATATTTGCTTGATTATGCTCCTTAAACGTTAGGTCGTCAGACATTATTATTCCCAAATCCTTTACATGCTGTTTTCCTACTATGGGTACATTTGATTGTGTTTTGTACTCTGTATTATGTTTAAGGTCCTCATTTTTACCGTACCTGAGTACCTGGAATTTATCACTGTTAAGCAACATGTTATTTTCTGATGCCCAGTCGAAAACTTTATTAATATCAGCTTGAAGTTTTTCAATGTCTTCAGCCGAGGTAATTTTCATACTGATTTTTGTGTCATCTGCAAAGGATGATACGAAGCTGTGACTTGTATTTTTGTCTATATCTGATATGAGAATAAGGAAAAGCAGCGGTGCAAGGACTGTACCCTGAGGTACAGAGCTTTTAACTGCACTTGGACTATATTTTATATGGTTGACCGTTACTCGCTGAGTCCTGTTTGACAGAAAACTGAGTATCCAGCGTCCTACTTTACCGGTTATTCCCATTGACTTCATTTTGTGTGCTATCACGCCATGGTCACATTTATCGAAAGCTTTTGCGAAGTCCGTGTATATCACATCAGCATTCTGTTTTTCTTCTAATGCCTCAGTGACTTTGTCGTAGTGCTCAAGTAGCTGTGAGAGGCACGATCTTCCCGCTCGAAATCCATGTTGGCCTGGGTTGTGAAGGTCATTGGTCTCCATGAAATTGGTGACCTAACTCCTAATCACTCTCTCAAATACTTTTATGATGTGCGATGTTAGTGCAACTGGTCTATAATTCTTTGCCAATGCTTTGCTCCCTCCCTTGTTTAGAGGGGCTATGTCTGCTACTTTAAGTGCATCTGGTATCTCCCCCGTGTCCAAGCTCTTCCTCCACACTATACTGAGTGCCTGTGCTACCGGCACTTTGCATTTCTTTATAAATATTGAATTCCATGAGTCTGGACCTGGGCCCGAGTGCATGGGCATGTTTTCAATTTCTCTTTCAAAATTTAGTGCGCTCGTGTTGATATCAGTTATATTTACAGGGGTTTGAATATCCCGCATAAAGAAATTGTCTGAATCACCTTCATGTTGTTTATTGGAGTGCTAAACATGTCCTCATACTGCTTTTTTAGGATTTCACTAATTTCTATGTCATCCTCCGTGTATGAACCTTCACTTGTACGAATAGGTCCAATACTGGCAGTGGTTTTTGCTTTTGATTTCGCATATGAGAAGAAATATTTTGGATTTTTCTTTATTTCCTGAATTGCTTGAAGGGTTGTAAATGACTGCCACTATTATCTTAGGTCTACCCATTGTCATAGTTCCTGTTATGTAATCTATGAATCCGTCGCAGCCCGGAATTTCCATCTCTTCAAAGCTCCAGTCCTTCTTTATCAGCAGAGCCACTCCTCCTCCTCCTCTCCCGTCTCTCTCTTTCCTTACTATATAAAAGTCCTTTGGAAACACAGCATTTGTTATCGCTCCTGACAATTTTGTTTCTGTGAGTCCTATTACATCTGGGTTTTCTTCCTGCGCCGTTTCTGCCAGTTCACTTGCTTTGTTGGTAATCCCATCGATGTTTGAGTACATTACTTTGAAGCTCACTTTCCTATGTCCATTTTCACCCACCCTCCCCACTAGTGCAGGAAGCTGTTCCATGGGCATTGCTGCTTGGGTAGGTTCATCCTCCTGAGGGGTAGTTACCAGGGGTTCTGAGGGAGGTGGGGGTGGGAAGGAAGGTGGGGCAGGGGGAGGATGGCTTAGAACTGGGGGTGGGGGATGGAGGACTTAGTTCGTGTCTGGGCCGGCTTGGGGCAGGAAGAAGACCAGGAGGTGGTAGGGAAGGGGGAACTCGGGCATGGAGGGAGGGTGGAATTGGGTGGAATGGTGGAACTCCCCACCTATAGGGTGGTGAGTTGGGATGTTGCAGTCACCTCTGGGGTTCTCGAGGTGCTGGGTTGGGGTTCCACACTTCCCGCAAATTCATGGGTGGTATCTGATTTTACACACACACCAAAATTGTCAGAAGACTTAAGACAGAGAAGGACTTTATTATTATTATTATTATTATTATTATTATTGTCTACCACAGACGTGGCCACACATTTACAATGCTAACCAGGATATATACATTTTCTTCTGTCCTCCATGGACAGGGTTAGAGATGTGTTAAACATATAATTCAAGGGTTTATTGAACATTATTATTTATTGATTCGGTGCTTTATAATGCTAAGCTAACCTACATACGTAAATACATAGATAGACAGATTTACGTATGCCCTACATAAAGTGTTCGATGTGTCTTTTACATAGTGTCATTAATGTGCATTTACAGAGGTGAAATGTAATTCTGATCAGCTTCCATATATACTTTATACACATATATATATACATACACACACACATAAAATTACATATACATATATACATACATATATACACACAAACATGCATTCACATACATTTGTCTCTTTTACTTTGACAGGGTGAGATAGCTGATAGAGAAACTAGTGTGCAATTAAGCACTTACTCACTGAAGGTGATGAAGGTGCTTTTACAACCTCAGGTTATATAGTTACATCACATACATACATTGTATAATTGATACTTACATGGTTAATCTCGGACTAATAAGACAGGACTATTTGACTGTTTGAGAAGGACTGAGAGGGACTGTTTGAGGCTTCAAGAAGACCTGGACAAATTGCAGGAATTGTCGAACAAATGGTTGTTAGAGTTTAACCCAGGCAAATGTAATGTAATGAAGATAGGTGTAGGGAGCAAGAGGCCAGATACAATGTATCATTTGGAAGATGAAATTCTTCAAGTCAGAGAGAAAGACCTGGGGGTTGATATCACACCCGACCTGTCCCGTGAAGCCCATATCAAGAGAATACCATCAGCGGCATATGCCAGGATGGCCAACATAAGAACGGTCTTTAGAAACTTGTGTAAGGAATCGTTCAGAACTTTGTATATCACATATGTCAGGCAAATCTTGGAGTATGCAGCTCCAGCGTGGAGTCCATATCTAGTCAAGATTAAGACCAAACTAGAAAAGGTTCAAAGGTTTGCCACCAGACTAGTACCCGAGCTGAGAGGTATGAGCTACGAGGAGAGGCTACGGGAATTAAACCTCACTTCGCTGGAAGACAGAAGAGTTAGGGGGAACATGATTACCACATTCAAGATTCTCAAGAGAATTGATAGGGTAGATAAAGACAGGCTATTTAACACAAGGGGCACACGCACTAGGGGACACAGGTGGAAACTGAGTGCCCAAATGAGCCACAGAGATATTAGAAAGAACTTTTTTAGTGTCAGAGTGGTTGACAAATGGAATGCATTCGGAAGTGATGTGGTGAAGGCTGACTCCATACACAGTTTCAAGAGTAGATATCATAAAGCCCAATAGGTTCAGGAACCTGTACACCTGTTGATTGACAGTTGAGAGGCGGCACCAAAGAGCCAGAGCTCAATCCCCGCAAGCACAATTAGGTGAGTATAATTAGGTGAGTACACACATACACACACACACACACACACACACACATACACACAGAAACAAAGAGAGGCAGAAACACAATACGAAAATGACATCGCAAGCAAGGCAAAGACTCAGCCTAAATTGTTGCATAGCCACATTAGGAGAAAAAAACAGTAAAGGAACAGGTTATGAGATTAAGGATAGGGGCGGAAGGATTCACTACAAATGACAAGGAAGTGTGTGAGGAATTGAATAAGAAATTCCAGGAGGTCTTCACCTTAGAGCAAGGAGAAATTCCAGAGGTAAGTGAGGGAATAGCTAACCAGGAACCACTGGAAGAGTTTGAGATTACCAGTGGGGAAGTAAGGAAGTGTTTACTAGAGTTGGACGTGACGAAGGCTATAGGCCCAGATGGAATCTCCCCTTGGGTTCTAAAGGAAGGAGCAAGAGAACTGAGCCTACCACTCTCCATAGTGTATAACAAATCACTGGCAACAGGGGAACTGCCAGATATTTGGAAAGCAGCTAACGTAGTCCCGATATACAAGAAAGGGGATAGACAGGAGGCACTGAACTACAGGCCAGTGTCCCTAACCTGCATACCATGCAAGGTGATGGAGAAGATTGTGCGAAAAAAACTAGTGGAGCATCTGGAGCGAAGGAACTTTGTAACACAGCATCAACATGGGTTCAGGGATGGCAGGTCCTGCCTCACAGGGTTACTTGAATTCTACGACCAGGCAACAAAAATAAGGCAAGAAAGAGAAGGGTGGGCAGACTGCATATTTTTGGATTGTCAGAAAGCCTTTGATACAGTGCCACACAAGAGGCTAGTGCGAAAGTTGGAGATGCAGGCTGGAGTGAGAGGGAAGGTACTCCGGTGGATAGAGGAGTACCTAAGCAACAGGAGACAACGAGTCTGTGTGAGGGGTGAGGTCTCAGATTGGCGAGACGTCACAAGTGGAATCCCGCAGGGGTCAGTCCTTGGACCTATACTGTTTCTGGTATATGTAAATGATCTCCCAGAGGGTATAGATTCGTTCCTCTCAATGTTTGCCGACGATGCAAAAATTATGAGGAGGATTGAAACAGAAGATGATAGTAGGAGGCTACAAGATGACCTGGATAGACTGAGTGAATGGTCCAACAAATGGCTGTTGAAGTTCAACCCGAGTAAATGCAAAGTAATGAAACTAGGCAGTGGAAACAGGAAGCCAGGCACAGGATACAGAATAGGAGATGAAGTACTTAATGAAACAGACAGAGAGAAAGATCTAGGAGTTGATATCACACCAAACCTGTCTCCTGAAGCCCACATAAAGAGAATAACGTCTGCGGCATATGCGAGGCTGGCTAACATCAGAACGGCGTTCAGGAACCTGTGTAAGGAATCTTTCAGAATCTTGTACACCACATATGTAAGACCAATCCTGGAGTATGCGGCCCCAGCATGGAGCCCGTACCTTGTCAAGCACAAGACGAAGCTGGAAAAAGTCCAAAGGTATGCTACTAGACTAGTCCCAGAACTAAGAGGCATGAGTTATGAGGAAAGGCTGCGGCAAATGCACCTTACGACACTGGAAGACAGAAGAGTAAGGGGGGACATGATCACAACCTACAAAATCCTCAGGGGAATCGACCGGGTAAACAAGGATGAACTATTCAACACTGGTGGGACGCGAACAAGGGGACACAGGTGGAAGCTGAGTACCCAAATGAGCCACAGAGACGTTAGAAATAACTTTTTCAGTGTCAGAGTAGTTAGTAAATGGAATGCATTAGGAAGTGATGTGGTGGAGGCTGACTCCATACACAGTTTCAAATGTAGATATGATAGAGCCCAATAGGCTCAGGAATCTGTACACCAGTTGATTGACGGTTGAGAGGCGGGACCAAAGAGCCAGAGCTCAACCCCCGCAGCACAATTAGGTGAGTACAATTAGGTGAGTACACACACACACACACACACACACACACACACACACACACACACACACACACACACACACACACACACACACACACACACACACACACACACAAACACACACACACACACACACACACACACACACACACACACACACACACACACACACACACACACACACACACACACACACACACACACACACACACACTACGGCGCTGGAAACTTATTCACAGATAAGATCTTGTCCCGACAGTTCAGTATTTTCTGAAAATATATTTCTCGATCGTATATCCCATCCCTGATGCTTCTATTTCCAATGCCACATACACAGAAAGAAATATATGCAAGTTTGTCTTATTTGTTACATATAATATATAATGCATTGCGAAGCGGTTGATAACTGCTAAAATGCCACGAATGTGTGGGTCAAAAAGTTCGGTGACGTGTCAGAGAGAGAGAACCATTTAACTGAACCATTTATCAGCGTCAGGGCAACACTCCACGTGGCCCCACCCCATGATTCGATGAAATACCTATGCCCAAGTTGACCACCGAGCGCTCTCAGATCTAGGATCAATAGTCTCACGACGTCCATGACATTGGTAGAGTCGTACTGGTCTTTTGGTTACCGTGCCAGGTGCGGTAACCAAAAGCTATACATTCAAGATGCATAGCGCTCCTGGCTATATATGCCAGACAAGGCTCTCCCGGGTGCTGCATATCGTCGTCTTCGAGGCTTATGGGCCCCTACACACAACCAGAGGTGGTACCCCCTATACATACACACACACACACACACACACACACATATATATATATATATATATATATATATATATATATATATATATATATATATATATATATATATATATATATATATATATATATATATATATATATATATATATATATATATATATATATTTTTTAATAATAGGGAAGGGAGTACCACCTCTGGCTGGAAGAAGGGGGACCCATAGCCTCGGAGGAAACCACACATAACGCATTGGAGGGAATGTAGGTCCCCTCCAATACAGTTTCTGTGTGCTTTTCTCCTACCACCCCCTTCCCTTTTTTTTCTCTTTTTTCCTTTATTGTGTATTTAAAGGTTACAAAACATACAAGACAAATGCCTAATGGTTATGGATCTCTTGAAGCTCCTCCGCTTCTGGACAAGAACCGAGGACGCAGCAAGCATTTCCCCTCTGGATCGCCACACTGAGACGCTGAAATAAAAAACTGGAAGCCCTTGGGTCTCTGGTGACGTCAATGAGCTTGGAACCCAATTCCTTGAGAAATCCCAAGGCACTCTTGCCCCAGGAGCCATGCGTCTCAGACGCTATGGGAACAAAGAGGATTTTGCTGTTTCCCTGTGGTTGGCCGCCCCACCTGCTTGATCAGCTCCGAAGTGTACATAGGTGTCAGCCAGGGTGGATACACATGTGTAGTCCCACACCAACTGTCTACCCTCCTTCCATGGGTATATGGTGATGCTATCAGGGCGAAGTGCGAGGAAATCCAGGTTTTGGACCCCTAGGATGCGAGGTTCTCTCTCCGCTGGGCACCCAGCTGAGACGAGGCTTCTCTTGATGATGTCATTGACCTCGTTGTGTCTTGCATGCCAGCCCTTTGTGCTTCCGCAATGCAACCCATGCAGTCCGTATTGGTCTGCTTCCACCCTGTTGCAAATACACTTGTATTCAGTGTGAATTGGGGCACCAAGGCGGAGGGCCACTGCTACACGAAGGGATTCTGGATCTAGGCGCGTGCCCATTGCTGACATGGGTACTGCCAGGAGGAAGTCTCCTGCATGGGGGGCACGCACTGCTCTGAGGCGGGCTTTCTCCTTGTCTGATGTTGCGACGCTGAGCATGGCATCAGCTACTTTTTCCACTAGAGGGTGGTCCCAGCCGGACTGTTTGTGTTGTTTTGTTGGCTCTATAATGGTTGCTGGGGCTGCAAGAACATCCCACTGATTTGAACATTCAGTGAAAGCAGGATCGTGTATTCCTGCTGAATCTCTCAGGGTTGCAGGTAAAATATCTCTGATGAGGTCGTGCGATGCATGAGAGGAGGAAAGGAAGGCTGGTAGAGCAATTTGGGAGGCTGTGCGGACACCAAGGCCGCCGAGTCTTACAGGATGGGTTGCTTGCTCCCACTGAGAGTCGTCCAATGGCAGGTTCAGGACTTTCACCAGCATGGACCTCAGAAGGGTGTCATACACATTTAACTTAGGGCTGCTGTAGGATGGAGAACATCTCAGAAAGTAGGTCAACTTAGGGAGAGACAGGCATCTTGTAAGGAGAAAGAGAGCATCGTGGGCATCAATCTTGTCAATCCTGTCCTGCATTCTCTTTAGGTCAGTGATTTTTGCAACCAGGACCTCCTCAATTGCTCGTGGGCCAATGGGGGCACCCAGGAGAGTGCAGTCCGGTGGCTCGACAACGAGAATGTCTGGAAGAACATTTTGTATTTGCCCAGTGATGTCTGGGTTGCGGGAGATTATTTCACATTTGGATGCATTGAGAATGAGGCCTAAGGCTGCTCCCTGCTCCTGGATTTTCCTTATATCCTCCAAAATGGTTTCCGGAGTTCCAGCTAGAGTGCCATCATCCAGGTACCAGATGTTTAGCTCGCTTGTCAGACTATCAGTGACCTCTTTGATAGCTAGGCAGAAAAGGAGGGGGGCTAAGGGGTCACCTTGTTGGACACCTTCACAGGAGTTTATTTCATGCTCCCCAAAAAGAAGCTTAGAGTCCCCACTGTAGCACGATCGGTGAATGGGTAAAGGGGACGGAAATGGTTGTGTACAGCCCTGAGGACAGCGTCTCGTCTGACTTGATTGAAGGCATTTTTGAAGTCAAGCTTTACTAGTGCCTTCTGGTCCGGGAGATCAGCAATGTAAGCCCGCGCTGCATGTGCTGCAGCTTCACAACCTAGGGGAATCCCAAACCCGAGCTGATGAGGTTTCAGCAAGGTGGCTGCTTCCTGGCTGATAGATCTCACTGCAGCCTTAGCTACAAGGCGTCGGAGGGTGTTGCCAACGGCAATGGGCCTGATACCCCTATCCTTCTTCTTTAGAGCACAGAGTGCTGCTCCATAAAAGACAGGCCTGATGTCCTCAGGGATGCCGCCAGCCAAACACATGTTGGAGAATCTGGTAAATTCCACTAGAAGGTCCTTTGCAGCATCTCCAAGCACCGGGTTCAGCATTTGTTTGATGTGCTGGGGTCTTAGGCCTGTAAAGCCCCCTGCTGAACCTGTTGGGAAAGACATGGCTGCTTTGTACACCTCAGATTCTCGAACAGTCAAGGGTTCTATGCCAGCATTGTTTTCCTGGGGATCCCTGCAGCTGTCGGGGGCTCTGGGTGGGTGTTTGTCTTGAAGAGCCTCTGCTGTCGTGGCGTTCCTGGGGGCAATAGTGTCATCGCTGGTCATGATTCTGATGGCACCTGTGGTATTGCCCTCTTCTATTTTCCCGGTGATCTGTGCTCTCATTTTGTGGTTCTCAGATGAGTTATTGTTGGTCGTCCTGCGGCTGGTGTTCTTGGCACGAGGGGGGAGGCGGACCAGGTTGTCTGCTCTGGGGAATTCATTAAGTGCCCTGATTACAGAGGTTGCTAATGACTTGTCTCTCCTGGGTGGTAATGCTAGGCATGCATTCCCAAATAGAAGGAGATTGTGCCACGATCCAGAGGTTCTGGGAGTATTGTATATTATATATATTGTATATTGTATATACAATATACATATGTATATTGTATATATTGTATATATATATATATATATATATATATATATATATATATATATATATATATATATATATATATATATATATATATATATGTCGCACCTAGTAGCCGGAACGCACTTCTCAGCCTATTATGCAAGGCCCGATTTGCCTAATAAGCCAAGTTTTCTTGAATTAATATATTTTCTCTAAATTTTTTCTTATGAAATTATAAAGCTACCCATTTCATTATGCATGAGGTCAATTGTTTTTTATTCTAGTTAAAATTAACGTAGATATATGACCGAACCTAACCAACCCTACCTAACCTAACCTAACCTATCTTTATAGGTTAAGTTAGGTTAGGTAGCCGAAGAAGTTAAGTTAGGTTAGGTTAGGTAGGTTAGGTAGTTGAAAAACAATTAATTCATGAAAACTTGGCTTATTAGGCAAATCGGGCCTTGCATAGTAGGCTGAGAAGTGCGTTCTGGCTACTAGGTACGACATATATATATATATATATATATATATATATATATATATATATATATATATATATATATATATATATATATATATATATATATATATATATATATATATATATATATATACATATATATTAGTATATTTTGGTAGCAGTCTTTCCTGTAGACATATATTATTAAATATGACCGAAAAAGTAAGATTAATAATTCTAACACGAATTTTCTCAATATTTCTTATGGTTCATTTCACTGTCAATGGTAATTGAAAAATCAGTTCTCCAAAATTCATTTTTATTTCTAGTCTGATGCGATACTTGAACGCGTTTCGTAATAACTTATTACATTTTGAAAGACTTTAGTTTACACACACCCAACTATAACCTGCAAACACTAAAACAGATTTCTAACAATGTTATATTTACTCAATATTACCCAATATTTCGTGTTCTATCTTGTGTTGAAAGTTTGTTTTCACCTCATCCAAAACTGTTGTAACATATCACCTCACCCAAATACAGGTATATAAAATGAAAAGCCATTTGAATTATAGCATAGTAAGAAATCTGTTTTAGTGTTTGCAGGTTATAGTTGTGTGTGTGTAAACTAAGGTCTTTGAAAATGTAATAAGTTCAAGTGTCGCGTCAGACTGGAAATAAAAATGAATATTGTAGTACTGATTTTTCAATTACTATCGACAGTGAAAAGAACCTTAAGAAATATTGAGAAAATTCGTGTTAAAATTATTAATCTTATTTTTTCGGTCATATTTAATAATATATATATATATATATATATATATATATATATATATATATATATATATATATATATATATATATATATATATATATATATATATATATATATATATATATATATATATATATATATATATATATATATATGTCGTACCTAATAGCCAGAACGCACTTCTCAGCCTACTATTCAAGGCCCGATTTGCCTAATAAGCCAAGTTTTCATGAATTAATGTTTTTTCGTCTACCTAACCTACCTAACCTAACCTAACCTAGCTTTTTTTGGCTACCTAACCTAACCTTACCTATAAATATAGGTTAGGTTAGGTTAGGTAGGGTTGGTTAGGTTCGGTCATATATCTACGTTAATTTTAACTCCAATAAAAAAAAATTGACCTCATACATAGAGAAAAGGGTTGCTTTATCATTTCATAAGAAAAAAATTATGGTAAATATATTAATTCAGGAAAACTTGGCTTATTAGGCAAATCGGGCCTTGAATAGTAGGCTGAGAAGTGAGTTCTGGCTACTAGGTACGACATATATATATATATAAATATATATCGTACCTAGTAGCCAGAACGCACTTCTCAGCCTACTATGCAAGGCCCAATTTGCCTAATAAGCCAAGTTTTCCTGAGTTAATATATTTTCTCTATTTTTTTTCTTATGAAATGATAAAGCTACCCATTTCATTATGTATGAGGTCAATTTTTTTTATTAAAGTTAAAATTAATGTAGATATATGACCGAACCTAACCAACCCCACCTAACCTAACCTAACCTATCTTTATAGGTTATGTTAGGTTAGGTAGCCGAAAAAGTTAGGTTAGGTTAGGTTAGGTAGTCGAAAAACAATTAATTCATGAAAACTTGGCTTATTAGGCAAATCGGGCCTTGCATAGTAGGCTGAAAAGTGCGTTCTGGCTACTAGGTACGACATATATATATATATATATATATATATATATATATATATGACTGAAAACTCACACCCCAGAAGTGACTCGAACCCATACTCCCAGGAGCAACGCAACTAGTAACTACAGGGCGCCTTAATCCGCTTGACCATCACGGCCGGACAAAAGGAAGTGATAGCCGAAGCTATTTGAACCACTTCCCCGCCGGCAACTCGGATGGTAATCTTGGGCATAGCATTTTATCAAATCACCTCATTCTTTGGGGCACACGTGAGGAACACAAATGCGAACAAGCCTGAATGGTCCCCAGGACTATATGTGACTAAAAACTCACACCCCAGAAGTGACTCGAACCCATACTCCCAGGAGCAACGCAACTGGTAACTTCAGGGTGCCTTAATCCGCTTGACCATCACGGCCGGACAAAAGGAAGTGATAGCCGAAGCTATTTGAACCACTTCCCCGCCGGCAACTCGGATGGTAATCTTGGGCATAGCATTTTATCAAATCACCTCATTCTTTGGGGCACACGTGAGGAACACAAATGCGAACAAGCCTGAATGGTCCCCAGGACTATATGTGACTGAAAACTCACACCCCAGAAGTGACTCGAACCCATACTCCCAGGAGCAACGCAACTGGTAACTACAGGGCGCCTTAATCCGCTTGACCATCAACGAGTTGCCATCCATCCATCCATCAACAAGATTACCATCCGAGTTGCCGGAGGGAAGTGGTTCAAATAGCTTCGGCTATCACTTCCTTTTGCCCGGCCGTGATGGTCAAGCGGATTAAGGCGCCGGCACTTTCGTCGGCAGGGGGTGTGGGTGTCTCTACCCTCCCAGCTGTTCCTGGTTGGTGTGGACGTGGCGCTTTTGACATGGGCGGCCATCTTCCCCCTGTTGTGACGGTAAACTCCGTGGGTTTGGAGTTTACTGGTCGTGCAGGATACCCTGTCCTGGAGATGGTCATGTGTGACATGCTTCGTATCCCAGTCATGGAAATCTACGGTGTTGAGCTGGTAACTGCTCACTGTGTGGTTATCAAGTTTGTGGGTGAAGCGGCGTACCGTGACTTTCTCCAGTGGTACGAGGGACGTACCTTGCAGCTGCAAAATGGCTATGGATCTGTGTCTATATCGGATCGAAGCGGTGCCATGACGTATGTGAGTGTCCATGGGGCGCCCCCATGGAGTTTCCCGAGACACTCCTCCGGCGTTTCTTCCAGCAGTTTGGCACCATCGTCAGTGTGCGGATGCACTCACTGTCTTCTGGCAAGTATGCGGGTGTGAAGACCAACATTCGTACCCTAGGGATGCGCCTGAGGTCGGACATTCCATCCTCTGTCCAGTTTTTAGGGTACTACGTACGGGTGTACTATGCACGGCAACCGCGGACGTGTTTTCGATGTGGCCTGTTGGGCCATCAGGCTGCCGGGTGCACTGAGGCTGCAGTTGCTCCCGAGAACATATTTAAGGAAGAGGATTTCCCACCGCTCCCTCTGGAGAAGGATTCTGGGGGTGAGGAGGTGAGTGTCCCATTGGATGCTGCGGTTCCCCCTGCATTACAATAACAAACTATTTGGGTACATTGTAGCGTATCATGACCAGTCGAGCGGACTTTGCAATATACGACCAACTAGTTAGCAATGAAACTTTATGCAAGTTTCATCCATATTTTCATATGAACGCTGAATAATTTTCGTATATGTGATAAACATATATGTTTATCAAGGTATATGTGATAGACATACATGTCTGGTAAACGTTCTATAAAACTCCGTTTTATGCACTTCTTTCAATTCACATCTTTGACCGCGTTGTAAATTAGTTGAAGAATTAGAATGCAAGTCATATTTTTATAGGGTGGTGCAAAGAAATTATTTGCTCACATTTGAATACAAACACATATTTATGTTAAATTGTGAGCGATTAACGGTTGTAGACGTTTGTAAAACGTTTCTGAACGTTAATCGCTCATATTTGATGTTCAATTACTAGTGATTAACGTTTGAACACTTTTGTAAACCGTTTCTAAACGTTAATCGCTCATAATTTATGTTGAATTTTGAACAATTAACGTTTGTAAACTCTTGTAAACCGTTTATTAATATTATTATGTTCGTCGATGCTATACACAAACAGTGCTGCATACACCAGTTTTGTTTAACAGCTATACTGTAGAAAATTCGTTTTTAAATACTTTGACATCAAATTCCGATCTGTTTACATAAAAAAACTCTTCGAACTCTAAAAAAAAAACGAATATACACATTTTACGCTTCGTTCGGCCGATTTTTTTATTGCAGTTTTTAATAATACAGAATGACACCCCTCCTAAGCGGTGGAGATAAAAAATTAGAAATTCATAAATGAATTTCACTTTTTTCACATAAAATTAACACCTCAAACAGATTTCATAATAATTTTAAACAAACAATAAATGTTATATAATAATTATTGGATATGGAATAATATATACATTATGTGCATAATATGAATAATATATGTGCAATAGTACAACCCTAAGTCACCCCGGGTTTTGGCAATCTAGAAAGTGCATCTGATACCACATTTACTTCTCCTGGAATATTTTTGATGACCAGATTGTACTCTTGCAACATAAAGACCACCTTAATATTCTTTGATTTGAAATCTTCATGCTAGCAATAAATGTTAAGGGGTTGTGGTCAGTAAACACTTCAACAGTATTGATTGATACTTAAATGTCAATTTTTTAACAGCTAGTAATAATGACAAAGCCTTTTTCTCTACTGTGGAGTAATTTTATTGACATTTGGTAATTTTACAGAATAATATTATATTTGATGATTAATACCCTCATCATCCTCTTGCAGAACCAGCACCTCAATCCGAAGCATCTATATATAGTTTGAATGGCTTAGAGAAGTCAGGAGTAGCTAACACTGGACCAGATGATAACATTCCTATTAATTTAGTAAATGCATTTTGACATTCCTGAGACCATCTAAACTTTACATCTTTACATTAAAAGTTTGTCAAGGGAGCTGCAATTGCTTGTAATTTTTTTACAGAACTTCCTATGAAAAGCACACATTCCAAGATATTTTTGTACCTCCTTCTTTCTAGTTAACACTGGATACTCTAATATATCATTTATTTAATTTTTGAGTGGTAACACCTTCCCATTTCCCACTTCATATCCTAAGTAACAAATACTTGCTCTGGCAAAAGTACATTTGTGTAAGTTTACAGTTAAATTAGCCTCCTTTAAGCATTTTAATAGTTGACCTAATCCTTACATATGGTCCTCCCAACTATTATGATAAATTACAATATCATCCAAGTAAGCTCTACATTATGGTATGTTTTTAAAACGAAGTTCATAAGACGCTGGAATGTTGCTGGGGCATTTTTCAGCCCAAAAGGCATTACAATGAGTTTATACAACCCATCTGCAGGTACAAATGCACTCATCTCCCGTGTTCTTGGTGTTAAAGAAATTTGCCAGTACCCTTTTGACAAATCTAGTTTGGTTACAAACTTGGCTTTACCAACACTGTCTATGCAATCATCTGATCTAGGTATTAGGAAATTATCATCTAGAGTCCGTACATTTAGCTTACGGTTGTCAATGACCAACCTGTGGGTTCCACTTTTCTTTGGAGTCAAAATACAAGGACTACTCCAACTGCTGTTGCTAGGTCTCACCAATCCATGTTGAAGCACGTAGTCAACTTCTTTCCGGATGAGAGTCAGCTTGGTAGGGTTGACTCTATATGGGTGTGACTTGACTGGTTGGTTGTCTGTCTCCTCGATGTCGTGGTGAATAACTGTAGTCTGGGTGGGAATATCGCCAAAGATGTCTACATGAGAAGCCAGCAACTGCTCCAAGTCCTGCCTCTGCTCTGATGACAAATGTTCAACCATCTTCTTGACATTAGTCAACCAATCCCCCATTGCTAAAATAAGGTACGTGAGCATTAGGTACATTATCAAAATCACATTCCCCATTATTCTCATCTACATGGGCTACACTAAGAACCTGGTTGGTATTGGTAGTTCCCTTCTGTGTTAGTTTCATCCTATTCACATGCACTACTATTTCCTTTCTCTTGAGATCAGGTGCCTGGATTACACAATTGGTGGGACTGAGTTTCTTTATCACTGTGTAAGGACCTTGGAACCTATGCAACAATGTTGGTCCCTGTCGTGCCATTAGTACCACCACTTTATCACCTGCCTCAAAATGTCGTTGCTTTGTCTTTTTTATCATATTGTGACTTCATTTTGGCTTGAGCTTCTTTAAGATGAATTAAGGCTTTAGCATTGTTTTTGTTTAACTTGTCTTATAATTGACCAGTATAGTTTACCTGCACAACACTCTTCGGATTTCCGACCAACTTAACTCTTAAGATGGTTAGTGGACCTCTCACATCATGGACAAAAACTAATGAGTTGGGTAAACACCACAGGGACTCCTGATAAGTATCCCTCAGTGCCATGAGCATCAGTGGAAGACCATCATCCCAGTCTCTGCCAGTTTCCATGCAACTGGTTCTCAACATTTGTTTAATGGTTTGGTGCATCCTTTTCAAAGCACCTTGGCTCTCCGGATGGTAAGTAGTGGATGTTTTATGGAGGATGCCAAACTCCTCACAAAACTGCTGAAATCCTTTGGAAGTGAAATTGGCCCAATTATCTGTCTGTATTACTTTTGGTAAACCAAAAGTAAAACATTTCATTATGTGCCTTACTACCACTTTCATTGAAGCATTTCTCACAGGGAATGCCTCATGAAAACGTGAAGTCTGACACATTATGGTAATGATATACATATTACCACTATTGGTTCTAAGCAATGGGCCTACTACATCAACGATAATCTGGATCAAGGGTTCCTCAGCCACCACAATTGGCTGTAAAAGGGGCTTTTGGTATTACCTGGTTTGGTTTGCCAGTTTTTAAACATACTGGACATTCATTACAATACTGGATGACATCTTTCTTTAATCCAGGCCAGGTAAAGTACTTGCTTGTTTTATTATATGTTTTTGCAATACCCTGATGACCGCCTATTGGTGAATCATGGGCTACACTTAGAACTTTTTCTCTATAACCCCTCGGTAGGACTACTTGATTAACTACCTCCCAAGTGTGTGACACAGGTGAGCTCCTAGGTCTCCACTTCCGACGCATCAACACCTCGTTAGTATAGTAATTAGTCATAGCCATAGTGTAGTGGTTATCACATCTGTCTAACACACAGAAGGTCCCAGGTTCGATCCCTGGTGAGCACACGTCCCTTTTAGGAGGCCTGGTCGACGACCGGGCCGCGGGGACGCTAAGCCCCGGAAGCACCTCAAGGTAAGGTAGCCTCCGATTCTGCTTCTAGTTCAGTTACTGCCTTATACTGCAAGTCAGTCAACGTAGGATCAGTTCTTTGCTGATGAATAATATTTGATTTTGATCTCAAGTCTGAAGAGCCAGATGTGGTAACTGAACTACACTCTCCCGTACCCCTTTTTTCAAGGTGGTTTGGTGGAGGTGCTCCCCATCCTGCTCACATCTGCTTCTTCCAACTTGGCCATAAAAGTGTCACAAAGATCCACTTCACTATTTGATTTGTTAACCTCTAATTTTGCCTCCTGACTTACATTATTGGAAGTGTGTGATATTTGAGACTTTCCTTTTAACTGGGTCACGGGACATGTTCGGTACATTATTATCTTGTCCTCAGAATCTGTCCGTGCCTTAATCACCTCTGGCTTATTTAGCATTATTGGGTGGTCATCTCTTTTAATTCGATTACCAGCAGGATCATTCCCCACAATTAGATCAACGCCAGCCACTGGTAACTTAGGACTAACACCTACTAAAGTTTTGCCTTTAATAAAATCACAGCCAAGTTTACTTCCCTCAAGGGTACAGTCTAGAAATCTCCAGTAATTTCATACATAATTATTACCCCCCCCCCCAGTCTCTGTAGACTGTATATATTGTAAAACACTCTCTAATAGTTAAGATTGAGATACTCCTGTATCCCTCAAAGTTTTATCATGCCACAAACCATTTGCACACTGTAATTTCCCATTTGATATAAACTCTCCAAAATGATTTATAGCAAGTGCTTTTTTCCAATATTTTTGTTACACATAGGTTTTCCTCCCCCTCACACACTGTGAGTGCCATAGGCCTCTTTTCTGGGTGAAGAAACCAACAACTCTTTTCAACACGTCATTTCTTATGGCAGTAGGAACACTGTTTCAACTCTGGGTGAGGATTATTACTAGTGTGATCCTCTTTGGGTTTCACATTACTCTCTTTACCACCTGGCACCTTTGAAAACGTGTTTCCTTGACCTGCTGTTGGGGACATGTGGGACCCAAATCTGACGGAGGAGTTTAGTGCTCTACCAGATCCTTGTCTATTTGATTGCATTTTATTTTTAAGAGTTACTTTATGCATCAACTCATATTCATCTGCTAATTTAGCTAACTCATAAATATCTCTGGGTAATTTCTCTGACAAATATAAAGCCACATTAGAAGGTATGCAAGATAAAAATTCTTCTACTAAGAGTATATTTTTAAGAGGGTTCAGATCCCTAATTTTTTCAGCATCTAACAATTTATTAAACATATCATATTTCTCGTGTGTAAATTCTATCAACGTTTGACTTGGGTCTCGTCTCAGTTGTTTAAACTTTTGCCTATTATCCTCAGGAACAACTTGATAAGCAGTAAGGATGGCTGCTTTTACCTTGTCAGAGTCAAAACTGTCACTCAAAGGCATAGCTGCAAATATCTTCTGTGCCTTTCCCACCAACTGACCTTGTAGAAGAGATACTTATTGTGTATTGACCAAAAGGCCATTCCATACTACGTGCCAATTTTTCAAAATGAATGAAGAATTGGTCTGGGTCAGTTTCACAGAATAGAGGAAACTTGACATTTTTGTTAACCTTTAACTGCCTAGGTGTTCCTTAATCAACATCACCGGTATTTTCTGATCTAATTCCCAATTCTGCTAGCCTAATCTCTAACTCAAATTTTTCTGAGCTTGCTCCACTTCTAACCTCTTCATAGCTAGTTCTACCTCTGGCCTCTTGTGAGCTTACTCTGCCTTTAGCCTCTTCTGAGCTTGCTCTGCCTCTAGCTATTTCTGAGCTTACTCTACCTCTAACCTCTTCTGAGCTTGTTCTGCCTCAAACTGCAACTTCTTTAGTTCCAATTCTGCCTGCCACTGCATCTGAATCTCCAACTATCCTGTAGTTACAGGATAGTTGGATTAAATTTTTTAAATCACTTTTCATAAAGATTAATAAAATGTACATAAATAAGTAATAAAGTACATATTCATATATACCAATATTAAAAATATTCAAAATTTCTACACAAGGCAAAGTGAATAAATAGGCTTCACAATTTTTATGTCAGATTTCACATACAGGCTACCCATTTTTATTAGGTTTTTGATCAGGCTGCTCAATATGTGAGGTGCTCCCGGACAGGCCCCCAATTGGTGTCATAGTTTGTGTGGTCATAGAGGCCTGTCATGAATTCGGTGGTGGTGGACATTGAAATGTTGTCTAGGGGAATAGATGATTTTACTTGAGCGTAGGGAAAAACAAGGTGTAAGGAAAACAGCCTAGTACAAAGACACAAATTTATATGTATAAGACACATGAAAATACATATTCAACAATGTGTATTCCTTACAACTCAAGGTAATTCTGTAGTAATATATGCCCCACGTGGGCTCTGGTTACCCTATGGCTCACAATCCCTAACCTGGAACCTTGCACACAGCCTCCACATCTACCAACCGGTGAAACATATATTTAAACACTCTAGGAAACCTGGACTCTCTTTTATAAAACATCTCTTAAGTATGCATATCTGCTCAACCTTATCTTGCAACCCTGATAACAAGTAATGATGGCTTATCCGACTGAACAGCTGGAGAAAACCCCCTCAGATAGTAAGGTCTGGTCGTCAGCTTTCCATCTTCCCCTCAAATCAAGATGGCGTCCACCTCCCTTGCGTCATCAGCCCTTAATACTCTATTCTTTACATTTGCCATCAAACCCTTTATTGACTTTATTTACCATATTCCCTATGCATGCTTTTCAATTGAGTCCATTTTTCCCACACATAGTTAGGCTATTCCAGTTCATATTGTTCCTGACAATCTCCAGCTGAGAAGGTACTACTTTGCTGGGCGGAGTATTACTGGTGACTCGCGGCCTCTCTGATCTCAGCTGTAGATTTATTCTAATAAATATTCTCCACTGTGTCCACCAACATTTTATAATTGAAACAAACCTCCACAGGAGGTAAGGTTCGTAACAGTGTACATAAAAAAATGCTATGAAATCTAACAAAACAAAAGAATATACACATTTTACGCTTCGTATGGCCGAGCCCCAAGCGACCAGGATCGTTTTCACACAGGAATATCGCAGCAATTAAGGCCCTTCTGTGTGGAGCGATTTTGACCACAGATTCCGAATCAGAATTGGACTCTTTATTCGTGAAAACGTATTCAGATTGTCACAACCATGACTTGACTGAACAAGTGTGTAGCAGTGTAGATCAAACTTACATTTTTAGACATAAAATTGAAAAAGTTTTAGCTTAGAATTTGAGTAATAATATATATATATTGGTAACCTAATGTGTAGTTTACCACTATTCAATTCACTGTGAATATAACAAAGAGGAAAGAATAATGAAATAAATAATCCATAAAGGAGTAAAAAGCCTAACCCCTCTAACCAAAACACAGAAATTATCATATTACTGTACAAGAAAGAAAACCATTGACCTCCTCATTAAAAAATGCCAAAGCCAACTGGGAACACTTTATAGCAGTCGAACGTGGTATACATGTCCATCTACCCCCACGAAGGATGTAGCATTCAATGTAAGTACACAGGTATGACGTCGACCAATGTCACGAGGCGTTTGACCTGTCATCTTCAATCAGGTGCCCCTAAAAATCACATGAGACAAGCCCATGACATCACATAAGAACATAAGAACATAAGAACAAAGGTAACTGCAGAAGGCCTATTGGCCCATACGAGGCAGCTCCTATTCTATAACCACCCAATCCCACTCATATACTTGTCCAACCCGTGCTTGAAACAATCGAGGGACCCCACCTCCACAATGTTACGCGGCAATTGGTTCCACAAATCAACAACCCTGTTACTGAACCAGTATTTACCCAAGTCTTTCCTAAATCTAAACTTATCCAATTTATATCCATTGTTTCGTGTTCTGTCCTGTGTTGATACTTTTAATACCCTATTAATATCCCCCCGGTTATGTCCATTCATCCACTTGTAAACCTCTATCATGTCACCCCTAACTCTTCGCCTTTCCAGTGAATGCAACTTAAGCTTTGTTAATCTTTCTTCATATGAAAGATTTCTAATTTGGGGAATTAACTTAGTCATCCTACGCTGGACACGTTCAAGTGAATTTATATCCATTCTATAATATGGCGACCAAAACTGAACTGCATAATCTAAATGGGGTCTAACTAGAGCAAGATATAGCTTGAGAACCACACCAGGTGTCTTGTTACTAACGCTGCGATTAATAAATCCAAGTGTCCGATTTGCCTTATTACGAACATTTATGCATTGATCCTTTTGTTTTAAATTCTTACTAATCATAACTCCCAGATCCCTTTCGCAATCCGACTTCGCAATCACAACACCATCTAGCTCGTATCTTGTAACTCTATCATCATTACCTAACCTCAGAACTTTACATTTATCAGCATTAAACTGCATCTGCCAATCCTTTGACCATTTCAAAACCCTATCTAGATCAACTTGAAGTGATAGTGAGTCCTCCTCCGAATTAATTTCCCTACCGATTTTCGTATCATCGGCAAATTTGCAAATGTTGCTACTCAAACCTGAATCTAAATCATTTATATATATTATAAACAACAGAGGTCCCAGGACAGAGCCTTGAGGCACTCCACTTACAACATTTTCCCACTCTGACTTGATTCCATTTATACTAACTCTCTGTTTCCTTTGGTATAGCCATGCCCTAATCCAGCTTAATATAGCACCCCCAATACCATGAGACTCTATTTTTTTAATCAGTCTTTCATGTGGCACTGTATCAAAAGCTTTGCTAAAGTCAAGGTATACAACATCGCAATCCTTACCACTATCAACTGCCTCAACAATGCTAGAATAAAAAGATAACAAATTTGTTAAACATGAACGGCCATTTATAAAACCATGTTGCGACTCAATTATTAATTTATGTTTTTCAAGATGAAGACGAATTTTATTTGCTATTATAGATTCGAGTAACTTTCCCACAATAGACGTTAGGCTAATTGGTCGATAGTTAGACGCAAGTGATCTATCTCCTTTCTTAAAAACTGGTATCACATTAGCAACTTTCCAAAACTCTGGCACTCTGCCTGACTCTATTGATTTATTAAATATGGTTGACAGTGGGTCACAAAGCTCCTCTTTGCATTCTTTAAGCACCCTAGCAAACACTTCATCCGGCCCTGGGGATTTGTTTGGTTTGAGTTTTACTATTTGTTTAAGAACATCCTCCCTGGTAACTGCTAAACTCGTCAACCTGTCCTCGTCCCCACCCACATAGACTTGTTCGGCTGAAGGCATATTGTTAAGTTCCTCTTTAGTAAATACAGATACAAAATATTTATTAAAAATACTACTCATCTCTTCATCACTATCTGTTATTTGACCTGTCTCAGTTTTTAATGGACCTATCCTTTCCCTAGTCTTAGTACGATATAACTGAAAAAACCCTTTAGGATTTGTCTTTGCTTGCCCTGCTATGCGAACTTCATAGTTTCTTTTTGCTTTCCTTATCTCTTTTTTAACATTTCTAACCAGTTGTACGAATTCCTGTTCTAAAGTGACCTCCCCATTTTTAATCCTTTTGTACCAAGCTCTCTTTTTACCTATAAGGTTCTTCAAATTCTTTGTTATCCACTTTGGGTCATTAGTATACGATCTATTCAATTTGTATGGTATACTACGTTCCTGTGCTTTGTTTAGAATATTCTTAAATAAGTTATATATTGAATCCACATCGAAATCCCCATTTAAGTCACCTATCGCTGGGTTCATGTCTCGCTCCAAGACCGGCCCACACCCCATACCCAAGCTTTTCCAATCAATTTGACCCAAAAAATTTCTTAGGCTATTAAAATCAGCTTTTCGAAAATCTGGCACTTTAACAGAATTTTCTCCTACTGGTCTATTCCATTCTATGCTAAATCTGATTTCTTTGTGATCACTGCTCCCTAGCTCACTCCCTATTTCGATGTCATTAATTTGCGTTTCCCTGTTAGTTAACACTAAATCTAAAATATTATTTTCCCGTGTTGGTTCCTTAATGTGTTGCGTAAGAAAGCAATCGTCAATTAATTCTAGAAAATCTTCTGCTTCACTATTCCCTGTTTTGTTCAACCAGTTTATTCCGCTAAAATTAAAGTCACCCATGACATAAATACTGTTAGATCTAGATGCTCTAGATATTTCATCCCATAGATGCTTTGCTTCCATTCTGTCTAAATTTGGTGGCCTATATATTACTCCTATTATAATATTATTAGCTTTTTCGTTTAATTCAATCCAAATAGTTTCTGTGTGTGGCTCTGTTTTGATTCCCTCTTTGAGACTACATTTCAAATTGTCCCTAACATATATGGCTACTCCACCTCCTCGTCTAATATATCTATCTGTGTGAAATAGTTTAAATCCATATATTTGATATTCAGCTAATAGTTCTCTATTTTCTACATTCATCCACGTTTCGGTAAGTGCAATAATATCTATTTTTTCTGTGCAGACAAGAGCATTTAATTCGTTAATTTTATTTCTTAGACTTCTACTGTTAGTGTAATATACCCTAAGTGAATTGTTATTTTGCGGACCTTCTCTTTCCCTGATCGTTTTGCCAATTCCTTTCTCCCACAAACACATACTTTTATTACCTCCTTCCTCCAAATCAATTCCCATACCTCTATCTACTAACAGTTTAAACCCAAACAAACACCTCTAACCACTTCTTCTAGCGAGTTCGCAACAGCAACAACCCCAGCTCTCGATAGATGCACCCCATCACGAGCATACATTTCATTTCTTCCATAGAAGTGTTCCCAGTTGTCTATGAAAGATATTGCATTTGATTTGCAATATCTTTCCAGCCGGCAATTGACACCAAGTGCCCTCGATATCCATTCATTTCCCACTCCCTTTCTTGGAAGAATGCCACATATGATCGGGATTCCTCCCTTGCTCCTAACTAACTCTATGGCTGTTTTATACCTCTGAATCAGTTCCTCACTCCTGACTCGACCAACATCATTTCCTCCCACGCTAATGCAAATAATGGGATTGTTCCCATTACCAGCCATAATATCATTCATGTTGTTTATAATATCACCAATGCCAGCTCCGGGATAGCAAACCCTTAACCTGTTCCCCCTATCTCTAGCACAAAACGTTCTATCCAAATACCTTATCTGGGAATCTCCCACAACTAATGTTTGCTTAGGTACTTCCTTTACTTTCTGAGGGGCCTGCGCTTCCTTTCTCTTCGTTGCTTTCCCTTTTGCGCGATCCACAGTCTCTCCACAGCACTCGTCCTCCAAAACGTCAAATGAATTTGAAGTTGCTATGGCGTTTGAAGGCGGCTTTATCAAAGTCTTCTTAAGGCCCCTGTCTTTCGCAACTCTCCAAGACGAGGTCCCTTTACTGCTGGTCTCCTCCTTCGTTACTTCTCGTTGTTTTTTAAGCTGACGCACCTCCTCCCGCAGAGAGTCCAACTCTGTCCTCAGGGCTCCCACTAGAGTCACCAGGTCCTTCACTACAACTTCCATATTTGCTATGATAATATATATCACCCTAACAAAAGAAATAATGAATAAACACACCTGCCTATTAGACCAAACTCAAGATGTAAGAATATTACAAATTCTTGAAGTCCTTTACATAAAAGGCGAAAAATCATATATACTTAAACAACGGAACTATTCACTCTGCCCACCGTGACATTGAGAACAAGACCGGAACGGGAATATACATAAATGATTTCACTGCCCAAGATGCCATGCTCACTACACCTGACTAATCTTTGTAAGCATAGCTTATGGACGTATGCCTCTTACCTTTACTCCTCACTACTCACCAGTTTTTATGTACCTGGCCTCCCATCAGCATTAATTCAGTTATAGCCCTCTCTCCTGTGCCAGGTAAGTCCACTACGGGCTCACCATGATCCGTATTACTTGGAACTTTTGTTCCCAGTAGCTGAATCTAAAACAACAACAACTCCTGTCTCCTCACTAGAGAACGAACCTTGTAGGTTCGAAACGTGTAAATTTATGATAAGTGTAATACATTCTACAGTTCATTTTTATTATTTTAGTCAACTACGAACATATATGACATTTGACAGTTGTCAGCAGACGACTGCTGACTCCTGTTAGCTGGGTGAGAACCTTCCCATCCCTTACTCCTTAATAAGCCTTACTCACTAGTTTCCCTGGAACACGACCTGCCAATTGTTTAACAACCAGGTACCCAATCATTTCTGGGTGAAACGAAGCGTACAGTTAAGGACTGGCGCCTAATCAATCCTCCCCCGGCCAGGATACGAACTCAGGCCGAATTACTAGCGAAGCACGTGGCGAAAGTGCGCCACGGGGAACTGTATCTATCTGTCTCAGTCGTCATTTCTAATGCAACTTGCTCCAGGTGCACGCATCAGTGAGCCGTCAACAGCTATTCCTGGGGCGAGTGGGAACGAGAGAAACCCATTACCCGTCCAAGACAGGGGAGTTGAGGAACCAAGAACGGGAGGATATTTCTGCACCACGGTCATTGTTGTTCCAGCACCGTGGCACAGTTCAACGGTACACCGTATGGCTCAATGTGTAGGTTCACACTGTTGGTGGAGGCTTGTTGTTGCTAATAGCTTTAGTTGGGGGCTCCTGCAGTGTTGGGAGCTTAGGTGAGAGACATTGTGGTGTGTGAGAGGCAGCATGGGGGTGAGAGAAAAAGGTGCTGTGTGAGACAGTGGGAAGAGATACAGTGTGGTGGGAGATAGCTTATCACAAAAAAGAATGGGCTCAATCCAGAGTACTATTGAGAATCATAATCAATTAACATCAGAGAATTCTCAGGGCTCTAATACACAACAAATATATCAATGTTAGAAACAAATAATCTTTACCCAATAGTTAAAAAATGAGCTTGCTTGAATAAAGTCTTAAAATATATTGAAGCACCGAATGTATGCATATATATAATTTAAGAATTTGTACATGTTTTAGGCAGAATTCATAACATATAGCTAGTAAAATGTATTTTGTTGTGTTCTTAATGAAACAAAACTTCTAGAAATCGCTAGCTAAACAAATCAATAGTGTATTAGAAGAATTTGTGTATTTGAAGAAGAATTTGTATTATGAAGAATTTCTAAACATATGATTTGTGTGTATGAAAGGCAGATAAGATTTGTATTTGTTAGACGCAATTTAAAGTTAAAATACAAACAATTACAATTGTGATCATACATTGCGGAATGAAGCATTAAGAGACTGACACCTATACGCAACTAAAGTTTTAACCTACTCCGAGAGAGTAGATAAATAGTAGATTATTAGTAGATAATAATAGTAGATAAACATTTACCTATCAACAGACAGGAGGACAACACTACAGGTATGGATGACAACATTAACGCAAGAGTTTGTCCTCTACGCCCCAAACCTGCGTTATGTTAACCTAAAATTTTGTGAAGGAGACTTGGATGACGACAACTATTGGAAACCAAAGTTTTCTCCTTTCCTCTTAAGTAGTAGTAGTGATTTTCCACAGACATAATTTTTCTTAACAGTTTGGGAAGGGGGGGGGTGAGTTCATACCTGAGGTGTTATTCTTGTTTTATTCCAAGCTTAGCAATTGCAGGCTACGGATTGCTTTCATAATTGTTTGGTGTTTTGTGAATATTTTTATTCAAGGCAACATGTATATACTACGATCATCAATAATTAAGGCATTTCCACCATCGTACCCACAGAAATGGGGTCGAAAATAATGCTAACATACCAAAATTAAATACATTCCCTCCAAAAACATATTTTTGGGGGCAAGACTTTCAAATTAAAAGAAACAAAACGACTATAAGTATATCTCTTGTTATAAGTAAAAATAAGAATTTGGCAAAACTTTCCCGTGTAAAATTTTCGCACACTGTTTTCTATATAGAAAAATATTCCGTTTTCTTTACATTTTATTGTTATTTAAATTCATTGTTATTTATATTGTGTTCATGGGTAATCCTGCTCAAGATAGTGGCCACATATTTGTGTGTAGCCAGTCGCCACCTGGGCGTCCTTGGAGGAGGGTATATACGCTCTTCATAACCCACTTGGCCTTATTCGCCTTCTCCTCTTTTACCGTTTACGTTTTTATTTAAGATAAATATACCAAAATAAAAATGAATAAAAGAAACATGAAATATCCCGTACAGAAAAAAATGATAATAGGAGCAAACAGAAAATATCGTGACGCCCGAATCATGCAGGCTATTGTCCAAACCTGGGAAATTATACCAGCAAAATACAGCAGGGGCCAGCCTCGTCCTTTCTAGTTGCCACAACGAATAAAAAATGGCATGTTAAAACCATCGAATCTATCCTATTGACCACACATAAAAATGGTGAAAGTTTTGAGTTACTATACTGGTTTCAGGACTTCACTATTTGTTCATCCTGGCTTTTGACGTCATAATACGGTGCACTGTGTGATGATACAGGTGCTGATTGGCAAACGGGTGA
The DNA here is from genome assembly GCF_040958095.1 of Procambarus clarkii. Lineage (NCBI taxonomy): Eukaryota > Metazoa > Arthropoda > Malacostraca > Decapoda > Cambaridae > Procambarus > Procambarus clarkii. The sequence goes on from NC_091163.1 coordinate 24,511,719, forward strand.
CGCTGGTTCGAGCGACGGTATCAATAAAAATGTGATGAAACATCATATAATATTTTCATCTTGATTTTAAGTTTACAGGGCACACAAATTAGTTCAATTTACATTTAAATGTAAATACGTGAGTCTTATCATCTACCAATTATGCGTCACTGTTATAAACAATAATGGAAGATCTAAATCTTAAGAATAGAGTGAAGAAGGCTATTGGCCCAAAATAGGAAGCTCTTATTTATTCCAAAATTAACCCATATAAATATATATCAAATGAACATGTAAAGCAGCTCATCGGTCCGACATCTATTATGATTTTTCAACACGTATTTATCCAAGTTAATCTGATTTTAGGATTATCCGTTGTTTCGTGTTCGGCTTTGTGATTATTCTTGTTGCCTGGGCTGACCCGTGTTGATCCTTATACTGCCTGGGATAATGTTCACATCTCCATTTGAAGCAAAGGATTCACGGTGGAATGGTCTCTTTTTGATCATACGTGAACTACACATCCTGTTAACAGCATTAAGCTGTTTTTTGTCAGATTCGCTCATCAGAGGGTTCTCTGTCTTTGATGGAATTATTAAAACAATTACGAGGAAAATATAACTTCAGGTTGAGTGACTTTAACCCATTTGCCAAGAGGACTATATACATCATGGGAAATTTTTACATAATAGGAAACTGGTCTATTTCAACTTTTGGTCTATTTCAACTTCTTGACTATTTAAACTTCTGGATTATTTCAACTTCTTATTACTTAGAAGCAAAGGGAAGCAAGAAAGAAAAGAGAAGACAACATAAGCTATCATACCGTACCTGCAGTTTGAGAGTTTTATTAATCAATCAGCTTAGTAAGCCCAGGGCTTGACGTGTCTGGTAAAAGTTTTGATCAGTAAGGTCAATCAAGTAAGGTCACGGACACTTTGCTCTCGGTAATTTCAGTGTTTGGTCAAACAATTTTGTTTGTATTTATTGAAAATTGATTGACAAGTCATGAGTCGTTAATGCTAATTACCTGTTTTTGTATTGTCTAAGGAACATCTAGTGTCCACTGGGAATTTTACATATATTTAACCATGTCTTACACTTCAATGTGTTATTTCATTCCTCTGATTTGAGACCTGAGCTTTGAGAATTTATATGGTTGTATTACCAGATGCGGTAAACGGTTTGCTCGGGTGACGGAGGCTACACCATAACTACTTACTATCTTCGTCATTGTATCCAAATTATACACGGTCATTATCACTGTAACCATGTTAACTACATCATCAATGTAACTGTCTTCACTGCACACAACTGTCAACACAGTGACCATCTGCTCTATGCAAGACCATCCTCATCACTTTTAACTTCACTACGCATTCGCTTCATCTCTTGTAAACAAGTCATTAGAACCCGGGAACCACTGGATCATATTATATCATATTATCTGCCTTCATCATGTCATATTTATATGCATCATATCATCCCACTGCACCTTCTCTCAAATCCGTCCTGTCACATCTCTCCTCTTTAGGCTTCCCTCTCGCTCTCTCTCTCTCTCACTCTCTCTCTCTCTCTCTCTCTCTCTCTCTCTCTCAAGTAAGTGTACCTTATATCTGAAGGGTCATATTATTTTAAACATAATGATTCAATGTTAATATGTCTTATGAAGAATATTGATGAAGATAGTGTATTTAAAATGGCTATTGTGAAGAAGGGAAAGCTTTGAAAATTTTACAGAAGATGGTGAAGAGTTTGGTGGCGGTGAAGGGCAGGGAAAGTGATGAAGGGAGGAAGAGAGGAAGGGTAGAGAATAAACGGAGAAGGGAAAGGAGAGATTGATATAGATGGTTTCTTTTACTGCAGAAGTTTTCGTTAGAGTAGATATAGATGCTCGTAATGCATAACCCAGAAATATAATTCGAAAAGGAATTAACCATTGTAAATCCATATTGTGTATATATATA